>NC_086447.1:243019368-243383118 GCF_028390025.1 Pseudophryne corroboree | reverse complement strand
CTTTTTATGGCTAAAAAATACATCACATATAGCCCTTGAGGCTATATGGATGTATTTAACCCCTGCCAGATCTCACAAACTCCGGAGAAGAGCCCGCCGAAATAGGGGGCGGGGCTTATTCTCCTCAGCACACAGCGCCATTTTCCTGCTCAGCTCCGCTGTGAGGAAGGCTCCCAGGACTCTCCCCTGCACTGCACTACAGAAACAGGGTAAAACAGAGAGGGGGGGGCACTTTTTTTGGCGATATTACTATATTTAAGCTGCTATAAGGATACAACACTTATATAGGGTGGTTCCCATATATATTATAGCGCTTGGGTGTGTGCTGGCAAACTCTCCCTCTGTCTCCCCAAAGGGCTAGTGGGGTCCTGTCTTCAATAGAGCATTCCCTGTGTGTCGGCTGTGTGTCGGTACGTGTGTGTCGACATGTATGAGGACGATGTTGGTGTGGAGGCAGAGCAATTGCCGGTAATGGTGATGTCACCCCCCAGGGAGTCGACACCGGAATGGATGGCTTTGTTTATGGAATTACGTGATAATGTCAGCACATTACAAAAATCAGTTGACGACATGAGACGGCCGGAAAACCAGTTAGTACCTGCCCAGGCGTCTCAGACACCGTCAGGGGCTGTAAAACGCCCTTTACCTCAGTCGGTCGACACAGACCCAGACACGGACACTGAATCTAGTGTCGACGGTGAAGAAACAAACGTATTTTCCAGTAGGGCCACACGTTATATGATCACGGCAATGAAGGAGGCTTTGCATATCTCTGATACTACAAGTACCACAAAAAGGGGTATTATGTGGGGGGTGAAAAAACTACCTGTAGTTTTTCCTGAATCAGAGGAATTGAATGATGTATGTGATGAAGCGTGGGTTAACCCAGATAGAAAAGTGCTAATTTCAAAAAAGTTATTGGCATTATACCCTTTCCCGCCAGAGGTTAGGGCGCGCTGGGAAACACCCCATAAGGTGGATAAGGCGCTCACACGCTTATCAAAACAAGTGGCGTTACCGTCTCCTGATACGGCCGCCCTCAAGGATCCAGCTGATAGGAGGCTGGAAACTACCCTAAAAAGTATATACACACATACTGGTGTTATACTGCGACCAGCCATCGCCTCAGCCTGGATGTGCAGTGCTGGGGTGGTCTGGTCGGATTCCCTGACTGAAAATATTGATACCCTGGATAGGGACAGTATTTTACAGACTTTAGAGCAATTAAAGGATGCTTTTCTTTATATGCGAGATGCTCAGAGGGATATTTGCACTCTGGCATCGAGAGTAAGTGCGATGTCCATATCTGCCAGAAGAAGTTTATGGACACGACAGTGGTCAGGTGATGCGGATTCCAAACGGCATATGGAAGTATTGCCGTATAAAGGGGAGGAATTATTTGGCGTCGGTCTATCGGATTTGGTGGCCACGGCAACTGCCGGGAAATCCACCTTTTTACCTCAGACCCCCTCCCAACAGAAAAAGACAGTCTTTTCAGCCGCAGTCCTTTCGGTCCTATAAGAAGCGGGCAAAAGGACAGTCATATCTGCCCCGAGGCAGAGGAAAGGGTAAGAGAGGGCAGCAAGCAGCTCCTTCCCAGGAACAGAAGCCCTCCGCGGGTTCTGCAAAGCCCTCAGCATGACGCTGGGGCTTTACAAGCGGACTCAGGAACGGTGGGGGGTCGACTCAAGAATTTCAGCGCGCAGTGGGATTGCTCACAGGTGGACCCCTGGATCCTGCAGGTAGTATCTCAGGGTTACAGGTTGGAATTCGAGAAGTCTCCCCCTCGCCGGTTCCTAAAGTCTGCTTTGCCAACGTCTCCCTCAGACAGGGCGACGGTATTGGAAGCCATTCACAAGCTGTTTTCTCAGCAGGTGATAGTCAAGGTACCCCTCCTACAACAGGAAAAGGGGTATTACTCCACGCTATTTGTGGTACCGAAGCCGGACGGCTCGGTAAGACCTATTCTAAATCTGAAATCTGTGAACCTGTACATACAAAAATTCAAGTTCAAGATGGAATCACTCAGAGCAGTGATAGCGAATCTGGAAGAAGGGGACTTTATGGTGTCCCTGGACATAAAAGATGCTTACCTGCATGTCCCAATTTGCCCTTCACATCAAGGGTACCTCAGGTTCGTGGTGCAAAACTGTCATTATCAGTTTCAGACGCTGCCGTTTGGATTGTCCACGGCACCTCGGGTCTTTACCAAGGTAATGGCCGAAATGATGATTCTTCTGCGAAGAAGAGGCGTATTAATTATCCCTTACTTGGACGATCTCCTGATAAGGGCAAGGTCCAGAGAACAGCTGGAGGACGGAGTAGCACTAACCCAAGTAGTGCTGCAACAACACGGGTGGATTCTGAATTTTCCAAAATCTCAGTTGACCCCGACAACACGTCTGCTGTTCCTGGGAATGATTCTGGACACGGTTCAGAAAAAGGTGTTTCTTCCGGAGGAGAAAGCCAAGGAGTTATCCGAACTTGTCAGGAACCTCCTAAAACCAGGAAAAGTGTCTGTGCATCAATGCACAAGAGTCCTGGGAAAGATGGTGGCTTCTTACGAAGCAATCCCATTCGGCAGATTCCACGCACGAACTTTTCAGTGGGATCTGCTGGACAAATGGTCCGGATTGCATCTGCAGATGCATCAGCGGATAACCTTATCGCCACGGACAAGGGTGTCTCTTCTGTGGTGGTTGCAGAGTGCTCATCTGTTAGAAGGCCGCAGATTCGGCATACAGGACTGGGTCCTGGTGACCACGGATGCCAGTCTGAGAGGCTGGGGAGCGGTCACACAGGGAAGAAACTTCCAGGGAGTATGGTCAAGCCTGGAGATGTCTCCACATAAATATACTGGAGCTAAGAGCGATTTACAATGCTCTAAGCCTGGCAAAACACCTGCTTCAGGGTCAGCCGGTGTTGATCCAGTCGGACAACATCACGGCAGTCGCCCACGTAAACAGACAGGGCGGCACAAGAAGCAGGAGAGCAATGGCAGAAGCTGCAAGGATTCTTCGCTGGGCGGAAGATCATGTGATAGCACTGTCAGCAGTGTTCATTCCGGGAGTGGACAACTGGGAAGCAGACTTCCTCAGCAGACACGATCTACACCCGGGAGAGTGGGGACTTCATCCAGAAGTCTTCCACATGATTGTGAACCGTTGGGAAAAACCAAAGGTGGATATGATGGCGTCTCGCCTCAACAAAAAACTGGACAGGTATTGCGCCAGGTCAAGAGACCCTCAGGCGATAGCTGTGGACGCTCTGGTAACACCGTGGGTGTTCCAGTCAGTGTATGTGTTTCCTCCTCTGCCTCTCATACCCAAAGTACTGAGAATTATACGGCAAAAGGGAGTAAGAACGATACTCGTGGCTCCGGATTGGCCAAGAAGAACTTGGTACCCGGAACTTCAGGAGATGCTCACGGAAAATCCGTGGCCTCTACCTCTAAGACGGGACCTGATTCAGCAGGGACCGTGTCTATTCCAAGACTTACCGCGGCTGCGTTTGACGGCGTGGCGGTTGAACGCCGAATTCTAAGGGAAAAAGGCATTCCAGAAGAGGTCATTCCTACACTGGTTAAAGCCAGGAAGGAGGTGACTGCACAACATTATCACCGCATTTGGAGAAAATATGTTGCGTGGTGTGAGGCCAGGAAGGCCCCCACGGAGGAATTTCAATTGGGTCGATTCCTACATTTCCTGCAAACAGGATTGTCTATGGGCCTCAAGTTGGGGTCCATTAAGGTTCAAATTTCGGCCCTGTCGATTTTCTTCCAGAAAGAATTGGCTTCAGTTCCTGAAGTCCAGACTTTTGTAAAAGGAGTACTACATATACAGCCCCCGGTTGTGCCCCCAGTGGCTCCGTGGGACCTTAATGTAGTTTTGGATTTTCTCAAATCCCATTGGTTTGAGCCACTCAAATCGGCGGATTTGAAATATCTTACATGGAAAGTAACCATGCTACTGGCCCTGGCTTCAGCCAGGAGAGTGTCAGAATTGGCGGCTTTATCGTATAAAAGCCCATATCTGATTTTCCATTCGGACAGGGCAGAACTGCGGACGCGTCCTCATTTTCTGCCTAAGGTGGTGTCAGCGTTTCACCTGAACCAGCCTATTGTGGTGCCTGCGGCTACTAGCGATTTGGAGGATTCCAAGTTGCTGGACGTTGTCAGGGCATTGAAAATATATATTTCAAGGACGGCTGGAGTCAGAAAATCTGACTCGCTGTTTATACTGTATGCACCCAACAAGCTGGGTGCTCCTGCTTCTAAGCAGACGATTGCTCGTTGGATTTGTAGCACAATTCAACTTGCACATTCTGTGGCAGGCCTGCCACAGCCTAAATCTGTCAAGGCCCATTCCACAAGGAAGGTGGGCTCATCCTGGGCGGCTGCCCGAGGGGTCTCGGCATTACAACTCTGCCGAGCAGCTACGTGGTCGGGGGAGAACACGTTTGTAAAATTCTACAAATTTGATACCCTGGCTAAAGAGGACCTGGAGTTCTCTCATTCGGTGCTGCAGAGTCATCCGCACTCTCCCGCCCGTTTGGGAGCTTTGGTATAATCCCCATGGTCCTGACGGAGTCCCCAGCATCCACTAGGACGCTAGAGAAAATAAGATTTTACTTACCGATAAATCTATTTCTCGTAGTCCGTAGTGGATGCTGGGCGCCCATCCCAAGTGCGGATTGTCTGCAATACTTGTACATAGTTATTGTTACAAAAAAATCGGGTTGTTCTTGTTGTGAGCCGTCTGTTCAGAGGCTCCTACGTTGTCATACTGTTAACTGGGTTCAGATCACAAGTTGTACGGTGTGATTGGTGTGGCTGGTATGAGTCTTACCCGGGATTCAAAATCCTTCCTTATTGTGTACGCTCGTCCGGGCACAGTATCCTAACTGAGGCATGGAGGAGGGTCATAGGGGGAGGAGCCAGTGCACACCACCTGATCCTAAAGCTTTATTTTTGTGCCCTGTCTCCTGCGGAGCCGCTAATCCCCATGGTCCTGACGGAGTCCCCAGCATCCACTACGGACTACGAGAAATAGATTTATCGGTAAGTAAAATCTTATTTTAAGGTCCCGGGAGATTGTGGTCCCTAGAAACTTGGAGTTCACTAGCGATACCACACTATCAGCAATCTTTAGCGGAGGTGCACTAGATGACTTCTTACTGAAGTCCACTATCATCTCGACAGTTTTGAGGGGGTTGAGCTCAAGGTTGTTGTGGATGCACCACTGGGCCAGCTGGTCTACTTCCCATCTATAGGCCGATTCGTCCCCGTCCTTGATGAG
This sequence comes from Pseudophryne corroboree, assembly GCF_028390025.1. Taxonomy (NCBI): domain Eukaryota; kingdom Metazoa; phylum Chordata; class Amphibia; order Anura; family Myobatrachidae; genus Pseudophryne; species Pseudophryne corroboree. The sequence continues at coordinate 243,377,821 of NC_086447.1, read as the reverse complement.
GCCGATGACGGTGGTGTCATTGGCGAATTTGATCTTTACTGATTGCGCCTCTGAGGTACAGTCATTTGTGTACAGGGAGAAGAGCAGGGGTGAGAGGACACAGTCCTGAGGGGCCCCTGTACTAATGGACCGCGCGTGAGAGGTGAATTCCTCCGCTTTCACCACCTGTGTCCTATCTGTCAGGAAGTCTACTATCCAGGAACAGGTAGCTTCTGGGACCCCTAGGCGAAGTAATTTGGGGTGGAGGATGCTGGGGACGATTGTATTGAAGGCCGAGCTGAAATCGACAAACAGGACCCTCGCGTAGGTACTGGGAATGTCTAGGTGCTGTAGAATGTAGTGCAGGCCCAGGTTGACTGCATCCTCGACACACCGATTCGATCGATAGGCGTACTGCAGGGGGTCCAGTTGGGGGCCAGTCACAGTTTTCAGGTGATTCAAAACCAGACGCTCTAACGTTTTCATGACCACAGACGTCAGTGCTATCAGCCTGTAGTCATTCAGGTTCGTGATAGAGGGTTTCTTGGGGACTGGGATGATAGTAGACCTTTTGAGGCAGGAAGGTACTTTCTGTAGCTCCAGCGATTTGTTGAAGATCTTGGTGAATATGGGGGCGAGCTGACCTGCACATGCTCTTAGGGCAGATGGTGACACTCCGACAGGACCCGGAGCTTTCCTGGGTTTGGCCCTTTTGAACATTGCCTCCACCTCTTCTTGGGCGACTTGCAGTGCCTGGTGTTGGCCGTCGGTGTTCAGGGCATCGTAGAGGTGATTGTTTGGGTTGCAGGCATGTGTTGAATGTTAATGATACCACACCTGATCAGGTTGAGGAGGCCTTTTTCACTGAAAATAATAAAGCCTTGCCAACCTTCCCTGCGTCAAAGGAATTGAATGCTATATTTGAGAAAGCATGGGAAAACCCTGTGAAAAAATTCCATGTCCCTATTAGGGTACTGGTGGCGTTTCCTTTCCCTGAGGAGGATAGGAAAAAATGTGAAAACCCACCGATTGTTGATGCATTTTTGTCCAGACTCTCAAAGAAGATGGTTTTGCCTGTTCCAGGATCTACCGCCTTAAAGGAGCCGGCTGATAGAAAAATTGATAACACACTTAAATCAATGTTCACTGCTTCAGGGGCCATATTACGTCGCACTATTGCTAGAGCATGGATTGCAAGGGCAATAGTAAAGTGGTCGGCTACCTTACTTGAGGATTTGGATACGATGGATAGGGATGATGTTGCATTATATTTCCGCAACATACATGATTCAGCAGGTTTTATGGTAGAATCCATGAAAGACCTGGGTTCCATGGCTGCAGGAAACTCTTCCATGTCTGTTTCAGCTCGTCGGGGACTGTGGCTGCGCCAGTGGTCGGCCGACGCGGAATCCAGAAAGTGTGGAGTCCCTACCCTATACAGGTCAGGCTCTTTTTGGGGAAGCTTCAGACGCGTGGATATCCACGGCTACAGCGGGTAAAGTCTCAGTTTCTTCCCCCAGCAGCACCTGCTCCGAAGAAATACTTCTCTTCATCTGCAACACAGCCCTTTCGGCCTAACAAGCCTAGAAAGGCCAGACCATCCAATACCTTCTTTAGGGGAGGTCGAGTTAAGTCCAAAAAACCTGCCGCTGCAGGTTCCCAGGAACAAAAGCCTGCATCAGGTACGTCAAGTCCTCTGCATGACGATGGACAGCACTGTACTACAAGAAGCTGTCCAAAAGCTGATGGAGGCACAGGTCATTGTGCCAATTCCTCCCCCTGCGCAGACCACAGGTTACTATTCGAACCTTTTTCGTGGTACCGAAACCGAATGCTTCGGTCAGGCCCATTCTGAACCTAAAGTCATTGACCCCTTTCTAAAGAAGTTCAAGATGGAGTCTCTCAGGGCGGTGATATCAGGTCTGGAAGAGGGGGAATTCCTGGTATCCCTGGATATCAAGTATGCGTACCTCCACTTTCCGATCTGGCTACCGCATCAGGCTTATCTCCGTTTCGCATTGCTGGACTGTTATTTCCAGTTCCAGGTCCTGCCATTAGGCCTCTCCACAGCACCAAGGGTGTTTACCAAGGTGATGGCAGAAATGATGGTTCTCCTCCGCAAGCAAGAGATGAACATCATTCCATATCTGGACGATCTGCTGATAAAGGCATTGTCCAAGGAGAAGCTGCTGCAGTCCATTGTTCTCACAACACGCCTCCTCAAGAATCATGGTTGGATTCTGAACCTTCCAAAGTCGCATATGGAACCGACCCAGAGATTGTCCTTTCTGGGAATGATCCTGGATACGGAAGTGCAGAAGGGTGTTTCTTCGCAGGAAAAGGCGTTGGTGATATAAGCAATGGTCCGGGATGTCCTGAAGCCAGCCCGGGTGTCTGTTCATCAGTGCATTCGCCTATTGGAAAAGTTGGTGGCCTCTTACGATGCTCTCCAGTATGGGAGGTTCCACGCTCGGACCTTCTAACTGGATCTCCTGGACAAGTGGTCGGGATCTCATCTCCACATGCACCAGAGAATTCGTCTGTCGCCGAGGGCCAGGATTTTGCTTTTCTGGTGGTTACAATTACCTCACCTGGAGGGCCGCAGGTTCGGGATTCAGGAATGGGTACTTCTAACCACTGATGCGAGCCATCGGGGCTGGGGAGCAGTCACTCAAGGAGTGACCTTCCAGGGACAGTGGTCAAGCCTGGAAGCCGGCCTGCCCATCAACATCCTGGAACTAAGAGCCGTCTACAACGGTCTTCTTCAGGCGGCCCCTTTTCTAAGAAATTGGGCCATTCAAGTGCAGTCGGACAAATTAACAACAGTGGCTTACATAAACCGACAAGGCGGAACGAAGAGCAGAGCGGCAATGTCAGAGGTGACGAGCATACCTTTGAAGAAAAACGGACCTTTGGGGATTACCCCAAATAGACATGATGGTCTATCGTCTCAACAAGAAGCTTCGGCGTTATTGTTCCAGGTCGAGGGACCCACAGGCAGTGGCATTGGACGCCCTGGTGTCTCCGTGGGTGTTCCAGTCAGTGTACGTGTTTCCACCACTTCCACTCATCCCAAGAATCCTAAAGCTCATAAGCAGAACAAGGGTTCAAGCGATCCTCATTGCTCCAGACTGGCCAAGAAGGGCTTGGTACGCGGTCCTTCTGAATCTACAGCAAGAATAACCGAGGCCTCTTCCTCTTCGGGAGGACCTGCTGCAGCAGGGTCCGTTCACCTATCAAGACTTACCGCTGCTACGTTTGACGGCATGGAAGTTGAGCGCCTGATACTTGCTCGGAAGGGCATACCGAAGAAGGTCATTCCTACCCTCATACAGGTTAGGAAAGGGGTAACGTCTAAACATTACCATCGTATTTGGAAGAAATATGTCTCTTGGTGTGAATCCAAGAAATTTCCTACAGTGGAGTTTCAACTTGGACGGTTTCTCCTCTTCCTGCAAGCAGGTGTGGATATGGGCCTGAGGTTAGGATCTGTGAAGGTCCAGATTTTCTGCCCTATCCATTTTCTTTCAGAAACAATTGGCTGCCCTCCCTGAGGTTCAGACTTTTTTGAAGGGAGTTCTGCACATCCAACCTCCCTTTGTACCGTCTACGGCGCCTTGGGACCTTAACGTGGTGTTGCAGTTCCTCCAATCAGATTGGTTTGAGCCTCTACAGGAGGTTGAGGTCCTTGGATGTTGTAAGGGATCTGAAGATATATGTGAAGAGAACTTCTCGTCACAGAAAGTCGGACTCGCTGTTTGTCCTATATGATCCCAAGAAAATTGGGTGTCCTACTTCTAAGCAGACTATTTCTCGCTGGATTAGGTCCACTATCCAGCACGCTTATTCTACGGCAGGACTGCCGTGTCCAAAATCTGTTAAGGCCCACTCTACTTGTAAGGTGGAGTCTTCCTGGGCGGCTGCCCGGTGTGTCTCGGCAGTGCAACTTTGCCGAGCTGCAACTTGGTCTGGGTCGAACACGTTTGCAATGTTTTACAAGTTCGATACTTTGGCCTCTGATGATCTGAAGTTCAGTCAATCAGTTTTGTTGGAGCCTCCGCGCTCTCCCTCCCGTTCTGGGAGCTTTGGTACATCCCCAAAGTACTAATGTGGACCCCAGCATCCTCTAGGACGTAAGAGAAAATAGGATTTTGGTTACCTACCGGTAAATCCTTTTCTCGCAGTCCGTACAGTATGCTGGGCACACGCCCAGCACTTAGTTTTCCTGCAAACGTTATTTGGTTCAGTACAACTTCATTTTAGTTGAGTACTGCATTGTTACTCGGTAAGTAATGTTTCAGCAGTTGCTGAGTGTTCAAGCTAAGTTTGCTTGACGTGTCTTGTATGTGTGAGCTGGTGTGAATCTCGCCACTATCTGTATAATCCTTCTCTCGAAGATGTCCGTCTCCTCAGGCACAGTTTCTAGACTGACCAAACAATAAGACAGCGCTTCTCACTTTGTATCAAAACATTTTTACTTTTATGTATGTATGTATGTATATATATATATATATATATATATATATATATATATATATATATATATTGGGGGGATAGGGGTACCGGCGACGAGTGTGGCTAAAAACTATGTTTTTAAAGCTTAAAGTTAGGAGCCAAAAATGTTTCTTTTAAAATTTAATTTTTTTTAAATATATATGAGAGTAAAAACAGTTTCTAAGAATGGTTAAAAAACAAGCATAAAAAACTTTTCGTCCATAAATAAGCAGTAAAAATACACTTAAAAGGATAGGAATTCAAAAAATTCAAAAAACTTAGCTTGTAAATTGTGGGTGGTCAGTATAGGCCCAACGCGTTTCGTCTCAACAGACTTCTTCAAGGGGTAGGGACAGAATGAAGCTGTATGTCTATTTATACCCATAACACTGAGTCAGGGGGTTGTGACATCATAATTGATCATGTGATAGGGATATACATTTATACATTAAAAAAGGGTTCACAGAGCTAATTTTTAAAAACACAGCAGGATTAGTTCATGTCAGACAGACTCCTTAGTTCAAAAAACGAGTGGTTACAGATAATAATGTGGGTGAAAACGTTTAAAAACGTTCATAATGTAATTATGAGTCACTTCCGCCACACTTCCGGTGACGGAGGACTGGACGGGTCACTTCCGCCCCACTTCCGGTGTCAACTGCGCATGCGCCCGCGGCGGTTCCCGGCTTCATTGCGCCTGCGTCTGTGGGTGTTCAGGGCTGCTCTTCAGTGGATGGTGCACATCTGACTTCTTAAACTTATGCCAAATGGAGTCCATTTTTCCTGGGATGTTTAAGATGCTTTTCATGTTATTGCGGTGGCCATCTTTGTGTGGATACGCAGACACCTCTAGATACCAGGCACCTCAGTTTCCATGGTAACGGGTCCGATGCATGGAATAAATAGAAAAACAATGGTAATATCAAAAGTAGTGGATCATATGTATTTCAAAGACACTTGTTACCTGACAAATTAGTGTGTTATTATTTAAGGTGAGGTAAAAATAGGGTGACTCACTGCCCATATGATAATAGGTGCTGGTGCAGTATAGGTGATTCCATAAGGTGACTGTAGTTATTTAATGGTGCTATTGGTGCAGGCTAGATTATATTAGGCCTTATGATTATATAGGTATAGATATAAAAATCCAGTGACACATGTTTTGGCTTAAATATAAGTCCATTCGAAGGATCATATTAAATAAATAAATATATAAATTAATAAATAAATAAATAATCAGTGATACATAAAAGTGATTCTAATTAGGTGCTAATTTTTGGTGAGTATCCATTGGAAATCGTTTGTTATCATTACAGTACCTGATCTTCCCAGGTAGTCTCCTCCCTGGTACTGGTCAGGCCCAAACACTGCTTAGCTTCCAAGATCAGACGGGGTTGGGCGTGCCAGTGTGGTTTGACTGTACGCGAATCTGTAACAGATACCATGGCACCATTGCACCCGGAGCCCGGTTGTCACTATATACGTGTGATTCTAAAATAGTGATAATAATATTAAATACTTAGTGTGCAACGGTTAACATCCTTTACAGTACCCGATCTCCCCAGGTGGTCTCCCTCCCTGGTACTGGTCGGGCCCAGACACTGCTTAGCTTCCAAGATCGAACGAGTTTGGGCGTGGCAGTGCGGTTTGACTGTACGCGGATTCAATAAACGTATTAAAGACATAAACACTAGTAGTACGATGTTTATTTTATTTGTGAGTGTGCTCTAGTCAAGTGTAATATAGGGAAACAAGAGGGAGAGGGGGGTAGAGGATACTGCACCTCATAGAAAAGGCGCTATCTCGTATCCTTCATTCAGACCAACTGGATGTAGAGTCTGCAATTGGAATATCCAGTACATCTCCCGTCTGGAAAGTTTATTGGCAAGGTCCCCTCCTCTCTCACCCAAAGCCACATGTTCAATAGCCTTGAATGTAATTTCCTCTGGGTTGGAGTTATGTTGCCGCGTAAAGTGTCTGGAAACTGCGTGACTTTCCACTTTGTTTTTAATGTTCCTTATGTGCTCTTGGATCCGTAGTTTCAACGGTCTTTTTGTCTTTCCTACGTACTTCATACTACAGGTGCACTCCAAGAGGTAAATTACGGATGTAGTGTTGCAGTTCATAAAGTCTTTTATGGTATATTCCTTGTCACCTTCTGTACCACTGAAAGTTTTTCTGTTCCGGTGTAGGTATCTGCAGATATTACATTTTCCACACTTGTATGAACCTGTGCACTTCAGGCTCGACGTCTTGTGGGTAGATTCTCCTCTTAACATACTTGGTGCAATAATGTCCTTTAGATTTCTGGATTTTTTGAAGATAAGTTCTGGTTGTGGCGGTAAGATCTCTTTAAGCACTGGGTCCATTAGGAGGATGTTCCAATGTGTTTTTAAGGATTTTCTTACCACTCTTTCGTGTTGGCTAAAGGTTGTAATGAAGGCCACTGAGTCTTTCTTCACCTCCCTGGTTTTGTATTTGAGTAGGTCTTCTCTGTTGAGATGGTGAACGTGGTGTTGCAGTTCCTCCTATCAGATTGGTTTGAGCCTCTACAGGAGGTTGAGGTCCTTGGATGTTGTAAGGGATCTGAAGATATATGTGAAGAGAACTTCTCGTCACAGAAAGTCGGACTCGCTGTTTGTCCTATATGATCCCAAGAAAATTGGGTGTCCTACTTCTAAGCAGACTATTTCTCGCTGGATTAGGTCCACTATCCAGCACGCTTATTCTACGGCAGGACTGCCGTGTCCAAAATCTGTTAAGGCCCACTCTACTTGTAAGGTGGAGTCTTCCTGGGCGGCTGCCCGGTGTGTCTCGGCAGTGCAACTTTGCCGAGCTGCAACTTAGTCTGAATCGAACACGTTTGCAATGTTTTACAAGTTCGATACTTTGGCCTCTGATGATCTGAAGTTCAGTCAATCAGTTTTGTTGGAGCCTCCGCGCTCTCCCTCCCGTTCTGGGAGCTTTGGTACATCCCCAAAGTACTAATGTGGACCCCAGCATCCTCTAGGACGTAAGAGAAAATAGGATTTTGGTTACCTACCGGTAAATCCTTTTCTCGCAGTCCGTACAGTATGCTGGGCACACGCCCAGCACTTAGTTTTCCTGCAAACGTTATTTGGTTCAGTACAACTTCATTTTAGTTGAGTACTGCATTGTTACTCAGTAAGTAATGTTTCAGCAGTTGCTGAGTGTTCAAGCTAAGTTTGCTTGACGTGTCTTGTATGTGTGAGCTGGTGTGAATCTCGCCACTATCTGTATAATCCTTCTCTCGAAAATGTCCGTCTCCTCGGGCACAGTTTCTAGACTGACCAAACAATAAGACAGCGCTTCTCACTTTGTATCAAAACATTTTTACTTTTATGTATATATATATAAAATTATCACAGTAGGGCACTGGCCAGTACCAATACTAATACATACAGATAATATTATTAAAAGAATTATCCACATAAGTATCCTATATAGTGCACACTGGTCTCATGGATTTAACCCTAAATGCACTATATAGATATCACAACCCCAATGAGGCTCTAATTAAAAAGAAAATTAAGAATTTATAGTGTATATAAAAGAGCTCTATTTAATACCACAAATCAAGCTTATATAAGCAGATATTCATTTGCTAATAAACCCACATGTGACAATGCATAATGTTAGTCCAGCAAGCAGCATAGAATTAGTAAGCAAGTCCGTATGCAGGTGAGTCACGATGTTAATCAGGCAGGTTATTTTTAAAAGAGCAGATATTACCTGTTAAAGTCCATCCATGTTAGTGAATTATTTAGCAAGTGCACTTTATAGAAAGTTGTTAATAAAGCTGATAAATCTGAACTCGGCTAATGCAGAAGCACATATGTGAAAGGCGATATTAGGCCTCTCCACAGCACCAAATCAGGAAGTCTTTCATCTCCTAGTGAACAAGTGGGACCTACCAGATGTAGACCTGATGGCGTCTTGACACTATCACAAAGTTCCGGTATTCGGATCAAGAACCAGGGATCCTCGAGCAGAGTTCGTGGATGCTATGGCAATTCCATGGAACTTTCGGCTGCCCTACGTGTTCCCTTCAGTGTCACTACTGCCCAGGGTACTACGTAAGTTCAAACAAGAAGGAGGAATACTATTTCTAGTAGCTCCAGCATGGCCCAGATGGCATTGGTTCTCAGACCTACACAGTCTTCCTCAACGCCCAGACCTCCTTGTTCAGGGCCCATGTGTCTATCCAGACTGGCTTTGACGGCGTGGCTCTTGAAGCTTTACTCCTCAGGGCCAAAGGATTCTCCGAGGCGGTCTTCCAAACTATGCTGAAGGCCCTCAAACTGGCATCTGCGCAGATTTATTATATGGTCTAGAATTCTTACTTCACCTGGTGTGCTGCTAAGAATTACGATGCTTACAAATTATGTCCAGACTTCTGGCTTTTTTGCAACAAGGCCTGGATTTAGGAGTTCCTCTGGCCTCCCTCAAGGTTCGCATATCTGCCTTGTCAGAGTGGTTTCAGAGAAAAATTGCGGCTATACCTGACGTTCATACATTCACTCAGGGCGTACTGCGGATTCAACCTCCCTATGGTCCCTCCTGTGGCTCCATGGGATCTGTCTGTTGTCCTGAATGCCCTGCAAGAGTCTCCATTTGAACCTCTTAAGTCGGTGGACCTTAAATGGCTCACAGCCAAGGTCCTGTTTCTGCTGGCTATTGCCTCTGCTAGCAGGGTGTCAGACTTCGGCGCTTTGTCCTGTCGTCCACCCTTTTTGATTTTTCATTGTTACCGAGCAGTTCTTAGAACTCGCCCTTGTTATTTACCTAAGGTAGTGTTATCTTTTCACCTTAATGAAGAGATCTTTTCCGAATTGTCCTCCAAAGAACGGTCTTTGAATGTGGTACGGGCTCTCCATATATATGTGGAGAGGACTGCCTCTATCAGGAGGTCAGAAACCCTCTTTGTACTGTTTGGTTTCCACAAACGTGGCTGGCCTGCGAATAAGCAAAACTTTGGCAGATGGATTAGAATGGTGATGCACAAGCTTATGCACAGGCTGGACTCCTAGCTCCTGCTGCTATTATAGCCCATTCTACTCGGTCTGTTGGACCCTCTTGGGCGGCCCGTCGTGGTGCGTCCACAGAACAATTGTGCAAGGCGGCTACGTGGTCCTCATTGAACACGTTTATTAGGTTCAATGCCTTTGATACTTCCACCTCCCGGGATGCTTCATTGATGCCGGGTCCTCATTCCCGCTAAGGTGCGTCCCCTCCCTTGAGGGACTGCTTTAGGACATGCCCGATGTATTCCCTGTGGAACACAGTGTACCCTGCTGCAGAAAAGGAGATTCATGGTAGACTTACCATAGTTAAATCTCTTTCTACGAGGTACACTGGGTTCCACAGGGCGCTAACCCTGACGCACTTTGCTTCTTTGCGTTTGTATGACATTAGCCGCTAGCCCATCTCCTGTCGTGATAACGTGGTTCTATGTGACTAACATCTGCCTTCTCTTTTACCTGCTTCTGCATTGGACTAGTTAACAATACGGAGCTCACTGTGCCTGGAGGCGGGGTTATAAAGGAGGCCCGCAATGCATTCTGGGACAGTCTAAAGCTTTAGCCTGTTGGTTCCTTTGGATCATGATCCATCTCTACACCCCAATGTATTCCCTGTAGAACCCAGCGTACCTCACAGAAAGATTTAACCATGGTAAGTCTACCATAAATCTCCTTATAATCTGCAGACTATTGTCAGCACACAAATCAGGTTCCAGTCTACTGGGGTGCATCAAGTCCTCAGTGAGGAATAGCATCCACTCACTAAATATAATACTTCAAGAGTCTGTATTACATGAAACGTTGATCTAGACCATGACTACAGCCGGGTACACCCTAGACAATGTGTGTCCCCGGCGATATCGGCAGCGACGGGACCCATCGACGGAGCTGCCATCGAGACGATATCGTGAACAATGTGTTTGAATCAGGCTAGTGTAGAGGTTCCCAAACGCGGTCCACAAAGCACCCCAATGATCCATGTTTTAAGTTTATCCATGTTTGGCCACAGATGACTTAATTAGCACCTTGAGTCAATTTTATTAACCATCTGTGTTGAACCATGGATATACCTAAAACCTAGACTGTGGGGGTGACTTGAGGACCGTGTTTGAGAACCTCTGATGCAGACCATGCAGAAAATGACGTTGGGTTGCCACCTATATACACTAATGTATTGACTATCTATAATTAACTTGCATAGAATATAGATACAGTATCCAATAGAAATCAAGGTCCTTGGTCACCATTCTCCAAGTTCAGTAAATTAGGTGTAAAAAAAACTGGAAAGCACACTTTCAACAGTGTATAGAAAGTCCATAATGATTGTGTAGTATATTGAGTGAAAATAAAAATTATTCTCAATAGCTCATTTGCTTACAGTTTGAATGATAATACACCTTTTTAATTGCCTTTATAGATGAATGAAGAGATGTTGTGTCAGGAATTTGGAAGATTTGGGCCATTGGCCAGTGTTAAAATCATGTGGCCACGAACGGATGAGGAGAGGGCACGAGAGAGGAACTGTGGCTTTGTTGCCTTCATGAGCAGGCGGGATGCTGAAAGAGCGTTGAAAAACTTGAATGGTAAGGTTTTATTTCCTTAATTGAAATGTTTCACGGAGAACATTTTGGGGATTTAAACTGTTCTAAATCTACTCAAAATACACTAGATTACTTCAGACAACCCTTCGGTTTAGTGTTAACTTGCTTTACCAATGTAGGATACTTTCCTCCACTTCGTACCCAGCCCTGCCTGACTTGTTTCACTACGTCACTTTATGCCTAAATGGAATGTTTTGGAGTGATAATAAGAGGAAGAGAATAGGTGTGTTCCTAAGTGCCGCCTGCATTCTTTCTGGAATAACTCATAAGAGTTATATTGTGTATTTTAAAGTCTGATACTTTACAGCAATTTCTAAGGTGGCTATGTAATACTTGCAAAATTTCAAACATTCATTATTATTTTTTTTATAATCTTTTGAAAGATACACTAATGTTGCAATGGATCATTACTTATACATGCTTTTTTTCTGTGAGCCGCTAGGGGACACTGGCACAACTTTAAGACCGTGGGGTGATGGTGGCTTACAGGGAGCTGGCACTTTAAATAATCTAAGAAGTGAAACCGGCTCCTCCCTCTCTATCCCCCATCATCCCTCAGTTTTGAATTTGTGCCAAGGGAGCCGGTCACAGCCTACTGAGCTCCAACTCAGTAACAACTTTCTTTTCTTTATATTAATTTCCTATTTTTTTTTTTATCTACAAGGGACTTAGTTCCCTAAGCCTCGGGAGACCCCTCTCCACTTATATGAGAGGTGGGGTCCGGGTTTTCCAACAGCAGCTTAACGCTGCATAGGAGTACAGCACTTAACAGGAGAAGCACTGTCCTTCCAGACTGACCACCTCCTCCTGAGGCTCCAGAAGACAGGTGAGTGAGATCACTCTCCTACACGGCGCCCGCATTGAGGGCACAGCGGCCAGCCCACTCCTCCCTCCAGCCTTGCAAAACCTTGTGGCTCGATTCCCCCACGAAAATGCACACTGGCGGGATCACATAGTGCGGCGGTGTCGCGGTCTCATCGGCTGCCGCGCTACCGCTCACGGAGCTTGCAGCCGACGTTATAGCGGTGGCGTGGAGCACAGCAGGGGGCTCGGACATTGAAGGGAGAGGCGCAGTGCTGCTGGGCTCTTGGTATACTGATTGCAGCACCGCTGGGCTCAGGCTTCAGATCGGTGCTGCTCTTGCGGTTGTGTGCTTATTGCATTATGTGCCTGTATGGCACACCAGACAAGTGTTCGGTCTACCACAGAGTTCGAATCCACATATGGGGACTCAAGTTACTGTTAATACCCCAGCCCTATAGAAGTTTCAGGCACCCACTCAAAATAGCGTTTAAGCACCTAGTTGAACTGGGTGGTAATACATGTAGGGGAAGGGGGGGGGGGGGGGGAGTGGAGTTGACGAGCTATTCAGCCTGTCAATCACACGAAAAGGCATCTTCCTCAGCTAGGCAGGGTTCTTACCTGGCAACATTGTATTTATTTTTCTTCAGAAATCAGCAGTGTTTACAAGACGGGTGCACATTACCAGAAACTTGATAGCCTGCAAATGCTATACAGGCTGGTGGCTGAGGAGGTTTAGAATAAGGGAGTACTACATTAATACCTCCCTCTATCCTTCTGATGTTCCTCTCTCTCTCTCTGTCCGTATTGTTGAGTGCTGGTGTGAATTGTATATGTCTCAACTCTGTCCGTCACAATGGCAGGCAAGGGAACAGCAAATAAGGTGTCACAAAAATTATTTATCTGTGTGAAGTGTAACAAAAAAAGCTCACACAGATGATTCCATCCTGTGTGAAGCATGTGCTTCGGAGGTTATCTCATCCCGTCCCAAGACGCTAATTTTCCCCCCTGGGTGGCAGTGCTCACAGGAACCATGTCACAATTACATACTGAACTGGCTGCTTTACGATAGGATCAGTTTACGACAGGATCAGTAGACGGTGAGGGAGACTCCTCAAAATTATTTACCTCCTATTTCTCTATCGTCCTAGTGGATGCTGGGGTTCCTGAAAGGACCATGGGGGATAGCGGCTCCGCAGGAGACAGGGCACAAAAAGTAAAGCTTTAGGATCAGGTGGTGTGCACTGGCTCCTCCCCCTATGACCCTCCTCCAAGCCTGTTAGATTTTTGTGCCCGGCCGAGAAGGGTGCAATCTAGGTGGCTCTCCTAAAGAGCTGCTTAGAAAAGTTTAGCTTAGGTTTTTTATTTTACAGTGAGTCCTGCTGGCAACAGGATCACTGCAACGAGGGACTTAGGGGAGAAGAAGTGAACTCACCTGCGTGCAGGATGGATTGGCTTCTTGGCTACTGGACATCAGCTCCAGAGGGACGATCACAGGTACAGCCTGGATGGTCACCGGAGCCTTGCCGCCGGCCCCCTTGCAGATGCTGAAGTAAGAAGAGGTCCAGAATCGGCGGCAGAAGACTCCTCAGTCTTCTAAAGGTAGCGCACAGCACTGCAGCTGTGCGCCATTTTCCTCTCAGCACACTTCACACGGCAGTCACTGAGGGTGCAGGGCGCTGGGAAGGGGGGCGCCCTGGGAGGCAAATGAAAACCTATTTTGGCTAAAAATACCTCACATATAGCCTCCGGAGGCTATATGGAGATATTTAACCCCTGCCAGAATCCGTTAAAAGCGGGAGACGAGGCCGCCGAAAAAGGGGCGGGGCCTATCTCCTCAGCACACAGCGCCATTTTCCCTCACAGAAAGGCTGGAGGGAAGGCTCCCAGGCTCTCCCCTGCACTGCACTACAGAAACAGGGTTAAAACAGAGAGGGGGGGCACTAATTTGGCGTTAGAAATATATAAAACAGATGCTATAAGGGAAAACACTTATATAAGGTTGTCCCTATATAATTATAGCGTTTTTGGTGTGTGCTGGCAAACTCTCCCTCTGTCTCTCCAAAGGGCTAGTGGGTCCTGTCCTCTATCAGAGCATTCCCTGTGTGTGTGCTGTGTGTCGGTACGTGTGTGTCGACATGTATGAGGACGATGTTGGTGAGGAGGCGGAGCAATTGCCTGTAATGGTGATGTCACTCTCTAGGGAGTCGACACCGGAATGGATGGCTTATTTAGGGAATTACGTGATAATGTCAACACGCTGCAAGGTCGGTTGACGACATGAGACGGCCGACAAACAATTAGTACCGGTCCAGACGTCTCAAAAACACCGTCAGGGGTTTTAAAACGCCCGTTTACTTTAGTCGGTCGACACAGACACTGACAGGGACACTGAATCCAGTGTCGACGGTGAATAAACAAACGTATTCCTTATTAGGGCCACACGTTAAAGGCAATGAAGGAGGTGTTACATATTTCTGATACTACAAGTACCACAAAAGAGGGTATTATGTGGGATGTGAAAAAACTACAGTAGTTTTTCCTGAATCAGATAAATTAAATAAAGTGTGTGATGATGCGTGGGTTCCCCCCGATAGAAAATTATGGGCGGTATACCCTTTCCCGCCAGAAGTTAGGGCGCGTTGGGAAACACCCCTTAGGGTGGATAAGGCGCTCACACGCTTATCAAAACAAGTGGCGGTACCGTCTATAGATAGGGCCGTCCTCAAGGACCAGCTGACAGGAGGCTGGAAAATATCATAAAAAGTATATACACACATACTGGTGTTATACTGCGACCAGCGATCGCCTCAGCCTGGATGTGCAGAGCTGGGGTGGCTTGGTCGGATTCCCTGACTAAAAATATTGATACCCTTGACAGGGACAGTATTTTATTGACTATAGAGCATTTAAAGGATGCATTTCTATATATGCGAGATGCACAGAGGGATATTTGCACTCTGGCATCAAGAGTAAATGCGATGTCCATATCTGCCAGAAGATGTTATGGACACGACAGTGGTCAGGTGATGCAGATTCCAAACGGCAAAAAGGTGTATTGCCGTATAAAGGAAGAGGAGTTTTTTGGGGTCGGTCCATCGGACCTGGTGGCCACGGCAACTGCTGGAAAATCCACCGTTTTTACCCTAAGTCACATCTCTGCAGAAAAAGACACCGTCTTTTCAACCTCAGTCTTTTCGTCCCTATAAGATCATATCTGCCCAGGGATAGAGGAAAGGGAAGAAGACTGCAGCAGGCAGCCCATTCCCAGGAACAGAAGCGCTCCACCGCTTCTGACAAGTTCTCAGCATGGCGCTGAGACCGTACAGGACCCCTGGATCCTACAAGTAGTATCCCAGGGGTACAGATTGGAATGTAGAGACGTTTCCTCTTCGCAGGCTCCTGAAGTCTGCTTTACCAAGGTCTCCCTCCGACAAGGAGGCAGTATGGGAAAAAATTCACAAGCTGTATTCCCAGCAGGTGATAATTAAATTACCCCTCCTACTACAAGGAAAAGGGGTATTATTCCACACTATATTGTGGTACTGAAGCCAGAAGGCTAGGTGAGACTTATTCTAAAAAATTTTTTTGAACACTTACAAAGGTTCAAATCAAGATGGAGTCACTCAGAGCAGTGATAACGAACCAGGAAGAAGGGGACTATATAGTGTCCGGGGACATCAGGGATGCTTACCTCTATGTCCCAAATTTGCCCTTCTCACTAAGGGTACCTCAGGTTCGTGGTGCAGAACTGTCACTATCAGTTTTAGACGCTGCCGTTTGGATTGTCCACGGCACCCCGGGTCTTTACCAAGGTAATGGCCGAAATGATGATTCTTCTTCGAAGAAAAGGCGTCTTAATTATCCCTTACTTGGACGATCTCCTGATAAGGGCATAGTCCAGGGAACAGTTGGAGGTCGGAGTAGCACTATCTCGGATACTGCTACAACAGCACGGGTGGATTCTAAATATTCCAAAATCGCAGCTGATCCCGACGACACGTCTGCTGTGCCTAGGGATGATTCTGGACACAGTCCAGAAAAAGGTGTTTCTCCCGGAAGAGAAAGCCAGGGAGTTATCCGAGCTAGTCAGGAACCTCCTAAAAACAGTGCATCATTGCACAAGGGTCCTGGTAAAAATGGTGGCTTCCTACGAAGCAATTCCATTCGGCAGATTTCACGCAAGAACTTTTCAGTGGGATCTGCTGGACAAATGGTCCGGATCGCATCTTCAGATGCATCAGCGGATAACCCTATATCCAAGGACAAGGGTGTCTCTCCTGTGGTGGTTATAGAGTGCCCATCTTCTAGAGGGCCGCAGATTTGGCATTCAGGATTGGATGCTGGTGACCACGGAGCCCAGCCCGAGAGGCTGGGGAGCAGTCACACAAGGAAAAAAATTTCCAGGGAGTGTGATCAAGTCTGGAGACTTTTCTCCACATAAATATACTGGAGCTAAGGGTAAATTTATAATACTCTAAGCTTAGCAAGACCTCTGCTTCAAGGTCAGCCGGTATTGATCCAGTGGGAAAAACATCACGGCAGTCGCCCACGTAAACAGACAGGGCGACACAAGAAGCAGGAGGGCAATGGCAAAAACTGCAAGGACTTTTCGCTGGGCGGAAAATCATGTGATAGCACTGTCAGCAGTGTTTCATTCCGGGAATGGAAACTGGGAAGCAGACCTCCACCCGGCAGAGTGGAAACTTCATCGGGAAGTTTTCCACATGATTGTAAACCGTTGGGAAATACCAAAGGTGGACATGATGGCGTCCCGTCTGAACAAAAAACGGGACAGGTATTGCGCCAGGTTAAGAGACCCTCAGGCAATAGCTGTGGACGTTCTGGTAACACCATGGATGTACCAGTCGGTGTATGTGTTCCATCCTCTGCTTCTCATACCTAAGGTACTGAGACTTATAAGACGTAGAGGAGTAAGAACTATACTCATGGCTCCGGATTGGCCAAGAAGGACTTGGTACCCGGAACTTCAAGAGATGCTTACAGAGGTTTTATGGCCTCTGCCGCTAAGAAGGGACTTGCTTCAGCAAGTACCATGTCTGTTCCAAGACTTACCGCAGCTGCGTTTGTCGGCATGGCGGTGGAACGCCGGATCCTAAGGGAAAGAGGCATTCCGGAAGAGGTCATTCCTACCCTGGTCAAAGCCAGAAAGGAGGTGACCGCACAACATTATCACCACATGTGGCGAAAATATGTTGCGTGGTGTGAGGCCAGGAAGGCCCCACAAAGAAATTTCAACTCGGTCGTTTCCTGCATTTCCTGCAAACAGGAGTGTCTATGGGCCTCAAATTGGGGTCCATTAAGGTTCAAATTTCGGCCCTGTCGATTTTCTTCCAGAAAGAATTGGCTTCAGTTCCTGAAGTCCAGAATTTTGTCAAGGGAGTATTGCATATACAACCCCCTTTTGTGCCTCCAGTGGCACTGTGGGATCTCAACGTAGTTCTGGGATTCCTCAAATCACATTGGTTTAAAACCAGTCAAATCTGTGGATTTGAAGCATCTCACATGAAAAGTGACCTTGATCTTGGCCCTGGCCTGGACCAGGCGAGTGTCAAATTGGTGGTTTTTTCTCAAAAAAGCCCATATCTGTTTGTCCATTCGGACAGGGCAGAGCTGCGGACTCGTCCCCAGTTCTCTCCCTAAGGTGGTGTCAGTGTTTCACCTGAACCAGCTTATTGTGGTGCCTTGCACCTACTAGGGACTTGGAGGACTCCAAGTTGCTAGATGTTGTCAGGGCCCTGAAAATATGTTCCAGGACGGCTGGAGTCAGGAAAACTGACTTGCTGTTATCCTGTATGCACCCAACAAACTGGGTGCTTTTGCTTCTAAGCAGACTATTGCTAGTTGGATGTGTAATACAATTCAGCTTGCACATTCTGTGGCAGGCCTGCCACAGCCAAAATATGTAAATGCCCATTCCACAAGGAAGGTGGGTTCATCTTGGGCGGCTGCCCGAGGGGTCTCGGCTTTTACAACTTTGCCGAGCGGTTATTTAGTCAGGGGCAAACACGTTTGTAAAATCCTACAAATTTGATACCCTGGCTAAGGAGGACCTGGAGTTCTCTCATTCGGTGCTGCAGAGTCATCCGCACTCTCCCGCCCGTTTGGGAGCTTTGGTATTATCCCCATGGTCCTTTCAGGAACCCCAGCATCCACTAGGACGATAGAGAAAATAAGAATTTACTTACCGATAATTCTATTTCTCGGAGTCCGTAGTGGATGCTGGGCGCCCATCCCAAGTGCGGATTATCTGCAATACTTGTACATAGTTACAAAAATCGGGTTATTATTGTTGTGAGCCATCTTTTCAGAGGCTCCGCTGTTATCATACTGTTAACTGGGTTCAGATCACAGGTTGTACAGTGTGATTGGTGTGGCTGGTATGAGTCTTACCCGGGATTCAAAATCCTTCCTTATTATGTACGCTCGTCCGGGCACAGTATCTAACTGGCTTGGAGGAGGGTCATAGGGGGAGGAGCCAGTGCACACCACCTGATCCTAAAGCTTTACTTTTTGTGCCCTGTCTCCTGCGGAGCCGCTATCCCCCATGGTCCTTTCAGGAACCCCAGCATCCACTACGGACTCCGAGAAATAGAATTATCGGTAAGTAAATTCTTATTTTCTACAGAACCATCTTGGGTAGCAGGGCTAACAAAGTCAGTTGGTGGTCTCACAAAACGTTTGGATACGTCCAGTAAATAGCCGCAGATAGTTTCTATGGCTAAAATACATCCTGTACCACCAGTCTGATGAATCGGGCGATGAACGTCTTTCTCAGGATGAAGCTGAAGAGGACGATCTTGAGTTGGGCGAAATCACAGATGCAGAAGACTAAGGGGGTAATTCCAAGTTGATCGCAGCAGGAAATTTTTTAGCACTTGGGCAAAACCATGTGCACTGCAGGTGTGGCCTATATAACATTTGCAGAGAGAGTTAGATTTGGGTGGATTATTTTATTTCTGTGCAGGGTAAATACTGGCTGCTTTATTTTTACACTGCAAATTAGATTGCAGATTGAACACACCACACCCAAATCTAACTCTCTCTGCACATGTTATATCTGCCTCCCCTTCAGTGCACATGGTTTTGCCCAATTGCTAACAGAATTCCTGCTGCAATCAACTTGGAATTACCCCATAAGTTTCTCCAGAATCTTCGCAAAGGGTTATTCTAGCAATAAGATGAGTTCTAAATATTTCTGAAACTACGACTCTTGATTCGCCAGATACTGCCTTATTTGGTATAAAGCAGCGGTTATCGGCCACTTATCTCTTTTCAAACAAGCTGGGTGATCAGCTGTTGGGGGCCTGGAAAAACCCGGACAAACTGTTTTAGATGCCTAAAAGATTCCTAAGTATTTATCCATTTTTATCTTGTATAACGGATAAATGGGGAAAGTCATCTCCGGTGGACTCCTCTCTTTCCAGGCTGTCAAAGAAGACCGCATTACCTCTTCCGGATGCAACTTCCTTGAAAGACTCGTCGGACCAGAAATTGGACACAATGCTGAATTCTATTTATTCGGCCGCAGGTGTCTCACTTTGACCAGCTTTGGATGGACTTACAAGATAGTGTTCCGGTAGAAGAGGTAGTGATCCTAGCAGAGCATATTAAGGAATCGGTTATATATGTAGGGGAAGCGGCTAGAGATATCGGCCATGTGAATGAGAGGATCTCACCATCGACTTTTGCGGCCAGAAGAGCCCTTTGGCTAAGGTCTTGGCAGGTAGACATGGAGTCTAAGAAAGCAGCGGAAGCACTTCCGTTTACAGGTGACATTCTTTTTGGAAAAGAACTGGACACATTAATTTTACAGGCTACGGGTGGTAAATCTACTTTCTTGCCAACCCTTTCACCACCTCCTAAATGCTCTAATGCTGGAACATTTTTTTAGGTTCTTTCATTCCACTCAAACTTTAAAAAAAAACGTGGAAGAACTACACACTTCCAAGGTAGAGGTCGCAGCAAGCAACCGTCCGTTTCTCGTCGTGAAGACCGAAAGTCTACTGAAAAGGCCGTGGCATGACGGTTTCCCTTTCCACTGGGGCTCAAGTACGGTGGGAGCATGGCTTCGAAAGTTTCAAGATGCCGGTTTCAAAATGTCAATGTGTGGATTCATAATGTCTCTGTAGGGGTATACACTAGATTTCGAAGCTTTGCTGCCAAAGGAAGATTTTCCAACGTGTCTTCCAATTCTTCTGGACAAACGTGTAACCCTTCAAGGTGCAATACAGACCTTAGTGGAACCGGCAGTGTTATTGTCGGTACCACTGCTTCAACGACAGAAGGGTTACTATTCCAATCATTAAATCAGTTTCTGACTTACCGGTTCCAAATGGAATCCAAGGAATTTATGATATCGCATAGACATCAAGGATGCATATCTCCACATTCCGATCTGTGATCCTCACCAAGTGTTTCTCAGGTTTGCGATTCAACAGGATCATTTTCAGTTCAGAGGCTTACCATTCGGACTGTCCACAGCACCCAGAGATTTTTCCAAGGTCATGTCCGTTATATTGCTCACCTCAGATCATTGGGAGTCACAATAATACCATACATAGCCAACCTCCTCCTCAAAGCTCCATCCGATCACATTGTACAGGAGCATGCTCTATTAACATACAATGTGTTGGTAGACCACGGATGGATAATCAATTTTCGGAAATCCGAACTTGAGCCGTCAAAGCGTATCCAGTTTCTCGGTGTGATCTTGAACACCAACGTACAGAGAGTCTTTTTACCACAAGACAAAGCTCTGAGTATACAAAGATTAGTCCAGGCTGTTCTCAAGCCATGACTGGTATCTGTCCATTTATGCATTCATATGCTGGGGAAAAGGGTAGCAGCCTTTGAAATTCTGGAGTTCGTCTGTTTCCATTCACGTCCCTTCCAGATGGACCTGTTACATCAATGGTCGGAGTCGAATCTGCACCTTCAACAGTTGGTTTGTATGAAACCAGAGACACGAATATCACTTCTTTGGTGGCTCCAACTGCACAATCTCACTGCGGACAGGCTGTTTCGGTATATGGGACTGGACGCTTCAAACGACGGACGCCAGCTTCAGAGGATGGGGCGCAGTTGTGTTGGACTTCCATCTTCAGCACCACTGGTCTCCATAAGAATCATTGTTGCCAATAAATGTGTTGGAACTGAGAGCGATCTACAATGCGCTAGTACAAGCCGCACACATTCTTCGCTCCACTGTGGTAAAGGTTCAATCGGACAACGCAACTGCTGTAGTGTACGTAAACAAACAAGGCGAAACTCGCAGTCATATGGCAATGCGAGAGGTGCCACGCATTCTCCAGTGGGCAGGACGCAACGCAGTCATTCTCTCTGCGGTGTTCATTCCAGGAGTGGACAATTGGGAAGCCGACTATCTCAGCCGGCAGGATCTCCATCCAGATAATGAGCACTTCACCCAGCGGTGTTCAAAGCCCTGATACAATGCTGCGGATGTCCAGAGGTGGATCTCATGGCGTCCCGACTTAATCATCAGCTTCCTCGATACATTTCTGGAACACGGGATCCTCAAGCGGAAGCTGTGGACGCTCTGACCGTGCCTTGGCCGTACGACCTATTATACGTGTTTCCTCCGTTCCTTCTTTTGTCACAGATTTCTCAAGACAATCAAACGAGAGCCACTCATGGTGATACTGGTGGCACCAGATTGACCTCAGAGGACTTCATTTTCAGACCTGCGCTCTCTTCTCGCGGACGATCCTTGGCCTCTTCCTCTGCATCCGTAACTACTGCAACAAGGAACCTTCGTGCATCCAGGCTTACCACGACGACATTTAACGGGATGGCTATTGAGGCAGACCTCCTAAAATGCAAAGGGATTTTGGAGGCTGTGATTCCCACGATGTTGTGGTCACAGAAACCAGTGACGGCAGCCCACTATCATCGCATCTGGCGGTCTTATATCTCTTCCTGTGACCGAAAGTGGTTTCCATTGGATTCCTTTCGCCTCACGGTTCTTGCTATTACTTCAAGCAGATTTGGATTCCGGACTCCATCTAGGATCCCCGAAAGTTCAGATATCTGCTTTATCGATTTTCTTTCAGAAACGCCTAGTGCTCCTGCCGGATGTGCAAACTTTTCTACAAGACTTTTTGCGGTTACAGCCTCCATTTGTTCCACCTACAGCTCCTTGGGATTTAAATCTGGTGCTGAATTTTCTTCATTCATCCTGTTTTGAGTCCTTGTCTGAAGCAGACATTAAATATCTTGCTTGGAAGACTGTTTTTCTACGAGCCATGGCTTCAGCCCGTAGGGTATCTGAATTGGGTGCCTTGTCTTGCAAACCTCCCTCCTTGATTTTTCATCCTGATAGGGCAGAATTATGAACACATGCTTCCTTTCTTAAGGTCGTGTCGGTTTTTCATATCAACCTCGTGGTACCACCCTTACGGGAAGATTCTGGAAGCTCGTTCTATTCTGGATATAGTGAGAACTTTGAAGATTTACATAGATCGTACAGCATCTTTACGGAAGTCTGATGCTTTATTCGTACTTTATGATCTCCCGTGTGGGGGGTGGCCTGCTACTAAGCAGACCATGGCCCGCTGGATTCCATTAACAGTTCGTCAGGCCTGTCTCCACCAGTGTAGATGGCCTCCATTATCCATTGCTGTCCACTCTAAACGCCAGTTGAGTCTTTGTGGGCCACTAGTAGGGGATCTACCATGTCTCGGCTCTGTCGAGCAGCCACTTAATCCAGTATTCATACGTTTACTACATTTTACAAGTTTGATACTTTTGCGGCTTCATCTTCACGATTTGGCCGTCTTGTTTTGCAAGTTCCTCAGCGAACTCCCGCCCAGGGTTGAAAACTTTGGGACATCCCCACGGTCTTGAAGTTGTGCCAGTGTCTGCTAGTGGCTGACAAAAAAAAGCAGGATTTTGGTATTTACCGATAAATCCCTTTTTCGGAAGCCATAGGGGACACTAGCCGCCCACTCGTCGCTGTTCTCTTGCCTTCATTGTTGTTCTGTTGTGTTTAATTGTTATGTGCTCTTTTCCCTCGTATAGTTCTGTTATCCTGTTCCCATCTCCTCTCGGCTAATTCTTAACTGGGGGATGATGGGGGATAGCGGGGGAGGAGCCGGTTTCACTACTTAGATTATTTAAAGTGCCAGCTCCCTGTAAAGCCACCATCATCACCCCACGGTCTTCAAATTGTCAGTGTCCCCTATGGCTTCCGAAAAAGGGATTTATCGGTAAGTATCAAAATCCTGCTTTTAATTTGATTTATGGAGCCTGACAGGTGAATACCTAAAATTCTCAAGATTACTGATACCTTAACATTACCTTTATGTTCTGCTATAGCACTATGCTGCAATTTAACCACCATTGATATATGGGGGTATATGCAATTGCGGTCGAATTCCGGGTGGAATTTGACCGTTTTTAAATTCGACACAATTCGACCGTCGAATTCCGACAGGTGGGTGCTGGAATTCGACATATTCAATAAAAAACGAATTTGACAGTCCCGCTGTTGAAAAACGTCCGATTTGACGGATTTTGATCCGATTTTTAAAAATGGTCAAAAAACGGTAAAAAACTGAAAAAAAATTGCGTGGGGTCCCCCCTCCTAAGCATAACCAGCCTCGGGCTCTTTGAGCCGGTCCTGGTTGCCAAAATACGGGATCCCCCGTATTTTAACAACCAGCACCGGGCTCTGCGCCTGGTCCTGGTGCAAAAAATACGGGGACAAAAAGAGTAGGGGTCCCCCGTATTTTTTGTACCAGCACCGGGCTCCACTAGCTGGACAGATAATGCCACAGCTGGGGGTCACTTTTATACAGCGCCCTGCGGCCGTGGCATTAAATACCCAACTAGTCACCCCTGGCCGGGGTACCCTGGAGGAATCAAGGGGTCCGTCCCCCCCAGCCACCCAAGGGCCAGGGGTGAAGCCCGAGGCTGCCCCCCCCCCCCCCCCCCCCCCCCCATCCAAGGGGGGCTGATAGCCATGTGTAAAAATGTAAGAATATTGTTTTTTGCAGAAGAACTACAAGTCCCAGCAAGCCTCACCCGCAAGCCGGTACTTGGAGAACCACAAGTACCAGCATGCGGGGGGGGAACGGGCCCGCTGGTACCTGTAGTTCTACTGCAAAAAAAATACCCAAATAAAAACAGGACACAGACACCGTGAAAGTATAACTTTATTACATACATGCCGACACACATACCTATGTTGACACGCCGACTCTGGCCTCGTCTCCAATGTCGACGTCCGGGGTACCTGAAAATAAAATTATACTCACCTGATCCAGTGTCCAGTTCTTTAATTATAATCCACGTACTTGGCAAAACCAAAAAATGCATTTACCCGTACCAGACGGACTGAAAGGGGTCCCATGTTTACACATGGGACCCCTTTCTCGGAATGCAGAGTCCCCCTGTGACTCCTGTCACAGAGGGTCCCTTCTGCCAATCAGGAAGCGCCACTTCGTGGCACTCTCCTGATTGGCTTTGCGCGTCTGAGCTGGCAGACAGCGCATCGCACAGCTCCCTCCTTTAGTTTCAATGGTGGGAACTTTGCGGTCAGCGGTGGGGTTACCACCGCGGGTGACCTCACCGCTGACCGCAAAGTTCCCACCATTGAAGATAATGGAGGGAGCTGTGCGATGCGCTGTCTGCCAGCTCAGACGCGCAAAGCCAATCAGGAGAGTGCCACGAAGTGGCGCTTCCTGATTGGCAGAAGGGACCCTCTGTGACAGGAGTCACGGAGGGTCTCTGCATTTGGGGAAAGGGGTCCCATGTGTAAACATGGGACCCCTTTCAGTCCGTCTGGTTCGGGTAAATGCGTTTTTTTGTTTTGCCAAGTACGTGTATTATAATTAAAGAACTGGACACTGGATCAGGTGAGTATAATTTTATTTTCAGGTACCCCGGACGTCGACTTTGGAGACGAGGCCAGAGTCGGGGGACAGCCTCGGGCTTCACCCCTGGCCCTTGGGTGGCTGGGGGGGGACCCCTTGATTTGAAGGGGTCCCCACTCCTCCAGGGTACCCCGGCCAGGGGTGACTAGTTGGGTATTTAATGCCACGGCCGCATGGCGCTGTATAAAAGTGACCCCCGGCTGTGGCATTATCTGTCCAGCTAGTGGAGCCCGGTGCTGGTACAAAAAATACGGGGGACCCCTACTCTTTTTGTCCCCCGTATTTTTTGGACCAGGCGCAGACCCCGGTGCTGGTTGTTAAAATACGGGGGATCCCCTGTCATTTTCCCCCCCGTATTTTGGCAACCAGGACCGGCTCAAAGAGCCCGAGGCTGGTTATGCTTAGGAGGGGGGACCCCACGCATTTTTTTTTTCTTCTGATTTTTACACCATTCCATTAAAAAAATAAAAAAAATAAAAATTATTTTTAAAAATATATAAATACTTGTGCCTCCTAAATAGACAAACCAAGTACCTAATCCCTTCTAATATAAATAAATATGCTATTACCAATAAATAAAAACACAAAAAAAAAATGTTTTGAATTTTTTTTTATTAGATTCCGCCAGCAAAGTGTGGCGGATTGAAAATGACGAATTTACTGTCTAAAAGCACTGTTGTCGAATTTACAATCTAAAATTAAATACACTTTTGTCGAAATGCCGCATTTGTACCATTGCAGAAATGTCGAATTTGACAAATGTCGAATTTCAAAAAGTCGAATTTGGAATGGCTGTTTTTTTGGCGAAAAGTACTGTATTGTATTGTCGAATATTTTTTTTGGGCGAAAATGTCCCGTTTTTCGACATTTTCGGGAATTCGACCGCAATTGCATATACCCCATAGCCTGTTTGTAAACATTTGACCCATTTTTAAGGTTCAGCCTCTTGGGGGGCTCCATACGGACTCCCATAACCTCTATTCCATCATACTAGTGCCTTCAGTAGTAGTTCCTCTCTTATAACCACCTTACCACCAAGCAGTGAAGCACTTGTTTGATATCCTGACGAGCGCTTTCAGAGTTCCATGAGAAGAAAGCATTGTGAAGCACTGGCAGATTGTAGTTGGATGGTCACTGTGCTTGCTTGGTCAGCACAAATTGTATTGTCATTACAACCAGAGCTTCAAATACTACAGCATTTGTGAAAGTATTGGTAAAGGTATTATTGTAGAGACCCCTCCAGTATTTGATAACCTAATGTTACAAGATTCTTATACTAATGTTTCTGCAGCGGGGTACACTGGGATTCCACAGGGAATAACATTGGGGTGTAGAGTTGGATCTTGATCCGAGGCACCAACAGGCTAAAGCTTTCACTGTTCCCTGGATGCACTGCAAGGCCTCCTCTATATCCCTGCCTCCAGGCACTTGAGCTCAGTTTGAAAGTTGGTACCTGCAGTGCAGGCAGCTAACAGGGGAGGGGGTGGTGGTAGTGCTAGGCAGCCCTAAAAAGAGCTTTTCTGAAGAAAGAAGACTTCAAGGGTCGCAGCACAGGCACTCGGTGCTATATGTCATTCTGACATATCGTGCTGCGGCTCCCTCACCTCCCCCAGCGGCGCTGTATACTCCTGCGACCTAGTTGCCGGGTACTTACAGCGGAGGCGCTCCGGTCTCGTTAGGCACAAATACACCGCCGCTGCTTTCCAGGATCGCGTGGCCAAACGTTAAGGGAGTAGGTAAGAGAGTCCCCCAGGCGGCACCCGCCAAAATCGCTATCCGGAACGCGGTCTCCAGAGACGGACCGTGCTGCTGGCGTGGACACTGTGCCCGTGCAGGGACTCCACTATATCCACCAGGGCAAGGAGCACAGGTCGGATTTACTAAAATCCACTTTCCATAGACTCCATAGTACCTGGTGGTGAAGTCCAGCATAGGGGAAAGGGCGCTGACCTTTAGCCCCTCCCCCAGCCCTAGGCGCCATCTACAGCAGATGTTCTCGCCCTGGAGCTGCATCTTTCTCTCTCTCTCTCTCTCTCTCCCCCTCACTCCCTGTCAGCTTTTGGGCGCCATTACTCAGAGCTGCGCTGATTCTAGGATTGCTAGGCACTGTCTCTGTAAAGCCGCCTGCCTCATCAGCGCTGTGCATTTACAGGACACCTAAGTATTCTACATGTTGTGTAGACAGTGTTCGTTAAGAACAAGTGCATACTTACAGAAATATATAGTACAAGTGTTCTGTGATATAAATCCAGTGTTTACTGTGCATTGTTATATCTGTATACATGCATTCTTTACTTAGTATTGCTAGTCCAGTGCAGTTTTATTGCTGTGTGTAATAATTCCTGCATTGTACATGTGACTGTGTGTGCCTATAGCTGCTGTGTGGTTCCTATTCCGTGTATTTCACACATATTGCTATCCCTATATTCTGTACCATGAAGGGGTCCAAGTGCATCAGGGTCTCATATATAGTATTTCACAGGATGTACTGTTTGGTATTTTTCTCTGTGTATTTCAGCCACCATATACCACTTAAATCCTCTGTTTGTTATCTGCATTTGCAATCACACAGCCTGCAGCACCTGTGTCACACCAAGACCCACCTTGGGCTGCTTTTTCCAATTTACTGACTACGCTAGTAATGAGACTTGCGCCCCCTGTGGGACCTCCTGTGCCTTTACAATCACATATTGTCCCTGTTGTAAATCCACCATGTAAATCCACCATGGGTGGATACTCTGTCGACACAGTTACAGCAGTTAAATCAGTCTTTGGTTAAACAAAGCCTGACCATCGCCCTCCTAGGACCAAAGGGTCATCTAAGCAGGCCATTTATTCCTCACAATCCACTCATATTTTGGATACTTCATCAGATGAAGATGGGGTATATTCTGATCCATCAGACACTGATGCAGATGCTTCTGATGGGGAATCTACAACACAGGTTGATGTTCCTGACCTTTTGGAGGCTATCAAACTGATTCTTCAGATCGATGATGAAACTGACCCTCCAGATACGTCTAAGAAACCTGATAAGTGCAATCGTCAGAAGGTTACTAAATTAGTCTTGCCACATTGTGGCCATCTGGTTGACATACGTCAGGAATCCTAGGAGTCTCCGGAAAAGAAATTCTCCCTGTCTAAAAAGATGCTAGCTTGTTTTCCCCTGGCTGCAGAGTTAAGAAAGAATTGGGAAACACCACCTCCGGTGGACTCGCATGTCGCACGTCTTGTGGTGTCTTCTACTCTGCCTGTCACTACCGTCACCTCTCTGAAAGAACCGAAGGATAAGGGTTGTTTGAATCTATTTACACTCTTGCGGGTGCTGTCATTAGACCTACTTTAGCAGCTTCTTGGGCTGCAAAAGCTATTGAAGCCTGGGTTCTAGAAGTTGAGGCGGAGCTACCTCTGAATTTCTCTAACGTCCTAGTGGATGCTGGGGACTCCGTAAGGACCATGGGGAATAGAGGGGCTCCGCAGGAGACAGGGCACTTTAAGAAAGAATTAGGATACTGGTGTGCACTGGCTCCTCCCTCTATGTCCCTCCTCCAGACCTCAGTTTGAATCTGTGCCCGGACGAGCTGGGTGCATCTTAGTGAGCTTTCCTGAGCTTGCTAAAGAAAGAAAGTATTTTGTTAGGATTTTTTATTTTCAGAGAGATCTGCTGGCAACAGACTCTCTGCTACGTGGGACTGAGGGGAGAGAAGCAGCCCTACTCACTAGAAGATAGGTCCTGCTTCTTAGGCTACTGGACACCATTAGCTCCAGAGGGATCGTACACAGGAACGCACCCTTGGTCGTCCGATCCCGGAGCCGTGCCGCCGTCCCCCTCGCAGATCCAGAAGACAGAAGCCGGCGTGAGAAGCAAGAAGACTTCGAAATCGGCGGCAGAAGACTCCAGTCTTCATATGAGGTAGCGCACAGCACTGCAGCTCTGCGCCATTGCTCCCACACTAAACCCACACACTCCGGTCACTGTAGGGTGCAGGGGGGGGGGGGGGGGCGCCCTGGGCAGCAATTAGGTACCTCTTGGCAGAAGCAGCATATAAACAGTTGGGCACTGTATATATGCATGAGCCCCCGCCATTATTTTTACACAAAACGCGGGACAGAAGCCCGCCGCTGAGGGGGCTGGGCTTCTTCCTCAGCACTCACCAGCGCCATTTTCTCTCCACAGCTCCACTGAGAGGAAGCTCCCCAGGCTCTCCCCTGCAGAATCACGGTAGAAAGAGGGTAAAAAGAGAGGGGGGGGGGGGGGGGCACATAAATTTGGCGCAAAAACAGTATATACAGCAGCTACTGGGTTAACACTAAGTTACTGTGTGACTCCTGGGTAATATAGCGCTGGGGTGTGTGCTGGCATACTCTTTCTCTGTCTCTCCAAAAGGCCTTGTGGGGGAACTGTCTTCAAATAGAGCATCCCTTGTGTGTGTGGTGTGTCGGTACGCTTGTGTCTGCATGTTTGACGAGGAAGGCTATGTGGAAACAGAGCGGGTACAAATGAATGTGGGGTCGCCGCCGACGGCGCCGTCACCCGATTGGATGGATATGTGGAAGGTTTTAAATGATAATGTTAATTCCTTGCATAAAAGGTTGGATAAAGCTGAAGCCTTGGGACAGTCAGGGTCTCAACCCATGCCTGATCCTACAGCGCAGAGGCCGTCGGGGTCTCAGAAGCGCCCACTATCCCAAGTTGTTGACACAGATATTGACACGGATTCCGACTCCAGTGTCGATGGCGATGATGCAAAGTTGCAGCCTAAAATGGCTAAAGCCCCATCCGCTACATGATTATAGCAATGAAAGATTTGTTACACATCACAGAGGAAACCCCAGTCCCTGACAAGAGGGTTTATATGTATGGGGAGAAAAGGCAAGAGGTGACCTTTCCCCCTTCACATGAGTTAAATGAGTTATGTGAAAAAGCTTGGGAATCTCCAGATAGAAAACTGCAGATTTCCAAACGGATGCATATGGCGTATCCTTTCCCGCCAATGGACAGGTTACGCTGGGAATCCTCCCCTAGGGTAGACAAAGCTTTAACACGCTTATCCAAGAGGGTAGCCCTGCCGTCACAGGATATGGCCACCCTAAAAGATGCTGCTGATAGAAAGCAGGAGGGTATCCTGAAGTCCATTTATACACATTCAGGTACCCTACTAATGCCGGCGATTGCATCGGCCTGGATGTGTAGTGCTGTAGCAGCATGGACAGATACCTTATCTGAGGAACTTGATACCTTGGACAAGGATACTATAGTACTGACCCTGGGGCATATAAAAGACGCTGTCCTATATATGAGAGATGCCCAAAGAGACATTAGCCTACTGGGCTCTAGAATAAATGCAATGTCGATTTCCGCCAGAAGGGTCCTGTGGACTCGGCAATGGACAGGCGATGCCGACTCAAAAAGGCACATGGAGGTTTTACCTTACAGGGGTGAGGAGGAGTTTGGGGACGGTCTCTCGGACCTGGTCTCCACAGCTACGGATGGAAAGTCAAATTTTTTGCCATATATTCCCTCACAACCTAAGAAAGCACCGTATTACCAAATGCAGTCCTTTCGATCACATAGAGGCAAGAAAGTCCGAGGTGCGTCCTTTCTTGCCAGAGGCAGGGGTAGAGGAAAGAAGCTGCACAATACAGCTAGTTCCCAGGAACAGAAGTCCTCCCCGGCTTCCTCTAAATCCACCGCATGACGCTGGGGCTCCATAGGCGGAGCCAGGCCCGGTGGGGGCGCGTCTCCGAAATTTCAGCCACAAGTGGGTTCACTCACAGGTGGATCCCTGGGCTATAGGGATTGTCTCAGGGATACAGGCTGGAATTCGAAGTGATGCCCCCTCACCGTTACCTCAAATCGGCCCTGCCAGCTTCCCCCATAGAGAGGGAAATAGTGTTAGCAGCAATTCACAAATTGTATCTCCAGCAGGTGGTGGTAAAGGTTCCCCTCCTTCAACAGGGAAGGGGTTACTATTCGACAATGTTTGTGGTACCGAAACCGGACGGTTCGGTCAGACCCATATTGAATTTAAAATCCCTGAACATATACCTGAAAAGGTTCAAGTTCAAGATGGAATCGCTCAGAGCGGTCATCGCAAGTCTGAAGGAAGGGGATTTTATGGTGTCTCTGGACATAAAGGATGCTTACCTTCATGTCCCCATTTATCCACCTCATCAGGAGTACCTCAGATTTGTGGTACAGGATTGTCATTACCAATTCCAGACGTTGCCGTTTGGTCTGTCCACGGCACCGAGAATATTTACCAAGGTAATGACAGAAATGATGGTGCTCCTGCGAAAGCAGGGAGTCACAATTATCCCATACTTGGATGATCTCCTCATAAAGGCGAGGTCCAGAGAGCAGTTGCTGATCAGAGTAGCACGCTCTCGGGAAGTGTTACAACAGCACGGCTGGATTCTGAATATTCCAAAGTCGCAGCTGATTCCTACGACGCGTCTGCCCTTCCTGGGCATGATTCTGGACACAGACCAGAAGAAGGTTTTTCTCCCGACGGAGAAGGCTCAGGAACTCATGACACTGGTCAGAGACCTCTTAAAACCAAAACAGGTGTCAGTGCATCACTGCACGCGGGTCCTGGGGAAGATGGTGGCGTCATACGAGGCCATTCCCTTCGGCAGGTTCCATGCGAGGACCTTTCAATGGGATCTGTTGGACAAATGGTCCAGATCGCATCTACAGATGCATCGGCTGATCACCCTATCCCCCAGGGCCAGGGTGTCTCTTCTGTGGTGGCTGCAGAGTGCTCACCTTCTCGAGGGCCGCAGATTCGGCATTAAGTACTGGGTCCTGGTGACCACGGATTCAAGTCTCCGAGGGTAGGGGGCAGTCACACAGGGAAGAAATTTCCAGGGTCTGTGGTCAAGTCAGGAGACTTGCCTTCACATCAATATCCTGGAACTAAGGGCCATATACAACGCCCTAAGTCAAGCAGAGACCCTGCTTCGCAACCAATCGGTGCTGATTCAATCAGACAACATCACCGCAGTGGCTCATGTAAACCGCCAAGGAGGCACAAGGAGCAGGGTGGCGATGGAGGAAGCCACCAGAATTCTTCGATGGGCGGAGAATCACGTACGAGCACTGTCAGCAGTTTTCATTCCGGGAGTGGACAACTGGGAAGCAGACTTCCTCAGCAGACGCGACCTCCACCCGGGAGAGTGGGGACTTCATCAAGAAGTCTTCACGCAGATTGCAAGGCGATGGGAACTGCCACAGGTGGACATGATGGCATCCCGCCTCAACAAAAAGCTACAGAGGTATTGCGCCAGGTCAAGAGACCCTCAGGCGATAGCTGTAGACGCACTAGTGACACCGTGGGTGTTCCAGTCGGTTTATGTGTTTCCTCCTCTTCCTCTCATACCCAAGGTGCTGAGAATCATAAGAAGAAGAGGAGTGAGAACAATACTCATTGTTCCGGATTGGCCAAGAAGGACTTGGTATCCAGAGCTACAAGAAATGCTCACAGAGGACCCATGGCCTCTACCTCTAAGACAGGATCTGTTACAACAGGGGCCCTGTCTGTTCCAAGACTTACCGCGGCTGCGTTTGACGGCATGGCGGTTGAACGCCGGATCCTAGCAGAAAAAGGCATTCCGGATGAGGTTATTCCTACGCTGATAAAGGCTAGGAAGGACGTGACGGCTAAACATTATCACCGTATATGGCGAAAATATGTTGCTCGGTGTGAGGCCAGGAATGCCCCTACAGAGGAATTCCAGCTGGGCCGTTTCCTTCACTTCCTACAGTCGGGAGTGACTTTGGGCCTAAAATTGGGGTCCATTAAGGTCCAGATTTCGGCCCTATCCATTTTATTTTAAAAAAAACTGGCTTCTCTTCCTGAAGTTCAGACGTTTGTAAAGGGAGTGCTGCATATTCAGCCCCCGTTTGTGCCTCCAGTGGCACCTTGGGATCTTAACGTGGTGTTGAGTTTCCTGAAATCACACTGGTTTGAGCCACTTAAAACCGTGGAGTTAAAATATCTCACGTGGAAGGTGGTCATGCTATTAGCCTTGGCTTCGGCTAGGCGTGTGTCAGAATTGGCGGCTTTTGTCACATAAAAGCCCCTATCTGGTTTTCCATATGGACAGGGCAGAATTGCGGACTCATCCGCAGTTTCTGCCAAAAGTGGTGTCATCTTTTCATATGAACCAACCTATTGTGGTGCCTGTGGCTACTCGTGACTTGGATTATTCCGAGTTACTGGATGTAGTCAGGGCTTTGAAGATTTATGTAGCCAGAACGGCTAGAGTCAGGAAAACTTAGTCGCTGTTTATTCTGTATGCATCCAACAAGCTGGGGGCTCCTGCTTCAAAGCAAACTATTGCTCGCTGGATCTGTAACGCGATTCAGCAGGCTCATTCTGCGGCTGGATTGCCGCTATCAAAATCAGTAAAAGCCCACTCCACAAGGAAGGTGGGCTCTTCTTGGGCGGCTGCCCGAGGGGTCTCGGCATTACAACTTTGCCGAGCGGCTACTTGGTCAGGTTCAAACACTTTTGCAAAGTTCTACAAGTTTGATACCCTGGCTGAGGAGGTCCTTGTGTTTGCTCATTCGGTGCTGCAGAGTCATCCGCACTCTCCCGCCCGTTTGGGAGCTTTGGTATAATCCCCATGGTCCTTACGGAGTCCCCAGCATCCACTAGGACGTTAGAGAAAATAAGATTTTACTTACCGGTAAATCTATTTCTCGTAGTCCGTAGTGGATGCTGGGCGCCCGTCCCAAGTGCGGACTTCTTCTGCAATACTTGTATATAGTTATTGCTTAAATAAGGGTTATGTTATGGTTGCATCAGGGTTATCTGATGCTCTGTTGTTGTTCATACTGTTAACTGGGTAAGTTTATCACGAGCTATATGGTGTGATTGGTGTGGCTGGTATGAGTCTTACCCTGGATTCCAAAATCCTTTCCTTTCCTTTCAGCTCTTCCGGGCACAGTTTCCTTAACTGAGGTCTGGAGGAGGGACATAGAGGGAGGAGCCAGTGCACACACGTATCCTAATTCTTTCTTAAAGTGCCCTGTCTCCTGCGGAGCCCGTCTATTCCCCATGGTCCTTACGGAGTCCCCAGCATCCACTACGGACTACGAGAAATAGATTTACCGGTAAGTAAAATCTTATTTTTTCTGATAATGCCAGTGTCTTTCATATATTACTACAGCCTCTCATTACATTCAGGAGGCGCCTGCTGATGCTGGCGGCCAAAGCGTCTACTACGTCCATTCTGGCTCGCCGGATTCTTTGGCTCCTGTCCTGGTCTGTGGATCTGGACTCTAAAAAGACCTTGGATGTGATCCCTTTTAAGGGAAATATCCTTTTTTGGGAATATCTGAACAAGATTGTTGCTGACTTAGCGTCTAAGACTGCATGTCTGCCGAGTACTAATCCTTCCGCTCTGAAGGCCAAGAGTACCACCTTTCGTTCCTTTCGACCTCCAAGTAAAGCAAAGGGTCAGTCGTACCCGAAACAGGTTCGCACTTCCAAAACCTCTAAGCCCAAACCTAAACATTCCTGGGCTGCCAGTCAGCCTGCTTCCGATTCAGACAATCCTGCTGCATGACGGGGCGGGCCTCCCCGGGTGGGAGGCCGACTTCTACGGTTCGGTCAGTTGTGGTTACAGACCATTTCAGACGCCTAGGTGAGGGAAGTCGTCACTCACGGATACGCCATCTCTTTCAAGAAACGTCCCCCTCGCCAGTTTTGCTCGACAAATATCCCTTCGGATCCGTTGAAAGCAAGAACTCTACATTTGGTGGTACAATCCCTCCTGGATACAGGAGTGATAGTGCCGGTGCCTCTGTCTCAGAGAGGCAGGGGGGTACTATTCAACGCTGTTCCGAAACCGAATGGATCCTTCCCGCCCATTCTCAACCTAAAGTCTTTGAACAAATATGTGAAGGTATCCAAATTCTGTATGGAAACTCTTCGCTCTATTGTTCTTGCTATGGAGCCCAAGGACTATATGGTATCCCTGGACATACAGGATGCTTACCTACATATACATATTGCAAAATCTGCGGTTTGCTATTGGCAACCTCCATTATCAATTCCAAGCCTTGCCTTTTGGACTGACCACGGCTCCGCAAATCTTCACCAAGGTCATGGTGGTCATGACGGCTCTTCTCCGCCGTCAGGGTATCAGGAGTCTGCCGTATCTGGACGACTTGTTGATCCTGGCGAACTCTCCAGAGGTTCTCCTCCATCATTTGGAACTAACGGTCCAATTCCTACAAGCCGACGGGTGGCTCATCAACTGGAATAAATCCTCGCTGGTCCCTGCTCAGAGCATGGTGCACCTAGGGGCGTTATTAGACACACACAACCAAAGGTTGTTCTCGTCTCCAGGGAAGGTCGTAAACCTTCAGGACAGGATAAGATGGTTTCCTCTCTCGCCCACGTGTGTCGATAGACTCGGTGATGCAAGTACTAGACCTCATGGTGTCAGCTTTTGAGATTGTAGAGTACGCTCAATTTCATTACCGCCCTCTGCAGCGGTTAATCCTTTCCAAGTGGGACGGCCTGCCTCACCGGATCAGGTCTCACGTGATTTCCTTGACTCCAGAAGTTCGTCTATCTCCGACATGGTGTCTCCAGGACCGACGATTTAGCAGGGGTTGTCCCTTCTGGATCTCCAACTGGGTCCTCTTAATGACAGGTGCCAGTCTGCGTGGTTGGGGCGCGGTGTTGGAGCAACTCTCTCTTCAGGGTCGGTGGACCAGGGAGGAATCTCTCCTCCCGATAAACATTCTGGAGTTGCAGGCAGTGTTCAATGCCTTGAAACTGGCCCTGCCTCTGGTACAGAACAGGCCTGTTCAAGTACAGTCGGACAACGCCACCACAGTGGTGTACATAAATCATCAAGGCGGCTTTCGAAGCCGCATGGCAATGTTGGACGTGTCAAAGATTAGTCTATGGGCAGAACGCCACCTGCCGGCAATATTGGCAGTGTTCATTCCAGGGGTCCTCAACTGGGAAGCGAACTAACTCAGTCGTCGGGACGTACACGCCGGAGAGTAGAGTCTTCATTCGGAGATCTTTCAACTCCTAGTGGACAAGTGGGGCCTACCAGATGTAGACCTGATGGCGTCTTGACACAATCTCAAGGTTCCGGTCTTTGGAGCAAGGACAAGGGATCCTCAAGCAGCGTTCGTGGATGCACTGGCAATTCCATGGAACTTTCGGCTGCCGTTCGTGTTCCCTCCGGTGTCACTCCTGCCCAGGGTAATAAGGAACTTCAAGCAAAAAGGAGGAATACTACTTCTAATTGCTCCAGCGCGGCCCAGACGGCATTGGTTCTCAGACCTTCAGAGTCTCTCGATAGAGCGTCCTCTTCTACTTCCGCAACACCCAGACCTCCTCGTTCAGTGCCCTTGTGTCTACCAAGATCTGGCCCGACTGGCTTTGACAGCGTGGCTCTTGAAGTTTCAGTTCTGAGGGCCAAACGATTTTCTGAGGCGGTCATTGAAACGATGTTGAAAGCCCATAAACCGGCTTTGGCTCGGATTTATTGTAGGGTCTGGAATTCTTACTTAACCTGCTGTGCGGCTAAGAATTATGATTCCAGTACTGCCAAACTTTTGGCATTTCTGCAACAGGGCCTGGACTTAGGCCTTCGTCTGGCCTCCCTCAAGGTTCATATTTCAGCCTTGTCAATATGGTTTCAGAGAAAAATTGCGTCTATACCTGACGTTCATACTTTCACTCAGTGTTTTAAGGATTTACTTCCCTATGTCCCTCCTGTGGCTCCTTGGGATTTCTCTGTTCTGGATGCCCTACAAGATTCTCCGTTTGAACCTCTTGAGTCTGTGGACCTTAAATGGCTTACGCTAAAGGTCTTGTTTTTGCTGGCTATTGCCTCTGCTAGAAGGGTTTCAGACTTTGGTGCTTTATCCTGTCAGTCACCCTTTCTGATTTTTCACTGTGACCGTGTGGTACTTAGAACTCGCCCTGGTTATCTAGCTAAGGTGGTGTAGTTTTTCCACCTTAACCAAGAGATTGTGGTTCCGGCCTTAACCTCTCCTGGTTTGTCCTCCAAAGAACGGTCTTTGGATGTGGTACGGGGTCTCCGTATATATGTGAAGAGAACCGCCTCTCTTAGGAAATCTGATTCTCTGTCCTTTTTGGTTTTCATAAACGTGGCTGGCTTGCGAATAAGCAGACCGTGGCCAGATGGATTATAATGGTGATTGCACAAACTTATGTGCAGGCTGGCCTTCCTGCTCCTGCTACTATCAAGGCCCATTCTACTCGGTCTGTTGGACATTCTTGTGCGGCCCGCCGTGACGTGTCCCTAGAACAATTGTGCAAGGTGGCTACGTGGTCCTCAGTGAACACGTTCATCAGGTTCTATGCCTTTGATACTTCCGCCTCCCAGGGTGCCTCCTTTGGACCCCAGGTTCTTGTGGGAATCCCAGTGTACCCCACTGCAGAAAAGGAGATTTATGGTACACTGGATTCCACAGGGCGCCAACCCTGATGCACTTAGCTTCTTTGGGTTTGTATGGCATTAGCCGCTGGTACCTTCTTCTGAAGTGAGAATGTAGTTTGCGGTGGCTACTAACTATCATCATCTCTTTTACCTGCTACTGCATTTTACTGGTTAACAAAACTGAGCTCCAGTGCCAGGAGGCATGGATCTAGAGGAGGCGGTGCAGTGCATCCTGGGAACAGTCAAAGCTTTAGCCTGTTGGTGCCTCGGATCAAGATCCAGCTCTACACCCCAATATTATTCCCTGTGGAATCCAGTGTACCTCGCAGAAAGAGATTTAACAATGGTAAGTCTTACCATAAATCTCCTTTCTGCTGCGGGGTACACTGAACTTCACAAGGATAGACATTGGGGTGTAGAGTAGGATCTTGATCCGAGGCACCAACAGGCTCAAAGCTTTGACTGTTCCCAGAATGCACAGCGTCGCCGCCTCTATAACCCCGCCTCCCTGCACAGGAGCTCAGTTTTGTAGTTGGTGCTGCAGTAAGCAGACACATAACAGAGGGGCTGCTCCAGGCAGCCCTAAGAAGAGCTTTTTTTTGAAGAAAAAAGTGAAGACTACAAGGGCAGCAGCAGTGTGTAAATGACAGAATACATTCACTGCTGCAGCTCCAGCTCTCCCCAGCGGCGCTGTACACTCCCGAGCCCTGGTTGCCGGGTAACTACAGCAGGAGGCTCCGGTTTTTTTCAGTCGGGCACACACGACGGGGGCTCTTCGGGATCGCGTGGCCGCGCTCCGGGAGGTGGTAAGTGGGTCCCACTTGCGGGACCCGGTCTTTATCGCGATCCGGCATGGTCAGTGGGAGGCGGGCCGCGCGCGCTGGCGGTGGACACTGGCAGTACAGGCGATCCCACTAGATCACCAGGGCATGGGTGCAGGTCAGGTTTTCTCTTTAAACCATTTTCAGTAGCCCACAGTACCCAGTGGTTTTGCCAGCAGGGGGGATAAGGCTTAGACCTGAAGCCCTTCCCCCAGCCCCAGGGCGCCATTTCCCGCAAATGTTCCCACCCTGGAGCAGCATATCTGTCTCTCCCTCACTCCCTGTCAGTGTCTGGGCGCCATTATCTCTCTGCTTCACTGTTCCTGGGACTGCTTGGGCAAATCCTCCTGTGTAAAGCCGCCTGGTTGTCAGTGCTGTGACTTTACATGACACTTAAGTATTCTACCTGCCTTTTTAGACAGTGCTAGTCAAGAAAGAGTGCATTTAGTCAGGGTTTTCTAGTACAATTACCCTGTGATGTACATCCAGTTCTTACTGTGCAGTGTTATATCTATTGACTACATAGCTATATATATAAGCTAGTCCAGTGCAGTATTATTGTTAGTAATAAACTCTGCATTGTACAAACTGTGACTATCTGTGTGTGCATTAGCTAGCTGAGTGGTGTCCATTTCACTCAACTTGCTATCCCTATATTCTATAACCTGAGGGGGCTTGGTGCGTCAGGTTTTATATTGATATAGGATTTTCACAAATATATACTTTAATACGTATTTTTCTCTGTGATTTAGTCACCATATCTCTCCTTTATCTCTGCTAGTGCTGACTACACTACGCAGGGGTTTGGGTAAGAGGTATTGTGCTGTTGCCAATTGTACTGTGTTTGCTGATACTGCAAGTTATATCATGTCTGCTTCTGAGGGTAACGGTTCTGGGGCTGAACACACTGCCGGTGTTGCTGAAGCCACAGATCCCTATGAGGAAAATATAGAAGCTGTGGGCTCTGGTTCTGGGGGCTCCTTGCCCCTCAGTGGAACTGTGGCAACGGAGGTACATAATGACCCACCGTGGGCCGCTTTTTCCACGCTTTTACATACGCTAGTTAATAAACTAACACCCCCTATGGGACCCCCTATGCTGGTACAACCGTATGTGGTCCCTGCAGCTAACCCGCCGTGGGCGGACGATTTATCTGCTCAGTTGAAGAAGTTGAACCAGTCCCTGACTACTAAAAAGTCTGACCATCGCTCGCCTAAGCCCAAGGGGTCCTCTAAGCGAGCTCTTGTCTCCTCACAATCCACTACTGTCACTGACACCTTGTCTGATGAAGACGGCACTTACACTGACCCTACAGATTCTGACTCAGATACTGCTGATGGGGAGGGTAGTTCACATGTGGATGTTCCTGATCTTTTGGAGGCTATTAAGTTAATTTCTCTAACGTCCTAGTGGATGCTGGGGACTCCGTCAGGACCATGGGGAATAGCGGGCTCCGCAGGAGACAGGGCACATCTAAAAAGCTTTTTAGGTCACATGGTGTGTACTGGCTCCTCCCCCTATGACCCTCCTCCAAGCCTCAGTTAGGTTTTTGTGCCCGTCCGAGAAGGGTGCAAACTGGATGGCTCTCTTAAGGAGCTGTTTAGTAAAGTTTTTTTTAGGTTTCTAATCAGTGATTCCTGCTGGCGACAGGATCACTGCAACGAGGGACTTAGGGGAGAGACTTGCAACTCACCTGCGTGCAGGAGGATTGAAGTTTTAGGCTACTGGACACTGAGCTCCAGAGGGAGTCGGAACACAGGTCAGCCTGGGGTTCGTCCCGGAGCCGCGCCGCCGATCCCCCTTACAGACGCTGAAGAAAGACGGCGGAACGGAGGTCCGGAAACAGGCGGCAGAAGACTTCACAGTCTTCAGAGAGGTAGCGCACAGCACTGCAGCTGTGCGCCATTGTTGCTACACGGCTCACTGACACGGTCACGGAGGGTGCAGGGCGCTGCTGGGGGCGCCCTGGGCAGCAATATAAATACCTATTTGGCAAATAAATACATCACATATAGCCATTAAGGCTATATGTATGTATTTAACCCAGGCCAGTTTTCCTAATAACCGGGAGAAAAGCCCGCCGTGAAAGGGGCGGAGCTTATTCTCCTCAGCACTCAGCGCCATTTTCCTGACCAGCTCCGCTGGTGAGGAAGGCTCCCACTCTCCCCTGCACTACAGAAACAGGGTTAAAGAGAAGGGGGGCATAAATTGGCGATATAATTATATATTAAGAGCCCATATATAGAAACAACACCTTCTAGGGTTGTTATATACATTATGGCGCTTTTGGTGTGTGCTGGCAAACTCTCCCTCTGTCTCCCCAAAGGGCTAGTGGGTCCTGTCCTCTATCAGAGCATTCCCTGTATGTGTGTGCTGTAGGTCGGTACGTGTGTGTCGACATGTATGAGGAAAATGTTGGTGAGGAGACGGAGAAAATTGCCTGTAATGGTGATGTCACTCTCTAGGGAGTCGACACCAGAATGGATGGCTTACTTATGGAATTACGTGATAATGTCAACACGCTGCAAGCCGGTTGACGACATGAGACAGCCGGCGGACAAATTAGTATCGGTCCAGGCGTCTCAGACACCGTCAGGGGCTTGTAAAAACGCCCATTTACCTCAGTCGGTCGACAGACACTGACACGGACACTGACCCCAGTGTCGACGGTGAAGAAACAAACGTATTTTTCCTTTAGGGCCACAAGTTACATGTTAAGGGCAATGAAGGAGGTGTTACGTATTTCTGATACCACAAGTACCACAAATAAGGGTATTTTGTAGGGTGGGAATAAACTACTTGTAGTTTTGCCTGAATCAGATAAATTAAATGAAGTGTGTGATGATACGTGGGGTTCCTCCGACAGAAAGTTATGGGCGGTATACCCTTTTTCCCGCCAGTAGTAAGGGCGAGTTGGAAAACACACCTTAGGGTGGACAAGGCGCTCACACGCATATAAAAAACATGGCGTTACCGTTTCCAGATACGGCCGCCCTCAAGGAGCCAGCTGATAGGAAGCTGAAAAATATCATAACAGTATATACACACATACTGGTGTTATACTACGACCAGCAATCGCCTCAGCCTGGATGTGCAGCGCTGAGGGGGCTTGGTCGGATTTCCTGACTGAAAATTTTGATACCCTTGACAGGGACAGGATTTTATTGTCTATAGAGCATTTTAGGGATGCATTTCTATATATGTGTGATGCGCAGAGGCATATTTGCATTCTGGCATCAAAGAGTAAATGTGATGTACATATCTGCCAGACGAAGACACGACAGTGGTCAGGTGAGGCAGATTCCAGACGGCATATGGAAGTATTGCCGTATAAAGGGGCGGTCCATTGGACCTGGTGGCCATGGCAACAGCTGAAAAATCCACCTTTTGTTACCCCGAGTCACATATTGGCAGAAAAGGACACAGTCTTTTCAGTCTCAGTCCTTTCGTCCCCATACGGGCAGGCGGGCGAAGGCCAGTCATATCTGCCCAGGGGGAGAGGAAAGGGAAGAAGACTGCAGCAAGCAGCTCATTCCCAGGAACAGAAGCTCCTCACGGCTTCTGCCAAGTCCGCAGCATAACGCTGGGGCCGTACAAGCGGACTCAGGTGCGGTAGGGGGTCATCTCAAGAGTTTCAGCAACACTCGCAAGGGAACTCCGGGATCCTACATGTAATATCCCAGGTGTACATTGGAAATTCGAGACGTCTCCCCCTCACACAATTCACAGGCTGTATTCCCAGCAGGTGATAATCAAAGTACCCTTCTTACAACAAGGAAGGGGGTAGTATTCCACACTATATTGTGGTACTGAAGCCAACCGGCTCGGTGAGATCTGAAATATTTGAACACTTACATACAAGCGTTCAAATCAAGATGGAGTCACTCGGAGCAGTGATAGCGAACCAGGAAGAAGGGGACGATATGATGTCACTGGATATCAGGGACGTTTACCTACAGGTCCAAATTTGCCCTTCTCACCAAGGGTACTTCAGGTTCCTGGTACAGAACTGTCACTATCAGTTCAGACGCTGCCGTTTGGATGGTCCACGGCGCCCCGGGTCTTTACCAAGGTAATGGCCGGAATGATGATTTTTCTTAAAAGAAACATGGACGCTTTCCTGATAAGGGCAAGGTCCAGAGAACAGTTGGAGGTCGGAGTAGCACTATCTTAAGTAGTTCTACGACAGCACGAGTGGATTCTAAATATTCCAAAATCGCAGCTTTTTCCGACGACACGTCTACTGTTCCTAGGGAAGATTCTGGACACAGTCCAGAAAAACGTGTTTCTCCCAGTGGAGAAAACCAGGGAGTTATCCGAGCTAATCGGGATCCTCCTAAAACCAGGAAAAGTGTCAGTGCATCATTGCACAAGAGTCCTGGTAAAAATGGTGGCTTATTACGAAGCAATTCCATTCGGCAGATTTCCCGCAAGAACTCTTCAGTGGGATCTGCTGGACAAATGGTCCGGATCGCATCCTCAGATGCATCAGCGGATAACCCTATATCCAAGGAAAAGGGTGTCTCTCCTGTGGTGATTACAGAGTGCTCATCTTCTAGAGGGCCGCAGATTCGGCATTCAGGATTGGATGCCGGTGACCACGGAGGCCAGCCTGAGAGGCTGGGGAACAGTCACACAGGGAAAAAATTTCCAGGGAAGTGTGATTAAGTCTGGAGAATTCTCTCCGCATAAATAAGCTTAGAGCAAATTTATAATGCTCTAAACTTAGCTAGACCTCTGCTTCAAGGTCAGCCGGTATTGATCCAGTGGGATAACATCACGGCAGTCGCCCACGTAAACAGAAGGGCGGCACAAGAAGCAGGAGGGCAGTGAAAACTGCAAGGATTTTTCGCTAGGCGGAAAATCATGTGATAGCACTGTCAGCAGTGTTCTTTCCGGGAGTGGACGACTGGGAAGCAGACTTCCTCAGCAGGCATGACCTCCACCCGGGAGAGTGGAAACTTCATAGGGAAGTTTTTCAACATGATTGTGGACCGTTGGCAAAGACCAAAGGTGGACATGATGGCGTCCCGCCCGAACAAAAACGGGACAGGTATTCCGCCAGGTCATGAGACCTTCAGGCGATAGCTGCGGATGTTCTGGTAACACCGTGGGTGTACCAGTCTGTGTATGTGTTCCCTCCTCTGTTTCTCATAACCAGGGTATTGAGAATTATAAGACATAGAGGAGTATGAACTATACTAGTGGCTCCGGATTGGCCAAGAGGGACTTGGTACCCGGAACTTCAAGAAATGCTCACAGAGGACTAAGGGCCTGGGGAGCTAAGAAGGGACTTGATTCAGCAAGTACCATGTCTATTCCAAGACTTACCGCGGCTGCGTTTGACGGCATGGCGGTTGAATGCCGGATCCTGAGGGGAAAAGGCATTCCATAAGAGGTCATACCTACCCAGGTCAAAGCCAGGAAGGAGGTGACCGCACAACGTCATCACCACATGTGGTGAAAATATGTTGCGTGGGTGAGGCCAGGAAGGCTCCACGACGGAAATTCAACTAGGTCGATTTCTACACTTCCTGAAAACAGGAGTGTTTTGGACCTCAAATTGGGGTTCATTAACATTTAAATTTCGGCCCTGTAGATTTTCTTCCAGAAAGAATTGACTTCAGTTCCTGAAGTCCAGATTGTAAAGGATGTATTGCATATACAGCTTTTTTGTGCCCCTAGGGGCACCGTGAGATCTCAACATAGTGTTGGGATTTCTTAAAATCATATTGGTTTGAACCGCTCAAATCTGTGGATTTGAAATATCTCACATGGAAAGTGACCATGCTGTTGACAAATATCTCACATGGGAAGTGACCATGTTGTTAGCCCTGGCCTCGGCCAGGCGATTGTCAGAATGGGCGGCTTTGTCTTACAAAAGCCCATATTAAAATTTTCCATTTGAACAGGACAGAACTGGGAC
This sequence comes from Pseudophryne corroboree, assembly GCF_028390025.1. NCBI lineage: Eukaryota > Metazoa > Chordata > Amphibia > Anura > Myobatrachidae > Pseudophryne > Pseudophryne corroboree. The sequence goes on along the minus strand of NC_086447.1, from coordinate 243,333,796 downwards.
TCGTCTCCAGTTTCTTCATGAAGGGGTGTCAGCGTTTTCACCTGAAACAACCTCTTGTGGTGCCTGCGGCTACTAGGGACTTGGAGGACTCCAAGTTACTAGACGTGGTCAGGGCCCTAAAAATATATATATATATATATATATATATATATATATATATATATATATATATATATATAGTTAGGACGGCTGGAGTCAGAAAGTCTGACTTGCTGTTTATACTGTATACACCCAACAAGCTGGGTGCTCATGCTTCTAAGCAGTCTATTGCACGCTGGATTTGTTGTACAATTCAGCTTGCACATTCTGTGGCAGGCCTGCCACAGACGAAATATGTAGATGCCCATTCCACAAGGAAGGTGGGCTCATCCTGGGCGGCTGCCCGAGGAGTCTCGGCATTACAACTTTGCCGAGCAGCTACGTGGTCAGGGGAGAACACGTTTGTAAAATTTTACAAATTTTGATACTCTGGCTAAGGAGGACCTGGAGTTCTCTCATTCGGTGCTGCAGAGTCATCCGCACTCTCCCGCCCGTTTGGGAGCTTTGGTATAATCCCCATGGTCCTGACGGAGTCCCCAGCATCCACTAGGACGTTAGAGAAAATAAGAATTTACTTACCGATAATTCTATTTCTCGTAGTCCGTAGTGGATGCTGGGCGCCCATCCCAAGTGCGGATTGTCTGCAATGCTTGTACATAGTTATTGTTACAAAAATCGGGTTATTACTATTGTTGTGAGCCATCTTTTCGGAGGCTACTTCGTTTTGTTATCATACTGTTAACTGGGTTCAGATCACAAGTTGTACGGTGTGATTGGTGTGGCTGGTATGAGTCTTACCCGGGATTCAAGATCCTTCCTTATTGTGTACGCTCGTCCGGGCACAGTACCTAACTGAGGCTTGGAGGAGGGTCATAGGGGGAGGAGCCAGTACACACCATGTGACCTAAAAAGCTTTTTAGATGTGCCCTGTCTCCTGCGGAGCCCGCTATTCCCCATGGTCCTGACGGAGTCCCCAGCATCCACTACGGACTACGAGAAATAGAATTATCGGTAAGTAAATTCTTATTTTTACAGATTACGGATGATCCCGAGCCATCCGTCCCTCCTAAGAAACCAGATAGGTTCAAGCGTCAGAAGGTGGTTAAACAAGTTTTACCTCACTCTGACCACCTAGTGGATATACGTCAGGAACCCTGGGAAAACCCGGGTACCAAGTTTGTGCCTCAAAAGAAGATGCTTGCTCGCTATCCCCTCGCACCAGAGCTTTCTAAGAATTGGGAAACGCCTCCTCCAGTAGACTCACATGTGGCTAGGATGGTGGTTTCCTCAGCTCTACCTGTCACTACCGTCACGTCTCTAAAAGAGCCTACGAATAAATGTGTGGAGGGTTGTCTGAAAGCGATTTACACCCTCACGGGTGCTGCACAAAGGCCCACTATTGCAGCGACATGGGCTGCAGAGGCTATTGAAGCATGGGCCTTGGAGTTAGAAGCTGAAATCTCTTCTGGCCATGCTAGACAATGCTTGTCATATATTGTCACAGCTTCTCGCTATATTAAAGAGGCGGCTTCTGATGCCGGTATTCTAGCAGCCAAGGCCTCTACTACGTCAATCCTGGCTCGCCGGATATTGTGGCTGAGATCCTGGTCTGTGGATCTGGACTCTAGAAAAACCCTGGAGGTACTCCCTTTCAAGAGAGATATTCTGTTTGGGGAGGACTTAAATAAGATAGTGGCTGACTTGGCTACTGCCAAAACTGCCTGTCTGCCAAGTACCGCTCCTTCTGTGTCGAAGGCTAAAGGTACTTCCTTTCGCCCCTTTCGTCCTTCAGGTAAAGCAAAAGGTCAGGCGTACAACAAGCAGGCCCGCACTTCCAAACCTGGTAAGCCAAAGCCCAAAAGAGCCTGGGCGGCCCGTCAGCCAGCTTCCAAGACCGATAAGCCTGGCGCATGACGGGGCGGGCGTCCCCCTGGGGGATCCCAGGGTGGGGGGCCGGCTTCTAGGGTATACCCAGGAATGGTTGAAGACCACTTCAGATGCCTGGGTACGGGAAGTCGTCACTCGAGGTTACGCCATGGCCTTCAAAAACCGACCCCCTCATCGAGTTTGCTAGACAGACGTCACGTTGGACCAGACAAAGGCAAACACTCTACATTCAGTGGTACAGACCCTCCTGGATACAGGAGTCGTAGTACAGGTGCCTCTTGCGCAGAGGGGCCGGGGGTACTAATATCCGCTGTTTCTAGTCCCGAAACCGAATGGGTCCTCCCGGGCCCATTCTCAACCTCAAGGCATTGAACAGGTTTGTGAAGGTTTTCAAGTTCGCTCTATAGTTCTGGCCTTGGAACCTGGGGTCTACATGGTCTCCCTGGATATACAGGATGCTTACCTGCATATTCCTATAGCAGCGTCACATCAGCAATACCTGAGGTTTGCAATTGGCAACCTCCATTACCAGTTTCGGGTGTTACCTTTTGGTTTGACAACAGCTCCGCGAGTCTTCGCAAAAGTCATGGCGGTGATGACGGTGGTACTACGCCGTCAAGGGGTCAGGATACTGCCGTATCTGGACGACTTGTTAATCCTGGCAAATTCCCCAGAACTTCTCCTACGTCATCTAGATATGACTGTCCGGTTTCTACAAGCCCACGGGTGGCTCATCAACTGGAAGAAATCCTCCCTGGTCCCTGCTCAGAGCATGGTGCATCTGGGAGCGCTATTGTACACCCACAACCAGAGGTTGTTCTTGTGTCAGGAGAAAGTCCTGAAGCTTCAGGACAGGATTCGTTGCTTCCTTTCTCGTCCGCAAGTGTCGATACATTCGGCGATGCAGGTGCTGGGCCTCATGGTGTCAGCATTCGACATGGTGGAGTATGCTCAATTCCATTCTCGCCCCCTCCAGAAGCTGATTCTAGCCAAGTGGGACGGCCTCCCTCACCGGATCAGGTCTCACATGATCTCATTGACTACGGAGGTCCGTCTGTCGCTGCTCTAGTGGCTCCAGGACCAAACATTGTGCAGGGGCCGTCCCTTCTAGATATCCAACTGGGTCCTGTTGACGACAGATGCCAGTCTAAGAAGTTGGGGCGCGGTGCTGGAGCAACACTACCTTCAGGGTCGGTGGACCAAGGAGGAGTCCCTCCTCTCGATCAACATTCTGGAATTGCGGGCTGTCTTCAATGCATTGAACCTAGCCCAGCATTTAATTCAGAACCATCCTGTTCAAGTGCAGTCAGACAACGCCACCACAGTGGCTTACATAAATCGTCAAGGCGGCACTCGAAGCCGTCTGGCAATGAAGTAAGTCTCACGGATTCTACATTGGGCGGGACGTTATCTACCGGCCATATCAGCAATCTTCATTCTGTGAGTCCTGAATTGGGAAGCGGACTTTCTCAGTCGTCAGGACGTATATGCCGGCGAGTAGGGCCTCCATCCAGCAGAAGTGTTTCAACTCCTAGTGGAAAGGTGGGGCCTTCCAGACGTAGATCTGATGGCATCTCGACACAATCACAAGGTTCCGGTCTTCGGAGCAAGGACAAGGGGTCCTCAAGCAGCATTCGTGGATGCGCTGGCGGTGCCGTGGAGGTTTCGGCTGCTGTACGTGTTCCCTCCGGTGTCACTCCTGCCCAGGGTAATTCGGAAGTTCAAGCAAGAAAGAGGAATTCTGCATCTCATAGCTCCGGCGTGGCCCAGACGGCGCTGGTTCTCAGACCTGCAGGTTCTATCGTCCGAGCGCCTAATTCTACTTCCACAATGCCCAGATCTCTTCGTTCAGGGCCCCTGTGTCTACCAGGACCTAGCCCGGCTGTCTTTGACGGCGTGGCTCTTGAAGCTTCCGTCTTGAGGGCTAAGGGTTTTTTTTGAGGCGGTCATTCAAACTATGTTGCGGGTCCGGAAACCGGCTTCTGCTCGGATTTACTATAGGGTCTGGCATTCTTACTTTGTTTGGTGCGCATCTAACAATTATGACGCTTCCAAGTTTAGTACTGCCAAGTTGTTGGCTTTTCTTCAGCAGTGCCTGGACTTAGGCCTGCGTCTGGCCTCCCTCAAGGTTCAAATATCTGCCTTGTTGATGTGGTTTCAGAGAAAAATTGCGACCTTACCTGATGTGCATAACTTTACTCAGGGTGTGTTGCGTATCCAACCTCCCTATGTCCCGCCTGTGGCTCCTTGGGACTTGTCGGTGGTTTTGGAGGCGTTACAAGAGTCTCCTTTTGAACCTCTTGGTTCAGCTGATCTTAAGTGGCTTTCCCTTAAGGTGGTGTTTCTGCTGGCTATTACTTCAGCTAGAAGAGTGTCGGATTTGGGTGCCTTGTCCTGTAGTTCCCCATATCTGATATTTCACCGTGACCGGGCGGTTCTTAGGACTCGTCCCGGATATTTACCTAAGGTGGTTTCTTCGTTCCACCTTAACCAGGAGATTGTGGTTCCGGCACTTGTTTCTCCTGATTTGTCTCCCAAAGAGTGGTCTTTGGATGTGGTACGTGCTCTCCATATCTATGTGAAGAGAACTGCTTCTATTAAAAATCTGATTCTCTTTTTGTACTGTTTGGATTTCACAAACGGGGCTGGCCTGCTCACAAGCAAACTTTGGCCAGATGGATTAGAATGGTGATTGCACATGCTTATGTGAGGGCTGGTCTGTCTGCTCCTGCTCACATTACGGCCCATTCTACTTGGTCTGTTTGACTTTCTTGGGCGGCCCGCCGTGGTGCGACCCTTGAACAATTGTGCAAGGCGGCTACATGGTCCTCAGTAAACACGTTCATAAGGTTCTATGCCTTCGATACTGCCGCTTCCCAGGATGCTTCTTTTGGACGCCGGGTTCTTGTGCCCGCTACAGTGCATCCCCTCCCATAAGGAACTGCTTTAGGACATCTCCAATGTCTATCCTTGTGGAGCCCAGTGTACCCCGCAGCAGAAAACGAGATTTATGGTAAGAACTTACCTTTGTTAAATCTCATTCTGCGAGGTACACTGGGCTCCACAAGGCGCCCACCCTGACGCACTTAGCTTCTTTGGGTTGGTATGGCGTTAGCCGCTGACACTTCTCTTGTCGTGAGAGTGTGGTGTATGTGGCTACTAACCGTTGTCGTCTCTTTTCCTGCTAGCGCATTGGGCTGGTTAACAAAAACTGAGCTCCTGTGCAGGGAGGCGGGGTTATAGAGGAGGCGGCGCTGTGCATTCTGGGAACAGTCAAAGCTTTGAGCCTGTTGGTGCCTCGGAACAAGATCCTACTCTACACCCCAATGTCTGTCCTTGTGGAGCCCAGTGTACCTCGCAGAAAGAGGTTTAACAAAGGTAAGTTCTTACCATAAATCTCGTTTTTTCATTCTGGATGATAATTGAAAAAAAAATATATATATATATATATATATATATATATATAAAATACAATTCCTTTAATTTTATTACAGGAAAAATGGTTATGTCTTTTGAAATGAAGCTAGGGTGGGGAAAAGCAGTACCTATCCCGCCACACCCAATATATATTCCCCCGTCTATGATGGAGCACACCCTGCCACCCCCTCCATCTGGTCTACCTTTTAATGCCCAGCCTAGAGAGCGTCTCAAGAACCCCAATGCTCCCATGCTACCACCACCAAAAAATAAGGACGATTTTGAGAAGGTAATTAACGAAACTTAGCAATGTTTTCTCCTCATCAGTGGTGTTGGATACTTATATCTATATATTTATTTTACATACATATTTAAATTATATACTGTATTTCTTCTCCTTGATCACTTCCACTATATACACTTCTAAACCTAATCCACATGTAGTTTAAACAGGTTAGTACGTGTACCCTTGTAGACTAGCCCTTATAAACACAGAATTTTTCTGTTATAATCAAGTGAAAACAATCTTTGTGACTTTCTCTGTTTTGGAAATTTGTTGCCTGCCTAATGTAGCTGTCCGATATCTGGTTGGGAAATAGTCACACTTTACTGCATATGTGTGATCCCAGGGAGTTGGGTTGCTTATAGGTATTGTATTAGTCCCCAGACATACAGAGCTTGGTTAAAATCCTGATGCTTAATTTGAAGCCTAAAGCAATAACCTAAGAGCATAGTGTCGTTATTATATGTACTTACATAGAAACATAAAATTTGACAGCAGATAAGAACCACTTAGCCCACCTAGTCTGCCACCTTTTTTTTTTTTTACCATAAATTTCTCTCAAACCTTATTTGAGCCTTATTTCTTTGTAAGGATATCCTTATGCCTTTCCCATTCATGTTTTAAATTGCTCTACTCTTAGCCTCTACCACCTCTGATGGGAGGCTATTTTACTTGTGTGCTACCCTTTCTGTGAAGTAATTTTTCATCAAATTTCCAGAGACACCCCCCCCCCCCCTCCCCCCTCCAGTGTCAGTGCATGTCCTCGTGTCCTATTACTTCTCTTCATTTGGAGAATGTTCCCCTCCCGGACTTTGTTAAAACCTGTGGTATATTTGAAAGTGTCTTTAATGTCCCCTAAGAAAGGGTTTGACTCCCCGGTAGGTGCGCAAAGTGGTAGGAGCAGCCTATATCCAATGCACAATAGGGGTATTTCCCTTCACCCCCAAAAAATGACTAATAATAGAAAGATATATGGATTGGACAATGGCGCCCTTCTGTCTCTATAAAATACGTATTCTCTATGATTATACAAGAATATACGTTCCTTTATATAACCTGTATCATCAGCATGTAATTAGTCAGGCTACTCTTCTGTCCATACAGCATCCCTTCTCTTGTTCGGTTTTCTCTCCAAATGCCCAGAAATAGAGGAAAATGGACAGGCAATAGTATAATACTGTTTTATTCAATTTAAAACACATCAAATATCCAGTCCAAATAAAAACTGACACACAAGTGATGAGAAAAATCCCAGATAGTGGAGGTAATGTAATTACCGGATAGTAGGAGAACCGATCAAAGTTCTCAAACTCGCATAAGATGTAATGGCAATCACAGGCAGCCACCCGGGTAACAGCTCCCTGGAACCGGCAATAACCCACGTCCACAATCGTCTGGATAGTCCTCCTCACGGCACCGACGTGTTTCAGGTCTATTCCAGACCCTTTTTCAAGGTAAGTGTGTCTCCATACAGTCATCCGGTCTATTTATCCCAACATCCCCCAATCAGAGTGAATTTACAAATTTTTAATCCATATCACCTGTTACAAACATGGCAGCTTACATATAGTTTAAACACGTAGTCATAGTAACCACCTCTATCCTCCAATAGTGTGAAGCCTCATAGTCTCATGACCTTTAGTCATGTGATCCCAGGTCATGTGACTTGTGTCCTTTCCCTTTTCCTGTCAATATTGTGGTATGGGCATTTCCGCCCTTAGTTGACGTTTTCCTCCTAATTCACATTTGTAATAGATGGGCCCGTCATCTTCCCTATTATATATATGGTGATACTCTTAATGTCTATGAGGTATTTCACCTCAGTAACATTGTCTCCTCTCTCCACCGGGTGTATATAACGGGCACCATCCCGTTTCTAGTACTTCCGCCCTTACTCCCGGCGGTCCGTATGTCACATCCGCTGACGTCACCTGGCTGTGTTGTTTGTTCTCGGCGGGATGTTAGTGCTTCCGCCATCCGCAGTGTACGTATTGCCAGTCGCTCCTTTCTTGACTTCCTGGGGCTGGTAGTGTGTGCACTTCCGCCCTTACATGCTTCAGTCCTATATTCCATATCCGCCCTGGATCTGTGACATAAAAATAGGTTGATGGAGTGGGATCATAGCGGTATCCATAGCCCATAGGGAAGAACTTTGCCATAAATGTGGTGGTTCATTGATTTATCCTCCATTTTCAATGGTGGCATAACGTAATGTTTCTTGATGATTTTAACTACAATGTAAATAAAATACATTTTTAAAATATTATTGATAAAAAACCCCATTAATGGGGATGAAAAATCCTTCATATATATAGATAATAAATAAGAAATAAAATACAAATATCATAATAAAAGAAATTTGATTCCTATATGGAAACCTCAACTTATGATGGGACATGAATATACAATAAAACAGTCTGTACGATACATATCTGCATAATAATACGAAAAAAGGTCTATAAAAACCACTTTAGCTCAAAATCTGAGTTTAAACCATGAGGTATCAATGTATTATATTTATAAATAAATTCCATCTCCATTTTCGCCAGGCACTTTGCCAGATCTTTATGCCTGCGACCACTCTCCACCCTTTTGATGCCTACAAATCTTACGATTTGTTTGGGGTCACAGTTATGGTGTTTTTTAAAGTGGCTGGATAACGCATGGGTTTCTAGTCCCCTTCTGATGTTCCTAAGGTGCTCTCCTATCCGTATTTTGACCTGTCTAGAAGTACGCCCGATGTAAAAAAGGTGGCAGGAACATTCAATGGCATAAACCACATTTTTTACGTTACACGTAATAAAATCACGTATTTCGTGGATGAATCCATTAATCACTAAATTTTCTAATTTCTTCCCACTATCCGTGGTGATTTCCCTACATCCCACACAAGACCCGCACCTGTGAAACCCTTTTGTGCTCCTAATGCCTTCTTTTTTCATTGGAGGTAAATCACTTCTCACTAGTGTGTTTTTCAGGTTGGGTGCTTTTTTATAAATGAACAGAGGTTTTTCTGGTAATACACTTTTCAAAACAGGATCTTTCCTCAGTACCCCCCAATGTTTTCTAAATGATTTTTCTATCATTTTATGCTGAACATTATATTGGGTGATAAAAGCATATTCGAACTTGTTGGATGTTTCTGTTCTCTGTTTATCTTCCAATAGAGTTTCACGTTCCAAAAAAATGACGTTCTCCTTCACTTTTTTTAGCGAGGCCGCCTCATATCCGCTGTTTATGAATCTCTCCTCTAGTTGTTCAAATTGTTCCCTACAGACCCCCTCATCAGAACAATTCCGTTTAATTCGTTTGAATTGGCTATTCGGGATGGAATTAAGCCAATTCCCATGATGGCAGCTGTTTCTGTCAATGTAGGTTTGTGAGTCGGTGGGTTTTGTAAATGTCTTGGTACATAGGACACCATCCTTGATATATAGACTGATGTCCAAAAAATTGACTTCAATATTGCTCACATTGAAAGTAAATTCAATATGACACGGATTGTCGTTAAGATAGATACAAAATTTATCAAGTTCTTCCCTTTCTCCTTTCCACAGAAAGAGGACATCATCGATGTACCGCCTCCACGACACCAGGTTCGCCCCAAATGGGTGGGAGTTCCATACAAAGTCGGTCTCCCATTTCCCCATAAAGATGTTGGCATAACTTGGGGCGAACCTGGTGCCCATGGCGGTACCAACCCTCTGTGCAAAAAAATCCCCGTTGAACATAAAATAGTTATTCTCCAGAATGAACCGAACACTTTCAATCACAAATTCCTGAATGTTGGCCTCCATACTACTTCTACTTAGAGAGTCTGCCACTGCCGTGAGGCCAATCTGATGGTCAATGATAGTATACAGCGACTTTACATCAGCTGTCACCATATACATATCGCTTTCCCATGTCAATGTCTGCAGCCAGTTCAAGAGATCTTTTGTATCTCGTAGATGTGATTCGTTCTTCATTACTAATGGTTGCAGATGAAAATCGATCATTTCTGAAAGGTTCGCAGATATTGATCCAATTCCGGAGACAATGGGTCTACCGGGGGGATGCTGTGCGTCCTTATGTACTTTCGGCAGAAGATAAATGACCGGAACTATCGGATCTTTATTCACAATAAACTCCTGCTCTTTTTTCGTGAGCACCTTCAAATCACCGTATTTTTTGCTTAGATCTTCTAGCTTGGTTAGAATTCTTGCTGTGGGGTCTGTTCTCAGCTTCTGATAGGTATCTCTATCACTCAGATGTTTCTCCACTTCAGAGACATACCAACTCCTATCCATCACCACTATACCTCCCCCTTTATCCGCTGGTTTGATGACCAATTCTTGATTGTTCTTGAGTTGTTTTAATGCTTCTCTCTCTTTTACTGTGAGATTGCACTTGACCCCTTTGGTGTTAATACCCTTTAGGTCATCCTGTATAAGTGTGGAAAAGGTCTCAACAAAGTTTCCTTTCATATGTTGTGGAAAAAAGATGGATCTTGGTTTAAAGGGGGTGGTGGCCTCTACACAGAATAGACCTAGGTATCAGAACAGGAATACAGGTCAAGTAAAATTCTGGGATAGAAAAAAACAGGAGGATTACAGCAGAGGACCAATGAGGAAAGAACAATATAATCACCGAAATGAGAGAACGCCAAATAGAGGGGACCACCGAAGAAGAAGGGGCCAATCGAATTACAGAAATAATCCACCAATCGAATATAATGATAGATACTCTCCAATGGAAAGAGAATTCAGAGAGGACCGTTTTTTAGAGAGGGGGAGGAGGGAATACAACCCCCATTAAACTCTAAGATTAAGAAAAACAGGGGCAAAAGGGGGGGGAGGAAGAAACCAAAAAAGAAACCTAAAAGGAAGAAAGCTAGAAATAACACACAACAGGATATAGGAATAATCCCTGCCCCGGTTACCTCTGATGAGGAGGGGAAGAATCAGCAGAAAAAAGAGGGCATTAAAATCTTTAATATCAGCTCTCACAATTTGTCTATATACGAGACGAAAGTTCTCGAGAAGGGAATGAAATACGCCCCCACTACTTCTGTCAATAAATTCTCCACATTCGTTGACATACACAAATTTATCCGGAAATTGTGCCTAAAGAAATTTTTCTTAACAAGAGAATGTACACCGGATATGGATATGAACAATATAGAGGCCACCACCCCCTTTAAACCAAGATCCATCTTTTTTCCACAACATATGAAAGGAAACTTTGTTGAGACCTTTTCCACACTTATACAGGATGACCTAAAGGGTATTAACACCAAAGGGGTCAAGTGCAATCTCACAGTAAAAGAGAGAGAAGCATTAAAACAACTCAAGAACAATCAAGAATTGGTCATCAAACCAGCGGATAAAGGGGGAGGTATAGTGGTGATGGATAGGAGTTGGTATGTCTCTGAAGTGGAGAAACATCTGAGTGATAGAGATACCTATCAGAAGCTGAGAACAGACCCCACAGCAAGAATTCTAACCAAGCTAGAAGATCTAAGCAAAAAATACGGTGATTTGAAGGTGCTCACGAAAAAAGAGCAGGAGTTTATTGTGAATAAAGATCCGATAGTTCCGGTCATTTATCTTCTGCCGAAAGTACATAAGGACGCACAGCATCCCCCCGGTAGACCCATTGTCTCCGGAATTGGATCAATATCTGCGAACCTTTCAGAAATGATCGATTTTCATCTGCAACCATTAGTAATGAAGAACGAATCACATCTACGAGATACAAAAGATCTCTTGAACTGGCTGCAGACATTGACATGGGAAAGCGATATGTATATGGTGACAGCTGATGTAAAGTCGCTGTATACTATCATTGACCATCAGATTGGCCTCACGGCAGTGGCAGACTCTCTAAGTAGAAGTAGTATGGAGGCCAACATTCAGGAATTTGTGATTGAAAGTGTTCGGTTCATTCTGGAGAATAACTATTTTATGTTCAACGGGGATTTTTTTGCACAGAGGGTTGGTACCGCCATGGGCACCAGGTTCGCCCCAAGTTATGCCAACATCTTTATGGGGAAATGGGAGACCGACTTTGTATGGAACTCCCACCCATTTGGGGCGAACCTGGTGTCGTGGAGGCGGTACATCGATGATGTCCTCTTTCTGTGGAAAGGAGAAAGGGAAGAACTTGATAAATTTTGTATCTATCTTAACGACAATCCGTGTCATATTGAATTTACTTTCAATGTGAGCAATATTGAAGTCAATTTTTTGGACATCAGTCTATATATCAAGGATGGTGTCCTATGTACCAAGACATTTACAAAACCCACCGACTCACAAACCTACATTGACAGAAACAGCTGCCATCATGGGAATTGGCTTAATTCCATCCCGAATAGCCAATTCAAACGAATTAAACGGAATTGTTCTGATGAGGGGGTCTGTAGGGAACAATTTGAACAACTAGAGGAGAGATTCATAAACAGCGGATATGAGGCGGCCTCGCTAAAAAAAGTGAAGGAGAACGTCATTTTTTTGGAACGTGAAATTCTATTGGAAGATAAACAGAGAACAGAAACATCCAACAAGTTCGAATATGCTTTTATCACCCAATATAATGTTCAGCATAAAATGATAGAAAAATCATTTAGAAAACATTGGGGGGTACTGAGGAAAGATCCTGTTTTGAAAAGTGTATTACCAGAAAAACCTCTGTTCATTTATAAAAAAGCACCCAACCTGAAAAACACACTAGTGAGAAGTGATTTACCTCCAATGAAAAAAGAAGGCATTAGGAGCACAAAAGGGTTTCACAGGTGCGGGTCTTGTGTGGGATGTAGGGAAATCACCACGGATAGTGGGAAGAAATTAGAAAATTTAGTGATTAATGGATTCATCCACGAAATACGTGATTTTATTACGTGTAACGTAAAAAATGTGGTTTATGCCATTGAATGTTCCTGCCACCTTTTTTACATCGGGCGTACTTCTAGACAGGTCAAAATACGGATAGGAGAGCACCTTAGGAACATCAGAAGGGGACTAGAAACCCATGCGTTATCCAGCCACTTTAAAAAACACCATAACTGTGACCCCAAACAAATCGTAAGATTTGTAGGCATCAAAAGGGTGGAGAGTGGTCGCAGGCATAAAGATCTGGCAAAGTGCCTGGCGAAAATGGAGATGGAATTTATTTATAAATATAATACATTGATACCTCATGGTTTAAACTCAGATTTTGAGCTAAAGTGGTTTTTATAGACCTTTTTTCGTATTATTATGCAGATATGTATCGTACAGACTGTTTTATTGTATATTCATGTCCCATCATAAGTTGAGGTTTCCATATAGGAATCAAATTTCTTTTATTATGATATTTGTATTTTATTTCTTATTTATTATCTATATATATGAAGGATTTTTCATCCCCATTAATGGGGTTTTTTATCAATAATATTTTAAAAATGTATTTTATTTACATTGTAGTTAAAATCATCAAGAAACATTACGTTATGCCACCATTGAAAATGGAGGATAAATCAATGAACCACCACATTTATGGCAAAGTTCTTCCCTATGGGCTATGGATACCGCTATGATCCCACTCCATCAACCTATTTTTATGTCACAGATCCAGGGCGGATATGGAATATAGGACTGAAGCATGTAAGGGCGGAAGTGCACACACTACCAGCCCCAGGAAGTCAAGAAAGGAGTGACTGGCAATACGTACACTGCGGATGGCGGAAGCACTAACATCCCGCCGAGAACAAACAACACAGCCAGGTGACGTCAGCGGATGTGACATACGGACCGCCGGGAGTAAGGGCGGAAGTACTAGAAACGGGATGGTGCCCGTTATATACACCCGGTGGAGAGAGGAGACAATGTTACTGAGGTGAAATACCTCATAGACATTAAGAGTATCACCATATATATAATAGGGAAGATGACGGGCCCATCTATTACAAATGTGAATTAGGAGGAAAACGTCAACTAAGGACGGAAATGCCCATACCACAATATTGACAGGAAAAGGGAAAGGACACAAGTCACATGACCTGGGATCACATGACTAAAGGTCATGAGACTATGAGGCTTCACACTATTGGAGGATAGAGGTGGTTACTATGACTACGTGTTTAAACTATATGTAAGCTGCCATGTTTGTAACAGGTGATATGGATTAAAAATTTGTAAATTCACTCTGATTGGGGGATGTTGGGATAAATAGACCGGATGACTGTATGGAGACACACTTACCTTGAAAAAGGGTCTGGAATAGACCTGAAACACGTCGGTGCCGTGAGGAGGACTATCCAGACGATTGTGGACGTGGGTTATTGCCGGTTCCAGGGAGCTGTTACCCGGGTGGCTGCCTGTGATTGCCATTACATCTTATGCGAGTTTGAGAACTTTGATCGGTTCTCCTACTATCCGGTAATTACATTACCTCCACTATCTGGGATTTTTCTCATCACTTGTGTGTCAGTTTTTATTTGGACTGGATATTTGATGTGTTTTAAATTGAATAAAACAGTATTATACTATTGCCCGTCCATTTTCCTCTATTTCTGGGCATTTGGAGAGAAAACCGAACAAGAGAAGGGATGCTGTATGGACAGAAGAGTAGCCTGACTAATTACATGCTGATGATACAGGTTATATAAAGGAACGTATATTCTTGTATAATCATAGAGAATACGTATTTTATAGAGACAGAAGGGCGCCATTGTCCAATCCATATATCTTTCTATTATTAGTCTTTAATGTCCCCTATTTCCCTTCTCTGCTCCAAACTATACGTATTGAGATTTTTTAGTCTTTCTGGGAATGTTTTGTGATGTAGGCCATGCACCATTTTTGTTGCCCTTCTTTTTACAGTCTCTAATGTATTTATATCCTTTTGAAGATATGGCCTCCAGAATTGAACACAGTAGTCTAGATGAGGCCGTATCAATGACCTACACAGTGGCATTATTACTTCTTTCTTTCTGCTGCTGATTCCTCTCCTTATGCAGCCAAGCATCTAACAAACCTTCCTCATTGCTTTACCTGCCTTTAAAGGGCCCAGTATGCTAGGAAGATAATGCCCGATTTCATCCGATTTCGGGCATTTGGCCCGATATAGCGGATGAAATCGGGCATTTTGGAGGTATTTCTGATTCGCATTCCCGTGAGCATCGGATCCTCCAGATTGAATGTGCTGCACATTCAATCATGTCCGACCCCGTAGGCATGGCTGGGATCGCCCAAGATGCATCGTATGCAAAAGGACAGCATATGATGTATCTTGGGCGATCCTATCCTCCGAGAGGTTGCCAGGGTGATCGCCTGCGACATGTCAGACGGACATGTCGGGTAAGTGTATGGGGCCCTTTAGTCACCTGAAATAGTGACTTCTAGATCCCTTTCCTCCTCAGTAGCTTCCAGTATAGTACCATTAATACTATCTTTAGCCTTAGAATTTTTGAGACCCAAGTGCATGATTTAGCATTTTTTGGCATTGAACTGTAATTGCCACTTCCTTGACCAGTCCTCTAGTCTACCCTCAACCATTTGTTTTACCCCACCTGGTGTGTCTTACCCTGTTGCATACCTTGTACTTGTTTATAAAATACAATCACTGCCACATTTACTGCTAATGCAGTACTACTCCTGCAGTAGGGGGACACAGTGAGTTATACTTTACCCATGTAGACAGGTCATTCCTCTGGTTGTATATTGCCATGCATGTGGGGTGGATGCATTCCCTTCTGCCCTTGCAGATTTTAAATATTTATTTGTTTTAATAATTGTAATTATTTCTGTTGAAGTAATGGGCACTGCCTAAGCTGTACAGGAGAGTGAGACAGGCTGGTGTTACTGCACACCCTCCACAGTCACCCCCTCCTATCATGGGAAACCTTTTTCCACAGCAACAGCTGTTGGTTCAAGTGTTGGTTCTCAACTGTAGACCAATGCAGCATTGCCGTTCTCCCTGTCCTAGTCTGCAGTTATTTCTGGAATGTCTTAGTAGCAGATACTTAATAAAGGGAAGTAAGGACAGCTTCATTCAGCATTTAAAAATGACAATTGTGATGAAAAGCAGACCTTTGTTAAGGTGCAAGTAATTAAGTGTTGTTGAGCTAAGTACACACTGTCAAGATTTTTTTTTTTTTTTGGTCGGCCCAACAATTGCCCATTTATTTCTGGAAATTGTAGGTCCCATTATCTCAGCTACACACATCACACTGCATTTGCATATGTCCACCCACAAGGACCATGACATGGTGACATGAAAACATGTGAAATATGGGCAGAATATTGAGAATGTGCACACACTGCTTGATATCTGGGGTTTTGCCCAAGATGTTTGGTTTGGGAGGACAGATCGGAAAATCGATTGTTTGTGTGTGCAAGATTTTTCAGAATTATCGGCGAAACGCTGAAACGATCGTTTGTACACACACTATACAATAACTTTGGTTGTTCTCCCCGATTATTGGCAAATCGGGCCAATAACTGTATAGTGTATACCTAGGTTCAGGGACAACCTGGTTGGTAGGTGCAGGACCAATCTGCTTCTCCACACATAACACAGACCTTTTTGATTGGAAGCCTTTCAAACACTGATTTATGCAAGAGAGTGTTTGCGTATCTCAGGGGCATTCATCCCAGAACCTACCTGTGCTTGTTCTCCAATTCAGTTCAAGGACATTTTGGGAAAGGTTAAGGGCTGACTACAGACTGCTTGCTTCCCAAAGAACATTCATCTTATTTCCCTGTTAATTAAACTCATTGGAAATGTTTTGGCTGAATTTGATTGTCAACTCTTTTCCTGAAAGAGGAAGGCGAAACATGTATGTTAAATTGGTTGCTTTTTATTGCAGGGTTTTACTTTTGAGAATTGCAAACTGTATTCTTTGCAGTTTCATTTATTTAAAATATCACCACAATACACAAGTTCGTATCTGGATCCATAGCAGATTATATCGCAAATGTTCAGTGAAATTTCCTGAATTTTTGACCAGGGCTACATTTATTGCCATTCTCAATTTACAAAACCAGATGCCGTGCTCCCTTTTTAAGAAAGAAACCATGACACTTGCTCCCTACAATGTCAGTGCCCTGGAAACATTTAGCGGTCTCTGAGCCCTGGACATTGCTACTTTAGGACAAGGAAATTAAGTGTCCAGATGGACAATGCCACAGCAGAGGCTTATCTGAAACATACGCCAAAAAGCAGATGCTTTTATGGCTTTGGGACTATCATGGCAATTTACATTCCAGAGGTGGACAACGGAGAAGCTGGACTTTCTGAGCCATCAAATGAATGGACACATTATTCTGAAGTTTTCATGGCCAGAAATATGTATTGGTGCTGTTTGCAAATGTATTTTTGAATGGAGTGCTTCCTATTCTGTTCCTCTGTTTTTCACACATGGAAGATGACTTGGGATGTCCCTGAGATTATATTTTCCCTTATTCTCCATAAAATAGCTTCCATCCAAACAAAGCGGTCTTGGTACATTACTATCCTTCCTCCCTAAAGTGGTCTGTGGTTTTGAGACTCCTTAGTAGTTTATTTGTTCCTTCCATCCTTGTACTCTAAAATCCACTTGCAGGGTTTTTATATTTGCCACTAAATCACCTCCTCCAAGGCTTAGACATAGAACAACTTAGTGATACGTTACTTTTCTCGTACTGCTTGCTGTGTTATAAATTGGAGAGGTGGACATGGAAGATATTTTATGGAGAATAAGGGAAAAGAACATCATCTCAGAGACATCCCAAGTCATCTGCCAGGTGAAAAAAACAGAGGAATAGAATAGGAGGCGTAAGGAAGGGATTGCAGAATATGACACACTCCATGCAAAAATACATTTGCAAACTGCACTGATACATAGATGGTGCAAAATCTTGGATGACACAGTGAACATTACAGTGGAAGGGGAGGGTCATTTCTCCTGCCCCACAACCTGTTTCCTGACATCCTCAAAGTAAAGTACAAAACAATAAGTACAAAATCCCCTTATAAACTAATGATTCCAGTAGTGTATATTTGCTACTGAGATTTTGTCTTGAAATTACATTTCAGGAAAGACGATATGGCTGTGGTAACTTGGAGTTCCGTTCCAGATGTAATATATCCTCTCTTACTGCTCATATGACATGTTTTACCTTGGCCATCACTATCAGTGAAGCCATTTTTCCTGTTATCCCAAAGCAATCCTATTTTAACCAAGCTCTGTATATGTTTCTAGCTGTGATCTTTTTTTTTTTTTTTTGCCACTGACTGCTAAGGTGAAGGACCCCACAAGCATTTTAGACATGAGACAGTTGTCCAAAAATACATTGGAGCATAGACTGTTGCCTCATAGCAGTATTTGTAATGTTATTGCCTGTCCAGTTTCCAGTGTAGTACCTATCTGCTGCCTTAATGTGTATAATGTCAGGGCGTTCCAGCTGTCACCCACTTTGTGGGCACATTCCTTGTATCATGATAGTATGACTTTCAAGCAGTGCCTGCACAAATTTGTACTAGATGTTTAGTGTTTAATTGAATATGTATATTTTTTTTGCTTGTTACTTGTTAACAATACTCACATATTCTATGTTTATTATCTGATGTGACTTCATATACAGACTCTGTCGCAAGCCATAGTCAAAGTGGTTATCCCAACAGAAAGGTACATTTTTTTTTCTTTATTATTACTCATTTGACTTTAGAAAATATCCCCCAAGAATTACAAATCATTGGTTGGTGGTCTTGAGGAGGGTGATTGGGGCTTCACTGAGCAACAGTTCATTAATGGCCATCCGTTATTACTACTCTGCACAGTATATATTTTAATTAGTGCTAATTAGCCGTTAATGATTACTGCAGTGGGGATTATGCACCTTAAGTACATATTTATAATTAAAGCAAGTTTACAGCTGATATGTTCATCAGGCTTCACTGTTCTAGTAATTGTTACTAAAAAATATTCAGATTTTTATATATATATATATATATATATATATATATATATATATAATAATTCCTTATTCCTTTACTTTTTCTATAGAAAGAATATAATGTGCCGATGGTTAAACTCCCACATTTCACGTCCTTTTCCCTATAATGCTTCAACTAATCACCATTCGTAAATGTATAGACTACTTGATGTGGTGTTCTTGGAATTATTCATGTAATGTAAAGGGGCCTACACACTGGTCAATATATTTGAAAGATATGAAGGATGTCGTTAATAAATGAACGATAAATCGTTCATATATTTCAGTGTGGATACTTCAATGATGAACGATGCGCATGCCCGCAATCATTCATCGTTTAACGATCATCATTTAAACATGCCAGTCAATTTGGACTAGATAGAAGTCTGTACTCTGATATTGTCCAAATTGGCCATCAATATCGTCCAGTGTGTAGATTTTAAATCGTTGGTGGAAAAATTGTCAGATTATATCGATGATTGATAGTATCGCCAACATCGTCCCCCGTGTAGGCCCCTTTAGGCCTCAGTTGGTCAGAGCTAGGTCAGGGTGGTACACACTCTTGCTCAGTGAAGTGCAGTCTTCTCTTCAAGATGAAAAATACAACCTTAAATTATTCACTCAAATTCCCATTGACCTTTGACATTGGCCTTGGTGAGCAACACCACAGCTGAACTGTCTGCGGCAGCGGGGGACCAGGAAAACATCCAGGGAAGGATTGGGAAAGTATTTTGACCAGACATTGGTACGATCGACTCCAATAAATGTGGTTGTTGTTATAATTAAAGCACTTGACATAACTTTTGGCCAAAACTTAGCTTCCACTTTTATAATTGTAATTTATAGCACTTTTCAGTCTTATCCATTTGTACTACGCTACAGTATTTCTCCCCTAACAAATGCAATTACCCTTTAAAGATAAAACGTGATTTGGAATATGATGCAGACTTGTAGGGAAGCATATAAGTTAGCATGGAAGAAAAAAAAGTCAAAGCATAAATTGGCCTCACTTTTATCTGTATTGGTGCTCCACTGGAAATTACCAGATTAAAGTATGCACCACTGTGCTGTACGTTGTGCTTCTCTTTCATAGTTGGTAATTACTATTTATTTTATTTTTCCTTTTGTTTTGGATTTGTTTGTAATATATATATATATATATATATATATATATATATAAACTTAAATAGGCATACATGTCTTTCTACTGGGCTTTATTTGCCCTATTTCTGTTTACTGTTTGTTTTTGACACCTAATTTTTTTATGGCAATCTTAGTTAAATCCCTTTTCTATTGTAAACTCTCATCTGTGGGTCTTGGCCTGTAAATGAAAAAAAAAATCTATATGTATGGAAGCTAATATCCTTCTGTTATTGGAGAACGTTTGTTTTCTTAAATATATTCCATTTTTGGTTTTGAGTGATGCATTTTGTGTGCTTGTTAAGAGCCAACTATACTGTAGTTAAAAATGACATTGTACATAAAATTATTAAGGATTAATAAAGGGTTATGGAGACCTCCAATCCCAACGGTATCTTAAATAGTGACAGAAGGATTTTGCTTATGCGTTTCTCCTCCGTCTTTCGTAGGAAACGTTAATTTAAGCCGTTCTTTTAAAAACTGAGCATAGTACTTCTAATTAAACACTTTTGGTTTAATGGTGTCCATTTAGCATGTTGTGTTTTTTTATTTTATTTTTTTAGCTTATAGTTGTCTCCAACATTCATGTTACATGACCCTGTAGATAAAGACTTCACTTTTAAGCCATGATATAACTTTTTTGCTGTGGTAGCCAAGAAGGTATTCTGTTTTCCATGCTTCAGTGGGACTGATCCTTTAGCTGCTGTAGGACCTCACTGGCCTAGCTTGCATTACACAGTCTATTCAACAGCGCGTTTACACACATTCTTACCCTTCATTTTTATGTAGTATTGCAGTGTCTCGATTAACCAGTATAGGACTTAGGTGAAGTGCAACTAGTAGGTAGGGTGTGAATACATTTTTCTTTAACTGTGCTGTCGTTGTAGGAATTTACTCGCTCTGATACATCGCATGATCGAATTTGTGGTGCGTGAAGGGCCAATGTTTGAAGCTATGATCATGAACAGAGAAATCAACAACCCAATGTTCAGGTACAGATTTTCGCTGTCTCCCACTGCCACCAAAAATGCTGTGATGTGCGCCCTGTATTTCTCCAATAATATCTCTTTGGTTATACTCATACATATGAACTAACAATTACCTTCTTTCACATTTTCATATGTACTACCCAAACCCCCCCCCACCCCAACCGCCGCGTTTTCGCCCCATAGGATATCGGCATCTTTTTATGGCGACACCCTATAGAAGCCTAAGTGATTTTTGCCGCCGCCCCCCGCAGCTCACGACGACCCCCCTCCCCCCGGCATACCCGTGTGTCACTGAGCTGCTGTTGGTGCGGCCCTCCTTCTCCCCCTCAGCACAGCCTTATCTACTTCCGGCTGCAGGGGAGAGGAGGAGGAGCCCGGGGGCTCCCTGCACACGTCACCTCCCGGGTATGGGAGGTGTCGGAGACCCGTGCTGACCCCAGCCGACTCCTGCAGACATCATCGCGGGGGTCTCCTATACCGCATTGCTATGCTAATCGCATATGTTAGTACATATGCGATTAGTATTGCTGCGGTAGGTGGCGAGGGGCGGCGATGACATATAGTACATCCCGCCCCAAATGTTCTAGCCCTTCCCCTCTAACTCAACTGACCTGCTGAGAACTGTTTTGCTATCTGCCTGCTGTAGCTTGGTGCTCCATCTATTGCCTGCTGTTAGCATTTATTTGATACACTCCCACTGGTATTACCTCAGCCGCGTGCTAATACAGTCTATAAGCTGCTGTCAGCCACCTCTTCTCTTCTGTCATCTTCTGTGGGTATTTAGGTGCTTTGTTTAGGGATATTTTCGTCTGTCTTGTCTGTATACAATAGACGCATGCAATGCAGATAACCACTCTGTCTTCCCTCCTCTTTATTATAGCATTAAATTGATGTGACTCCACGCGGCGCTGCTTACTACCATCAGACAAAATGCTTACACAATACAATATTGTAGAGTTCGAATCTTACAGATGGTTGATTTTGTGCATAACTAAAATACAAAAAACATACAGAACATAGTGCAACTCTGTTATAAAACAAAGGATGTTTTTTATTTGCTCGGTCCCACTCACATAAAGATGTATTATTATTGCGTGTAGATAATCACAATGTGGAACGAGCAGCTGTCACTCAGTAGAAGAATCCTCATTCATCTATTGCTTGAAAAAGAAATAATGATAATAGTGCAGCACCGGCTTTTGTAAAACACAAGTATTTAATTATAAAATGCACTCACAAACATTGAGTAAAAAACAACATATAAGAGATTGAAGACACTCCTGTGGAATGGACTGCTGCTGAAGGAAATCTTAGGGCATAGTCACGCAAAGTCACGATATTTAGGCGTCTCCACCGACTTCGAATCGCAGCTCCAGTCCACCCGTCCTTGTCCTCACAAACTCCCTGCTTTAGCGTTTTCGGACTTACGTTCTTCCTCCGAAGCATCCTCCTCTTATTATGTTTGGGAAGGGGGATGTGTTCAGGGCTAAGCCTGGAGGAGGGATGGCGGTAAGGTTTTTTAGGATTTTTTTCAAATGCCAGGCCACATTTCCTTGTGCCCAATCTGGTTCAGACACCCCATGCGCAGCATGTTAGGCAAAGGACCAGCATCCACGCATGTACATAAGCAGCTCGCCTTGCTCTCCAAGGAGCCGAGTAGAGATGATCTCACCACTCCATACCGGTCCTGACCAGGGCGGCATGCGTTAGTTGATAAGGTTTTGACATCCTAGAAAAATACTTCTAGACAATTTGTTGTTTACTAGGAAGAGGAAACTGTTGCAAGAGTGGACGTAAGCCTTATTTTATGGTTTTCTGGTTTTGAGCTAAGGCCTTCTGTGGAGCCTAACTCAAGGACCATATGTTTCATGTATCAAGCAGTATAAAGAGTCAAGAAGTTGCCCATAGAAACCAATCATATTCAAAGTAGTATATAGCAGAGTTTAGTTTAGCTGGCCCTTGTGTGTGTTGTAGCCATAATACTAAGGCCAGGTACAACCTAAATTTAGCACAGCTACAATCATCCACACTGACATGCGGGGGGACACCCAGCACAGGGCTAGTCCGCCCCGCATGTCAGGCGATCGCTGGGCTACGACAGCCGTCGGCTGTCTGGCATGCGCCGGCGCATGCGCACTTCTGACCTGATCGCTGTACTGTGATGAACGGCAGCGTGCAATCAGGTCAGAATGACCCCCTTGGCCCGATATGTCGTTTCTGCGTCTAAGACGCATTTTTGCAGAAAAATGCATAAAAACCGCTCAGCGCTACCGAATCAGACGACACTCACGTGTTATGTCTAACGCGACTTGTAGCGCACAGAGCGAAGATGTAAGAGATCGCATCTGTAGGTAATTGCTTCCCCAGCGGCCCATCCCCAGCCCAGAGTTCGATTCCACAGAGATTTTTCCCACCTCTGAGCTGTTCCTCCTACACCGTCCTCCCTCTGGAAGGTGCACGTCAGCCAACTGCACTGCACAGGTCTCCGGGAACACTGGGTCCAGTGGCAAGGTTGTACAGAGCTATTTCCTACCAGCCACTGATTATAGTGCCCATTGCAGTTTTATTAATTATTCTGCATTGTATGTGTCTTATGCTGGCTCTGCTGTTTCACTTCTGTCAGATTATATCTTTCCTCTCCTTTCTCTCTCTAACACTTTGTCTGCTGGTGGTTATTAGGTTAACTCTGCTCCACATTTCCCTGAAATTGTGGTGCTATATTGTCACATACATATTCCTGTATATTTGTACTATTGCACACTGCTTACTGCCACATATTGTGTGTTGTACCTCTCTGCAGCTATGTCAACCAAAGGCAAGGGAACAACACAGGCTGTGGACCCTACTGTTGTGTCTTGCAGGACCTGCTCAGCAGGTTTGTCACTGTAGGACACGTTACAAGATGGGCTAATTTTTTTCAGTTGCTGGCTAAGATTGCCGACTGCATTGCAGCGCCAGCAATAGCTCCCCCTACGCGTGTTCTGCACCAGGTACCTCAACAGGTACAGGCTATACCAGTCACGCCGGTCCCTCCCCCATGATGGACATGTTCTCTGCCCCTTGTACAGAGTTTGGCTGCCTCTTCATGCTGCATTTCACCATATGTTGCAGAGCCAGGGACCCTTGCCTACCACTACTATTAAAAAGTGTGTTGTGCCATCCTCACAGTCTACACCGCTGTCAGATTCTGATGAATCCTCTGGTGAAGCAGAGAGTATCGTCCTTTCGGATGCTGAATCCCCCTCAGGGGAGGATGACTTCCAGTCTAAATTTAACGTTGCTGCTTTCGTAAGAGCTGTTAAATTTACTCTCCAATTGGAAAATGTGGCACAAGCTCCTAAGGCTAAGGCTTCACTTTGCAAATGTCAAAAGGTAGTGTTGGCTGAATTTCCACATTCAGATCATTTTACTGAGGTCATGACTGGCACATGGAAAACTCCCAGTGAAAAGTTCCATATTCCCAAATGGCTGAATTTCTTTTACCCACTTCCAGCAGCAGATTGCACTTATTGGGAAAATCCCCTGGAAGTGGATTCCCACGTCACACCTTTGGTAAAAAAAAATCTCTACCTTACCTATCCCTACTGCATCCTCTCTCAAGGAGACTATGGATAGACAGGTGGATGCATGTCTCAAATCAGTATATTCATTCACTGTAGCTATTTCTTGTCCAACCAAGGCTATTGAGAGCGGATGCCTTGGAGAACAGCTTCCCCTCATATTCTTCACGGAAGCTCCTGTCCTGTATCGCCAACATCAGGGATGCTGGATATTATTTTGGAGAAGCGGCTCTGGATACTTCCCTCCTAACCTCCAAAGCTTTGGCTTCATCAGTGTTGGCCTTCAGAATTCTTTGGCTTCGTTCATGGAAAACCGATGCAAATTCCAAGAAAGCCCTCAAGGCATTCCCTTATTCAGGGGAAATTCTTTTTGGACATGAGCTGGACAAGATTGTCACTAGTCTTGCCTCTAAGACAGCTATCCCGCCCTCAGCTTCCTCTTTTTGGTTTAGGACTTCCTCTTTTTGGTCCTTTCACCTTGTGGGCAAGGCCAGAGGGCAAGCTTTTCCTAGAATGTTACAATCCACCAAGGCATCTAAACCCAAAACCAAGCAAGCCGGGGCTACCAAGCCCGAGGATAAACCCTCAGCCTGACGGGGGACGGGTCTCCTCCTGGGAGAATTCAGGGTGGGAGGCTGACGACTTCAGTTCGTACACTATTGGCATTATATCACAACAGACTCCTTGGTGCAGGAAATAGACTCTCACAGGTACTTCCTCTCTTTCATGAGATGACCTCCCCAACAGTACTTTCACACAAGCCCTCCCGCAGAACTTAGCAAAGCTCAGGCTCTCCGGATAGCTATTCACTCCTTACTACAATCTGGCGTGATTGTTCGGTTCCAACGTCTGTGGGGCAAGGGCTTTTACTCTACACTCTTTTTTTTTTTTTTTTTAGTTCAGAAACACAGTGGGACCATCCTCAACCTCAAGTTACTAAAGAAAATATCTTGGAGTGCCTAGGTTTCGTATGGAAACCCTCTTTTTCCATTGTCCTGGCCATGCAGCCTGGATATCCAGGACGCTAACCTACATGTGCCTATAGCACCCTCTAATCAGTAATACCTTTGGTTTGCTGTCCTGCACCAGCATTTCCAATTTCAGGCTCTGCCTTTTGGACTTTCTGTGGCCCGAGGGTCCTTACCAAACACATGATGGACAATAGTTCACAAGGAAAGAAAACGGGATTGTATCTGTTAGGTGCACTCAGATATTAAAAATTCACTTTTATTAATATATACCTAACAGATACAATCCCATTTTCTTTCCTTGTGAACTATTGTATACCATGGTTGTCAGGTAGCACCCCCCATAATTGACTATGAATTAGTTATTAAGAGTATTGGGGTACTTTATTTTGACTTGTCAAGTCAACAGAATATTTACAAAGCGAGTGTGCAGATTAAACCAGTTTTCTTTCCTCCAAACACATGGTGGCTCAGCTTCGTTGTCAGAGGATCAGAATACTCCCTTATCTGGGGACCTGCTGA
Organism: Pseudophryne corroboree; assembly: GCF_028390025.1. Taxonomy (NCBI): domain Eukaryota; kingdom Metazoa; phylum Chordata; class Amphibia; order Anura; family Myobatrachidae; genus Pseudophryne; species Pseudophryne corroboree. The sequence goes on along the minus strand of NC_086447.1, from coordinate 243,308,053 downwards.
TTCTGGCACACTCTCCAGAGGTCCTCAGTGGCCATCTTCAAATTATTATAGCCTTCCTGCAGAGTCACGGTTGGCTAATCAACTGGCAAAAATCTTCTCTGATACCCTCTCAGAGGATGGTACATTTGGGAGCTCTCCTAGTTGCTCACGTACAGAGGATCTTCTTCCCACAGTACAAGATTGCAGCTCTGCAACTGCTGGTGCGCACATTACTCTACATTCGCAGGGTGTCCATTCACACAGCAATGCAGACATTGGGATCCATTGTGTCCACTTTCGACATGGTGTAATACACTCAGTTCCACTCTAGGCCTCTACAACGCATGATCCTGTACAGGTGGAACAGACACCCTAAGAAGATAAAATCCAAAACAATTATCCTCTCTCTGACCGTTCGTGATGGTTGCAGACCTCCCACCTGGACAAGGGTCGGCCATTCTGCATTCTGGATTGGGTTCTTCTCACCACGGACACCAGCCTACGCGGGTGGGGAGCAGTCACCGGAACCCACAGCTTTCAGGGCTGCTTTACTCCAGCAGACAGGAACTTGCTAATCAATGTTCTGGAGCATAGGGTGATCTACAAAGCCCTCACTCTGGCCCAAGACAATCTTCAAGATTGTCCGGTCCAAGTCCAGTCAAATAACGCCACGACAGTGGCTTATCTCAATCAGGGAGGCACTCGCAGTGTCTTCGCAATGACTGAAGTGCCACAAATTTTCCAATGGGCAGAACTCCATCTCCAGGCAATCTCTGCAGTCTTCATACCGGAGATACTCAGCTCGGAGGCAGACTTCCTTAGTCACCAGGACGTACATACCAGAGAATGGTCTCTGCATCCAGACGTCTTCCAGCTTCTGGTGAACAAATGAGGTATCCCAGAGGTGGACCTCACCGCACTACTGCAAGCTTCCTCTGTACGGGTCCTAGAACAAGAGACCCCGATACAGCTTTTGTGGATGCTCTGGCAGTCAAATGGACCTTTTGTCAGGTGTGCTTTTTCCCTCCGGTATCCCTCCTTCCCAGGGTGCGTCGCAATTTCAAGCAGGAAGGTGGCACTGTGATCTTAGTAGCGCTTGCTTGGCCCAGGCGTCATTAGTTCACGGATCTACACAGTCTCCATAGGTGTTCTTTTTCCACTCCCTCTGCGACCAGGCCTCTTTGTCTCAAGGTCCCTGTCTGCACTCGGGCTTGGCACGTCTGTCTTTCACGGCGTGGCTCTTGAGTCGTCCCTCTAAAGATCTAAAGGCGCCTCCCGTTCTGTTGTGCAGATGATGCTTCGGACCCGGAAGCCTTATCTACTACAGAGTGCACTTGCAGTGCTGTGCTCAATGTCACTATGATTCTCTGGTTTTTCAGATGTCCAGGATCCTTGTCTTTTTCCAGGCCGGTTTGGTTCTTGGCCTCCACCATTTTTTCTCTTAAAGTGCAGGTCTCAGCTCTTTCTGTTTGGTTCAACAAACTGATTGCTCCGCTGCAAGATGTTTGTTCCTTCCAGAGAATTCAACCTCCCTGTGTGCCTCTGGTAGCCCCATGGGATTTGTCTATAGTTCTCTGTGCCTTGCAGCAGTCTCCGTGGAACCTCTGTATTCTGTTGACCTCAAATGGTTAACTGCAAAGACTTTTTTTCTTTTGGCCATAGCCTCAGCAAGAAGGGTGTCAGACTTAGAAGCACTTTCTTGCTGCTGTCCATTTCTGACCTTTTATTATGATGGAGCAGTACTGCCGACCAGATGTGGTTACCTCCCAGACGTGGTATCCGGCCTTCCAATCTCCAGACATCTCTGCAGAGGATGCCTCTTTGGATGTAGTCCATGCTCTTCGAATCTACGTGGAACGTAGTAGATCCATCCGGAAGACAGATTAATTCTTTGTCTTCTGTGGATTCCACAAGCAAGGCTGGCCTTCTAACAAACAAACCCTGGCCAGATGGCTTTGCATGACTATCTCAGAGGCCTACACGCAAGCCGACCTCACTGTACTGGATACAGTCTCTGCTCACATTACTTACTCTGTGGATCCTTTTGTGGGCAGCCTGGCGTGTAGCGTCTGCTGAACAACTATGCAAGACAGTTGTGTCGTCGTCTATCCACATGTTTCTTAGGTTCTATGTCTTTGATACTTTTGCCTGAGTTAACAAAGGTAAGCTTTACCAGAACTCTTATTTTTTTTTTCCTACCCTTATTCAAGGAGCAAGGAGACAAGACTTAAACACCCAACAAGGTCCTCCTGGAAGAGTCTTGTCTCTTTGAATTTTTAATTTTCATCCTTGTCTGTTCTTTTTTTTTTCAACAAAAACGGCCTCTTTTGATGGAAGCACAGACTTTCTTACAGGTAACGATGCCTGTGCTTACCGCCACCTCCGTGGAATCGCTATAATATAGTGCAAACCTTGTTACAGGGAACGATGCATGTTGCTGCTACCACCACCACAGAGTTTCTATAAGCACAGACCTTCTTACTGGGAATGATGACTGTGGGGGGGGGAGGGTTTGTTGAGAAACAAAATCCACGACACGTGCCATTTTTTTTTTTTTTTTGCAGCCACGATAGCCAAAACACATGGATCTGGGAAATTATCCCAGATTCTGAGCGTTTCGCATGATAGCTTGCAGATTTTGCCGCAATTCAGTAACCAGTGAAGCATTGTGGGTAAAATGTGATAAAGCCCGTTTTTGTAAAATTTACAGTGATCAATTGAGTTTACCCCTATGCTTTTGGTCTTTATTGTTCATCTATTTAAGATTCTTGTTTCTCCTCTCTGCCCCCCCCCCACTTGTTCTATTCTTGAGGCTGTGTAAGTATTAAGTGGTGGATAGTCTTGAACTTTTTGAGGCGAAGTTCTAAGTTCCCAATGTTCTCAACTCAGGGAATAGGATGTAATGTAATCATAAATATTCAATTTAACTAACGTGGTATACTTTTTACCACCTATGTGCTATATAGGTTAAGTTGCAGCTCTGCTTCAAAACCTGTTTACACCATGTTACATTTCTGAACATTCATGTATCTTTTATTTTGCAGGTTCTTGTTTGAAAATCAGACACCCGCCCATGTATATTTCAGATGGAAACTTTACTCTATATTACAGGCAAGTAATATACCAGCTTACATGGTGAAATGTAATGTTGTTTTGTCTCTTTATTTTTTGTGTGTATTCCCTTTTACAACGTTCAACAACTTATTACCGCTATATACACCTACCCACTGACCGTTGAAGTGAATAACATTGATTATTGCTTTACCATGGCGCTTGTCAAGGGGCGTGATATATTAGGCAACACTCAGTTCTGGAAGTTGATGTGTTGGAAGCACGAAATTGGGCAAGCACAAGGATCTGAGCTACTTTGACAACTGCCAAATAGTGATGACTGGACAACTGGGTCACATCTCCAAAACGGCTGGTCTTGTAGAATGTTCCCAGTGTGCAGTGGTTCATATCTAATGAATGTGGTCCAAATGAAGGACAACTGATGAACTGGCGACAGGGTCACTGCAGCTCGAAACTCATTGATTTAATGTAGGGAATGAAGGCTAGCCCATCTGGTCCTATCCCACAGAAGAGCTATTGTAGCACAGATTGCTAAAAAAGTTAATGCTGGCTATCATAGAAATGTGTCAGAACATACAGTGCATCACAACTTGCTGTGTGTCTGGTTGCGTAGCCGCTCACTTGTCAGACTGCCCGTGCTGACCCCTGTCTACTGCCAAAGGTGGGCACGTGTGCTGGAACATGAAACAATGGAAGAAAGTGGCCTGGTCTGATGAGTTATGTTTTCTTTTACATTATGTGGATGGCAGGGGGCATGTGTGTCATATCCCTGTGCAATAGATACCACCAGGATGCTCTATGGGAAGAAGGCAAGCCGCCAGGGGCTGCAAGATGCTCTTGACAATGATCTGCTTGGAAGCCTTGGGTCCTGCCATTCACGTGGATGTTACTTTAACACATACATAGGTCGGTATTCAAATGAGATGTCACAGCCAAATCTCATTTCTTAAGTGATCCCTGTTATCGCAGAGCGGGTGTGGAAGGGGATGGAAAGAATTGAATACCACCCATAAACTTTGTTGCAGACCAAGTACATCCCTTAATGGCAACGGTATTCCCTGATGGCAGTGGTCTCTTTCAGCAGGATAATGTGCCTTGACACGCTGTAAAAATGTTCAAGAATGGTTTGAGGAACATGACAAAGAATTCAATATGTTGACTTGGCCTCCAAATTCCCCAGATCTCAATCCAGTCAAGCATCTGTGGGTTGTGCGGAGAAAACAAGTCAGAGCTGTTTTGGCGGCACAAAGGAGACCTACGCAATACTGGGCAGGTGGTTTTAATGCTATCAGTGTGTGTGTATATGTGTGTGTGTATATATAGATAGATATGGGATGTAGTTATGTGACCAGCGGTCAGGAGACTGTCGGCCACAATACCTCATCCTATATCCCGAAGCCTCACAAACCCGACAGTTGGCATGCCGACAAAAAGGCACTATCCCACTCATGGGTGTCCATGACACCCATAGAGTGGAAATAGAACCTGTGGCTAGCGTAGCTCGCCACCGAGCCGTCAAGGGGCTTTCGTTGCACTGCCCCCCCTCCCTCCCCTCGCTAGCATTGCACGGCCAGTAAAACATAGGCAACCTGTAGATATCTCCTACCAGCTCATACCCCTAGAATTGTCTAGCTACTGATCCTAACTCATACCCCCAGGACCGTCCCATGCATTCTCTACATTTGAGGTCCATGCTATAATCCTCTTACAACCTGTTCATCTTTGAGTAGCTGTCATTTCCCATCCCCCTGGCATACCTTTCAAATTCCGTGACAACTCTGCTTTCTGACTTCCTCTCTTCTGACATTCCCTCCAATTTCAACATCCCGATCAAGATCCCCTACCTTTAAACTCCTTAAACTCACATCTTTGCTCTGTCTCTCCCAGAGGAACTCCCCACCCTCCCATGTGAATGGGAGCTCACTTGATCTGGTTTTTCGGATTTCTGATCTCTCCAACTTCCCATTTCTCCTCTCGGGGGACTACCACCTGCTCTTTTTTGACTTATCTCTCTCTTTTTCCATATCTACCTCCTACAGCTACCATCATTAGGCGTAACATTAATACTCTCAACACGACTTCCCTATCCTCCCTGTTTAACTCCATTCTCTCTCCTATTCTCTCTCTCTCTCTTTCATGCCCTGAACAAGCTTCTTTCCTTTATAATGCATCCCTTACTTCTGCTCTTGAGTCTGTCGCTCCATTGACCACTATTTACCTCTGCAGATCAACACCTCAACCCTGGCACCCCAAATGCAACAGATATCTGCAAAATACTTGCGTACTGCCGAGCGACAGTGGATGAAATCACGCCCTTAAGCTGATTTCCTCCATTTCAAATTTATGTCCTTTCCTTCAGTAATCAGTCACACTTCAAGAACCTAATTTCCTCCCAGTCTTCCAACCTTCGGCGCCTCTTTGCCACTGTCATCTCCCTCCTCTGCCCACCACCACCTCATCTCTCCTCCTCATTCTCTGCCCCTGACTTTGCTACTTACTACACATCCAAAATTGACTACATACATCAGGACATCACATCCCACCAAAAAATCAGCAACCAGTCACCACCTTTCCTCTATAATCCCTCCCCATCCCTCTTACCAACTCTGATATCTTTCTCCCATGTATTTGGTGAGGAGGTCATAGCCCTCATCTCCCTCCCTCCACCACATAAATCTTATCCCCTCCCGCCGCCTGTGCTACCTCTTTCCTTCTGCTTGTTCCTATTTTACCCACTTTCTCAATCTCTTCCTCTTATCAGGTACTGTCTCCTCTGTCTTTGTCTCCCCTATTCTTGAAATACCTACCTTTGATCCAAATACCCTCTCCTATACTGACCCATCTCTCTCCTGCTTTTTGCCTCCACACTCCTGCAACCGCTTTACTTTCCTCCATCTCACTGCTTGACCAACTCCAGGCTGTTTTCTGCCTTCTCCACTCCTCTGAAACTGCCCTCACGAAAGTCTGCAGTGAATTCCATGCTGCCAAACCTAAGGGCCTCTGCTTGCTGCTGATTACCCTTGTCTTCTCTGCTGCTTTTGACACTGTGGACTCAGATCACCCTCTCCTTCTGCATAACCCTTCACTCCCTTGGTCTGCGTGATACTGCCTTCTCCTTGCTGTCTTCCTACCTCTTTTACTATTCCTATTGTCTCCTCTCATTACTCCACCCCACCCCCACTTCCACTAACAGTAGGTGTTCCCCAAGGTTCTGTTCTCAGTCCTCTTCTTTTCTCTCTATACTTTTTCTTTAGGTGACCTCATTAGCTCCTTTGACTTCCAATATCATCTCTTTGCTGTTGGTACTCAAATCTGTCTTTCCTCCCCTGACCTCTCCCTCGCTCTCCTCACTCGTATCTTCAACTGTCTCTCTGCTAACTCTTCTTGTATATCCCAGCACTTTCTTAAACGTAACATGTCTACGACTGAGCTGATAATCTTCGCAACCTCCCCCACAATCTCACATCCCACTATATCTTTATCTATTGATGGCACTACTATCTCCTCTAGCTCCCAAGTGCGCTGTCTTGGAGTAATCCTTGACTCCTCCCTCTCGTTCAAACCACGAATTCAGCACCTCACACAAACCTGCTGTTTTCATCTCTAAAATATTTCCAGGATCAGACTTTCTCACTCAGGATGCTACGAAGACCCTTATCCACTCACGGGTCATCTCCAGAATGGATTACTGTATTCTTCTCCTATATGGCATCCTGAAAAATGCCTTTCTCCACTCCAGTCTATCCGCAGTGCTGCAGTCCAGCTTATCTTCCTCACCAAATGAACTACGTCCACATATACTTTCGTACAAGCCCTTCACTGGCGTTCCTTTCAGAATCCAATACAAGCTTCTCACACTCGCTCACAAAGCCCTCAGCCACTCCTCTCCCATTTACATCTCTGACTGTAACTCTCTGTACACTCCTATCTGCTAATGCACACCGCCCACTGATTACTGCCCACTGATTACTTCCTCCCACTCCTACTTCCAAGATTTTGCATGTGCTGCTCCCTAGCCCTGGAATATTCTACCTCTCCCTATCAGACTCTCCCTCTCTACAAAACATTAAATGGTCTCTCAAGACCCACTTCTTCACCAAACCCATCCATCTTTCATCCAAAACCTCTGTTCCACGCTCTGTTTACCCATCTATGTTACTGCTGTCTGTCTGCCCCTCCCCTTTAGAATGTAAGCTCTAACGAGCAGGACCCTCTTCACTCATGTGCCTTTCCTTCTTGTACTTAAACTTAACGTAAATCTTCTACTCCCTTCGACTGCACTAGATCCCTCGGTTTCCTGCCACCTTAATACTTTTTTCAGTGTCGTCTGCTGATACAGGTATGTTTATATACCCTGTACTTGTCCCATATTGTGTTGACCTATAAAGCCGCATACACACAGTGTGATTTTCCATGCGATATTGACTGTATAGTCCATATCGCATGGAAACATAGAGCATATCGCACTGTGTGTATAAGCAGGATCGTCATCGCAAGAAATAGTGGGTGCAGGTGGGGCCGAGACGGACTACATGCCTCCGGGCACGATGTAGTCCGTATCGGCCTTGACACTCCGTCGCGACATGTGTATTCGTCTTTAGTCACTTTTTTTCTTATTTTGCTTATTTGTTTACATACTTTTACTGGGTACTGTGGATTCCTTGAGGCGCCGTGTAAATAGATTATAATAAAATGTATTGTCCCTATTTTTATCCAATAAAACTCTTTTAATGATTTATTTAGGGAGATTCTCCAATAAAGTGGAAGACAGAAGATTTCAGAATGTTTAAGAACGGCTCACTGTGGAGGCCGCCACCATTGAATCCATACTTGCATGGCATGACAGAGGAACAGGAGACTGAGACTTTTGTTGAAGAGTCCATCAAAAAGGGTTCTCTTAAAGAAGAGTATGTCTTAATATTTAACAATTATCTTTATGCAAGCTTCTACTTTTGTAATTACAAATTATCCAGTAAAATAATGTTTAGAATGAGGAATTTCCAGGCATGTAAAAGATTACACATTAAATACATTTTGAACATATCACTCCATTTGGCATATTTGATATTCCTGAGCATTCATCGTTGATTCCAGTAGATTGCGGCTATGGTGACATCCTACATACAGAGCATCTAACAGCTGAGGTATTCTTAAGGTGACCATACATTAGAACAACTTGCAAATGAGCGATATTTTCCCTTGAACTCCCCGGCAGTCCTGGACTCACAATATAGTTCGTACACATAAGATAGATCTTTAACTTCTTGCAAAAGAGGAGTGGCCACATCCAGGAGCATGCTGTTGTTGACGATAGCTTCAGATCTTGCCTGCAGCGGGGAAGATCTGAACATATGACAAACAACCTGCGGGACAGCATATCTGATCGTTATTGTTTGCGAAAATTGCACATTTTCAAACGATTTATCGTTCCAATGTGTCTAAATCGTGCAATCGTCCTTGGAATTGTTCTAATGTATGGCCAGCGTTAGTATCCAAAGGAAAGAAAAGTAAATACTCTTGGGGCACTCTGGTTTGTTTATGTCTAAAATTGAACTTTTTTCAGTATACATGAAAAGTTCCAAGTTCAGTTATAGAGATCAAAACAATGATTACCCAAACTGGGTGCAAGTACAATGGCTGAAAAATGTGCAGCAACTATAGTAAGATGACATAAAATGTTACTGTTAAGTTTTCACACTGTACTCGTCTCGTATATGAAAATAATTTACTTGGCAGAAAAGGAATCAAAATTGCACATTTGATGACACTCTTATACCTGGTACATGTACATCATAGGGAAAGAGCTAACAAGAAGGATATTAAACATGCATAGGCTCTGGTATAAAACTCAGTGCGGCAGCTGCTGCTCTGTTATGTGCTCGAATAACAGATTGAGCGTGTCTAAGGAGTAAACTAGGGGGATTAGCAGAATACAGAGTATCTGCTGTTGGATTTATCCTCCTTCTATAGCCCTGTTATAATCAGTGCAGGGTTAATATCCAGGGGCATTACCAAATGAGAGTACCCTGGAATGGTAGATGTAGTGGGTAGGAAGTATCCATAGGGCACCTCAGGGCATGTTATGGTAGAATTCCGCTTCCCAACGTGTCGGTAAACATATAGTGAACTGTCGAAATCACAAAACCCTGTTATACAGAAGTGAAACTAATAGCTCATAATAGCATTGTGCCCTGTTACATGTGCTTTGGTGGGACACACAAACTGTATGTAGAGGGCAGTACACACATACCCTTCAGAGAATGAGTAGGTGTACCTGTTTCCAGTGAGCGCGCTGTTTGACATATGGTGCTTAGAGGTTGCCAGAGTAAGGAAGAGGAGGGGAACCTCCCCCCCCCCCCCCCCCCCCCCTCTCTCTCTCTCCTAATTTATTTACTCTCTGGGAGCACCTCCACTAAGTTATTCCTCATGTAAATAGTCCTATGTTGAGCCTGTTCATTTTCATCTGTCAAAGAGCTCCAGTGCTCGTTGACAGTCTTCTCCCCTTTCTCTAACGTCCTAGAGGATGCTGGGACTCCATAAGGACCATGGGGAATAGACTGGCTCCGCAGGAGACATGGGCACTTTAAGAAAGACTTTAGACTCTGGGTGTGCACTGGCTCCTCCCTCTATGCCCCTCCTCCAGACCTCAGTTTTTAGACTGTGCCCAGAAGAGATGGGTGCACTGCAGGGAGCTCTCCTGAGTTTCCTGCTAAGAAGGCATATTTGTTAGGTTTTTTTTCTTATTTTCAGGGAGCACTGCTGGCAACAGACTCCCTACATCGAGGGACTGAGGAGAGAGGAGCAGACCTACTTAGATGATAGGCTCTGCTTCTCGGCTACTGGACACCATTAGCTCCAGAGGGAGTGGAACACAGGTTCGTCCTGGGCGTTCATCCCAGAGCCGCGCCGCCGTTCTCCTCACAGAGCCAGAAGAAAGAAGACTCTGAGGCGGCAGAAGCCTTTCGGGTGCTTCACTGAGGTAACGCAAAGCACTGTAGCTGTGCGCCATTGCTCCCATACACCTCACACACTCCGGTCACTATAAGGGCGCAGGGGGGGCGCCCTGGGCAGCAATGAATTCCTCTCCTATGGCAAAATGACCTATATACATGTACAGGTTGGCACTGTACATGTATATAAAAGAGCCCCTGCCATGTTTTACAAAGTTTGAGCGGGACAGAAGCCCGCCGCCGAGGGGGCGGGGCTTTTCCCTCAGCACTCACCAGCGCCATTTTCTCTCCACAGCACCGCTGAGAGGAAGCTCCCCGGACTCTCCCCTGCTTGACACACGGTGAAAGAGGGTTTTAAAGGAGAGGGGGGGGGCACATAATTGGCGATTATACATTACAGCAGCGCTACTGGGTAAACATTCTGTGTTTTTCTCCGGGGTCATATAGCGCTGGGGTGTGTGCTGGCATTCTCTCTGTCTCTCCAAAGGGCCTAAAGGGGAACCTGTCTTCAGAAAAGAGTTTCCCTGTGTGTGTGGAGTGTGTCGGTACGCGTGTGTCGACATGTTTGATGAAGGCTCGCCTAAGGAGGAGGGGGAGTGCATGAATGTCAGGTCGCCGTCGGCAACGCCGACACCGGACTGGATGGATATGTGGAATGTCTTGAATGCTAATGTAAATTTATTGCATAAGAGATTAGACAAGACTGAGGCTAGGGATCAGTCAGGTAGTCAGTCCATGCCTGTCCCATTGGCACCGGGACCTTCTGGGTCTCAGAAACGCACATTATCCCAGATCACTGACACGGATACCGACACGGATTCAGATTCCAGTGTCGACTATGAGGATGCAAAATTACAGCCAAAAGTGGCTAAAGGTATTCATTACATGATCATTGCTATTAAAGAGGTTTTGCATATTACTGAGGAACCCCCTGTCCCTGACACGAGGGTACACATGTATAAAGAGAAAAAGCCTGAGATCACCTTTCCATCCTCATTTGAGCTAAGCGAATTGTGCGAAAAGGCTTGGGAATCTCCAGACAGGAGACTACAAGTTCCCAAAAGGATTCTTATGGCGTATCCCTTCCCACAAAAGGACAGGATACGATGGGAATCTTCGCCTAAAGTAGACAAGGCGTTGATATGCTTATCCAAGAAGGTGGCACTGCCTTCCCAGGATACTGCTACCCTCAAGGATCCTGCGGATCGTAAGCAGGAAGTTACCATGAAGTACATTTACACACATTCTGGTACTATTGTTAGGCCGGCTATGGCATCGGCCTGGGTTTGTAGTGCTGTCGCAGCATGGACAGATTCCTTGTCTACGGAGATTGAGACCCTAGATAAGGATGCCATTCTAATGACCCTAGAGCATATCAAGGATGCTGCGTTATATACGAGGAATGCTCAGAGACATTTGTTTACTAAGCTCCAGAATAAATGCTATGTCTATTTCTGCTAGGCGACTCTTGTGGACCCGGCATATGAAGTCGTTGCCTTACAAGGGGGAGGAGTTGTTTGGAGAAGGCACCTTGTCTCTACTGCTACGGCTGGTAAATCGAATTTCTCTGACGTCCTAGTGGATGCTGGGACTCCGTCAGGACCATGGGGAATAGCGGCTCCGCAGGAGACAGGGCACAAAAGTAAAAGCTTTAGGATCAGGTGGTGTGCACTGGCTCCTCCCCCTATGACCCTCCTCCAAGCCTTAGTTAGGTTTTTGTGCCCGTCCGAGCAGGGTGCAATCTAGGTGGCTCTCATAAAGAGCTGCTTAGAGTAAAAGTTTTGATAGGTTTCTTATTTTCAGTGAGTCCTGCTGGCAAACAGGCTCACTGCAACGAGGGACCTAGGGGAGAAGAAGTGAACTCACCTGCGTGCAGGATGGATTTGCTTCTTAGGCTACTGGACACTAGCTCCAGAGGGACGATCACAGGTACAGCCTGGATGGGTCACCGGAGCCGCGCCGCCGACACCCTTGCAGATGCCGAAGTAAGAAGAGGTCCAGAAACCGGCGGCTGAAGGCTTTTCAGTCTTCATGAGGTAGCGCACAGCACTGCAGCTGTGCGCCATTGCTCTCAGTACACTTCACACCAACGGTCACTGAGGGTGCAGGGCGCTGGGGGGGGCGCCCTGGGCAGCAATGTTAATACCTTTTCTGGCTAAAAAGAATACATCACATATAGTCCCTGAGGCTATATGGATGTATTTCACCCCTGCCAGGTCTCAGAAAAACCGGGAGAAGAGCCCGCCGGAATAGGGGGCGGGGCCTATCTCCTCAGCACACAGCGCCATTTTCCCTCACAGAATTGCTGGTGGGAAGGCTCCCAGGCTCTCCCCTGCACTGCACTACAGAAACAGGGTTAAAACAGAGAGGGGGGGCACTTATTTGGCGATATGATTATATATTAAGATGCTATAAGGGAAAACACTTATATAAAGGTTGTCCCTGTATAATTATAGCGTTTTGGTGTGTGCTGGCAAACTCTCCCTCTGTCTCCCCAAAGGGCTAGTGGGGTCCTGTCCTCTATCAGAGCATTCCCTGTGTGTGTGCTGTGTGTCGGTACGTGTGCCTCACTCGGTCGACATAGACACAGACACGGACACTGACTCCAGTGTCGACGGTGAAGAAACAAACGTATTTTCCTTTAGGGCCACACGTTACATGTTAAGGGCAATGAAGGAGGTGTTACATATTTCTGATACTACAAGTACCACAAAAAAGGGTATTATGTGGGTGTGAAAAAACTACATGTAGTTTTCCTGAATCAGATAAATTAAATGAAGTGTGTGATGATGCGTGGGTTTCCCCCGATAGAAAATTATTGGCGGTATACCCTTTCCCGCCAGAAGTTAGGGCGCGTTGGGAAACACCCCTTAGGGTGGATAAGGCGCTCACACGCTTATCAAAACAAGTGGCGTTACCGTCTCCAGATACGGCCGCCCTCAAGGAGCCAGCTGATAGGAGGCTGGAAAATATCCTAAAAAGTATATACACACATACTGGTGTTATACTGCGACCAGCTATCGCCTCAGCCTGGATGTGCAGCGCTGGGGTGGCTTGGTCGGATTCCCTGACTGAAAATATTGATACCCTTGACAGGGACAGTATTTTATTGACTATAGAGCACAGAGAGATATTTGCACTCTGGCATCAAGAGTAAGTGCGATGTCCATATCTGCCAGAAGATGTTTATGGACACGACAGTGGTCAGGTGATGCATATTCCAAACGGCACATGGAAGTATTGCCGTATAAAGGGGAGGAGTTATTTGGGGTCGGTCCATCGGACCTGGTGGCCACGGCAACAGCTGGAAAATCCACCTTTTTTACCCTAAGTCACATCTCAGCAGAAAAAGACACCGTCTTTTCAGCCTCAGTCCTTTCGTCCCCATAAGGGCAGCCGGGCAAAAGGCCAGCCATATCTGCCCAGGGATAGAGGAAAGGGAAGAAGACTGCAGCAGGCAGCCCATTCCCAGGAACAGAAGCCTTCCACCGCTTCTGCCAAGTCCTCAGCATGACGCTGGGGCCGTACAGGACCCCTGGTTCCTACAAGTAGTATCCCAGGGGTAAAGATTGGAAATTCGAGACGTCTCCCCCTCGCAGGTTCCTGAAGTCTGCTTTACCAACGTCTCCCTCCGACAGGGAGGCAGTATTGGAAACAATTCCCAAGCTGTATTCCCAGCAGGTGATAATCAAAGTACTCCTCCTACAACAAGGAAAGGGGTATTATTCCACACTATATTGTGGTACTGAAGCCAGACGGCTCGGTGAGACTTATTCTAAATCTGAAATATTTGAACACTTACATACAAAGGTTCAAATCAAGATGGAGTCACTCAGAGCAGTGATAGCGAACCAGGAAGAAGGGGACTATATGGTGTCCCGGGACATCAGGGATGCTTCCTCCATGTCCCAATTTGCCTTTCTCACTAAGGGTACCTCAGGTTCGTAGTACAGAACTGTCACTATCGGTTTCAGACGATGCCGGTTGGATTGTCCACGGCACCCCGGGTCTTTACCAAGGTAATGGCCGAAATGATGATTCTTCTTCAAAGAAAATGGACGATATCCTGATAAGGGCAAGGTCCAGAGAACAGTTGGAGGTCGGAGTAGCACTATCTCAAGTAGTTCTACGACAGCATGTGTGGATTCTAAATATTCCAAAACCGCAGCTGTTTCCGACGACAATTTGCTGTTCCTAGGGATGATTCTGGACACAGTCCAGAAAAGGGTGTTTCTCCCGGAGAAGAAAGCAAGGGAGTTATCCGAGCTAGTCAGGAACCTCCTAAAACCAGGAAAAGTGTCAGTGCATCATTGCACAAGGGTCCTGGGAAAAATGGTGGCTTCTTACGAAGCGATTCCATTCGGCAGATTTCACGCAAGACTTTTCAGTGGGATCTGCTGGAAAAATGGTCCGGATCGCATCTTCAGATGCATCAGCGGATAACCCTGTCTCCAAGGACAAGGGTGTTTCTTCTGCGGTGGCTGCAGAGTGCTCATCTACTAAAGGGCCGCAGATTCGGCATTCAGTTAGCCCTGACGAAACTAAAACTGTGAAACGCGCGTCGGCGATTCACACTCCTAACCATGTGTTTAATCCATTGTGCATGTCCTATTTCATTGTGCTAGTCAGAAGGATGTAGTAGTCAGTGATTGTGTGTATTTATACAAGGAACTGTACGTGAGACAAGGCATAGGGTCAAGTGCAGTATCGGCTCTATCCATGCCTCAGCTCAGCTCAGATTGCAACTCTGTTTAGCAACATTGTATCGGCTTCTCAGCTCCCAGTACAAATATATAGAGGAGCTTTGCTTAAACTTCCACCCATTACTGCTATATGCGAACAGCTATCTTGTTATACTAAACAGCTTATAGGTAGCTACTTTATGCAACAGTTTATAACGGTAATCAGGAATTGCATTTAATCACGAATGACACAGGGCCCCCTATATATGTTTAATATGGCCCAGGCAATAAATCACGAATAAGCAATACTGCACACAGTGTTGGAAAATAACTGGCAATCAGAAATTTAGAACATAGGCATTCATTAACTTAATTGAATGTAGTGAAACCGATACTTTGAATACATAATTGGAGATCTCAGTAACCATTGTGAATTTACAAACTCTATATATAAGTCAATATTATTAAAATCAATATAGAGGAAAAAGATAATTTATGTAGCCTCTTTGATTAGTCTACTTTGATAAATGAGACTCCAACACTAACCATAGTGACTGAAATTATTGAATATCTGAAACAGAGATTTGCAACCACATATATATAACACTTGTGATCACACATCAAGGTGTCAAATTCTTACACCCATCGGCTTGTTATATTATTTACTCCATATCTACCTTTCACTGACTTGAATAATAAGTGCTGATACCTCAGACTGAGAGCATCAAATGAAAGAGATATTATAATCCCATTATAGGGAGTCCAGGTGTATTATAGTGAACACCGCAGTGTGGTTAATAGACCCCAAATAAAGGGTATCACTTATGAATTCTGGCAGATGGTAGTCATTATTGTTATGGATTTAACTATGGGGGACACCCTCAATGAGTGCTGACAGCAGAGAACTGAGAGCACTGACTAATACCTCAAACAATAGAGGGGTATTCTGCCCACCATATGTTTATACAATTCATGACTACAGATTTATTTCGTGATAAGGAATAAATAAGGGCTGACAGCAGAGACTGAGAGCCCGTGTTATTGTCCTAAATAAAGAGTGGTACCTTGTCTAACTCCGTGTTAAGGGAATTTACAGGCACGAGCTGTGCATACCTACCATTGGATGAACGCGCTGACAGCTGAGACTGAGAGCGCTTAGGTCTGTTCCACACGACTTAATATATTAAAGATCAATCTCCTTACACAATCTGTTATACATATTATCACACAGTACATATCAAGTCAGATTGATTCTCTGAGTTTATTAGATAAGAAAACAACTATTAACACCACAATGCCATAACTCTGACTCTAACTTGTACCTGATTTGATATCTGACAGCACCAATTAATTACTGGCAAGGTCATAGAACCTAGAATACGTTTATTGTATAGATTGGACATTGCACAGCACATTGGATATAGAGAGTGTGTGTTTTTAACATTACATGTTGCACCTTGTCTCACATTTGTCTGCATTGTTTTTATCAATTTCACAGTTCTTGGCTCTTTTATGAAGACGTTAATAAAAGTTATATTTTAATTACATTTGCTTAATTTGAGTGCGCCACTACCAGTCCAATCCTTCCCTTTCCCCTTGAATTTAGTCTTTATATTGGCAACAATATGTTAAGTGGCAGCACCCCCTAAATTAGACCAGATACTAGGCAGTATAACCTATGAAGGGGTATTGTATACAAACCTTGTTACTAGTGCAGTAGTCTCCCCATCCCTTTTTCCTTTCTCATAAGCATCAGCGGATAACCCTGTCTCCAAGGACAAGGGTGTTTCTTCTGCGGTGGCTGCAGAGTGCTCATCTACTAAAGGGCCGCAGATTCGGCATTCAGGACTGGGTCCTGGTGACCATGGATGCCAGCCAGAGAGACTGGGGAGCAGTCACACAGGGAAAAAATTTCCAGGGAGTGTGATCAAGTCTGGAGACTTCTCTCCACATAAAACAATGCTCTAAGCTTAGCAAGACCTCTGCTTCAAGGTCAGCCGGTATTGATCCAGTGGGACAACACCACGGCAGTCGCCCACGTAAACAGACAGGGCGCACAAGAAGCAAGAGGGAAATGGCAGAAACTGCAAAGATTCTTCGCTGGGCGGAAAATCATGGGATAGCACTGTCAGCAGTGTTCATTCCGGGAGCGGACAACTGGGAAGCAGATTTCCTCAGCAGGCACGACCTCCACCCGGGAGAGTGGGGACTTCATCGGGAAGTCTTCCACATGATTGTAAACCGTTGGGAAAGACCAAAGGTGGACATGATGGCGTCCCGCCTGAACACAAGAGACCCTCAGGCAATAGCTGTGGACGTTCTGGTAACACAGTGGGTGTACCAGTCGGTGTATGTGTTCCCTCCTCTGCTTATCATACCCAAGGTACTGAGAATTATAAGACGTAGAGGAGTAAGAACTATACTCGTGGCTCCGGATTGGCAAAGAAGGACTTGGTACCCGGAACTTCAAGAAATGCTCACAGAGGACTCATGGCCTCTGCCGCTAAGAAGGGATTTGCTTCAGCAAGTACCATGTCTGTTCCAAGACTTACCGCGGCTGCGTTTGACGGCATGGCGGTGGAACGCCGGATCCTAAGGGAAAAAGGCATTCCGGAAGAGGTCATTCCTACCCTGGTTAAAGCCAGGAAGGAGGTGACCGCACAACATTATCACCACATGTGGCGAAAATATGTTGCGTGGTGTGAGGCCAGGAAGGCCCCACGAAGAAATTTCAACTCGGTCGATTCCTGCATTTCCTGCAAGCAGGAGTGTCTATGGGCCTCAAATTGGGGTCCATTAAGGTTCAAATTTCGGCCCTGTCAATTTTCTTCCAAAAAGAATTGGCTTCACTTCCTGAAGTCCAGAAGTTTGTCAAGGGAGTACTGCATATACAACCCCCTTTTGTGCCTCCAGTGGCACTGTGGGATCTCAACGTAGTTCTGGGATTCCTCAAATCACATTTTAAACCGCTCAGATCTGTGGATTTGAAATATCTCACATGAAAAGTGACCATGCGGTTGGCCCTGGCCTCGGCCAGGCGAGTGTCAGAATTGGTGGCTTTGTCTCACAAAAGCCCATATATGATTGTCCATTCGGACAGGGCAGAGCTGCGGACTCGTCCCCAGTTTCTCCCTAAGGTGGTCTCAGCGTTTCACCTGAACCAGTTTATTGTGGTACCTGCGGTTATTAGGGACTTGGAGGACTCCAAGTTGCTAGATGTTGTCAGGGCCCTGAAAATATAGGTTTCCAGGACGGCTGGAGTCAGGAAAACTGACTTGCTGTTATCCTGTATGCACCCAACAAACTGGGTGCTCTTGCTTCTAAGCAGACGATTGCTAGTTGGATGTGTAGTACAATTCAGCTGGCACATTCTGTGGCAGGCCTGCCACAGCCAAAATATGTAAATGCCCATTTCACAAGGAAGGTGGGCTCATCTTGGGCGGCTGCCCGAGGGGTCTCGGCTTTACAACTTTGCCGAGCTGCTACTTGGTCAGGAGCAAACACGTTTGCAAATTTCTACAAATTTGATACCCTGGCTGAGGAGGACCTGGAGTTCTCTCATTCGGTGCTGCAGAGTCATCCGCACTCTCCCGCCCGTTTGGGAGCTTTGGTATAATCCCCATGGTCCTGACGGAGTCACAGCATCCACTAGGACGTCAGAGAAAATAAGAATTTACTTACCGATAATTCTATTTCTCGTAGTCCGTAGTGGATGCTGGGCGCTCATCCCAAGTGCGGATTGTCTGCAATACTTGTACATAGTTATTGTTACAAAAATCGGGTTATTATTGTTGTGAGCCATCTTTTCAGAGGCTCCGCTGTTATCATGCTGTTAACTGGGTTCAGAACACAGGTTGTACAGTGTGATTGGTGTGGCTGGTATGAGTCTTACCCGGGATTCAAAATCCTTCCTTATTGTGTACGCTCGTCCGGGCACGGTATCCTAACTGAGGCTTGGAGGAGGGTCATAGGGGGAGGAGCCAGTGCACACCACCTGATCCTAAGGCTTTTACTTTTGTGCCCTGTATCCTGCGGAGCCGCTATTCCCCATGGTCCTGACGGAGTCCCAGCATCCACTACGGACTACGAGAAATAGAATTATCGGTAAGTAAATTCTTATTTTTTTACCTTATGTTCCCCCACAACATACTAAGAAGGCACCTCATTACCAAATGCAGTCCTTTCGTTCAAACAAAAGCAAAAAGGTACGGGGATCGTCCTTTCTTGCCAGAGGTAAAGGCAAGGGAAAAAAGCTGCACACAGCTAGTTCCCAGGAGCAGAAGTCCTCCCCTACGTCGGCAAAATCCACCGCATGACGCTGGGGCTTCCCTGGGGGGGTCAGCTCAAGTTGGGGGCACGTCTTCGATTTTTTAGCCACGTCTGGGTTCACTCACAGGTGGATCCCTGGGCAATAGAGATTGTTTCTCAGGGATACAGGCTGGAATTCGAAGAGATGCCTCCTCGCCGGTTTTTCAAATCGGCCATGCCAGCTTCTCCGTCAGAAAGGGAGTTAGTGTTAACTGCAATTCAAAAATTGTATCTGCAACAGGTGATAGTCAAGGTTCCTCTTCTCCAGCAAGGAATGGTATTACTCAACCCTGTTTGTGGTTCCGAAATCCCTGAACCTGTACTTGAAAAAGTTCAAGTTCAAGATGGAATCGCTCAGAGGGGTCATCGCCAGCCTGGAGGGGGGGGATTGGATGGTTTCCCTGGACATAAAGGATGCTTACCTTCATGTTCCGATTTTTCTTCCTCACCAGGCTTCCTGAGATTTGCGGTACAGGACTGTCATTACAATTCCAGACGTTGCCGTTTGGGCTTTCCACGGCCCCGAGAATTTTCACCAAGGTAATGGCGGAAATGATGGTGCTCCTGCGCAAGCAGGGTGTCACAATTACCCCATACTTGGACGATCTCCTCATAAAGGCGAGATCTCGAGAGAAGTTACTGGACAGCGTGTCACTGTATGTGAGGACGTTGCAACAGCACGGCTGGATTCTCAATATTCCGATGTCCCAGCTGGTTCCTGCAACGCGTCTGACCTTTTTGGGCCTGATTCTGGACACAGAACAGAAAAAGGTTTTTCTTCCGATGGAAAAGGCTCAGGAGCTCATAGCTCTGGTCAGGAACCTATTAAAGCCAAAAAAGGTTTCAGTGCTTCACTGCACACGTGTCCTGGGGAAGATGGTGGCATCGTACGAGGCCATCCCCTTCGGCAGGTTCCATGCGAGGACTTTTCAATGGGACCTACTGGACAAATGGTCCGGGTCTCCTTTACAAATGCATCAAAGGATCACCCTGTCTCCCAGAGCCAGGATATCTCTCCTGTGGTGGCTGCACAGTGCTCACCTCCTGGAAGGCCGCAGGTTCGGCATTCAGGACTGGATCCTGGTGACCACGGACGCAAGCCTCCGAGGTTGGGGAGCAGTCACACTGGGAAGAAATTTCCAAGGTCTCTGGTCAACTCTAGAGACTTGTCTCCACATCAACGTTTTGGAGTTGAGGGCCATATACAACGGCCTACGTCAAGCGGAGGCATTACTTCGGGACAAACCGGTTCTGATTCAGTCGGACAATGTCACAGCAGTGGCTCATGTAAACCGCCAAGGCGGCACAAGGAGCAGAGTGGCCATGGCAGAAGCAACCAAGATTCTTCGCTGGGCGGAAAATCATGTAAGCGCACTGTCGGCAGTGTTCAACCCGGGGGTGGACAACTGGGAAGCGGACTTCCTCGGCAGACACGACCTGCATCCGGGAGAGTGGGGACTTCATCACGAAGTCTTCGCACAGATCGCGGGTCGTGGGGACTGCCTCAGACATGATGGCGTCCCGTCGCAACAAAAAGCTAAAGCGATATTGCGCCAGGTCAAGAGACCCTCAGGCGGTAGCTGTAGACGCTCTGGTGACACCATGGGTGTTCAGATCGGTCTATGTGTTCCCTCCTTTGCCTCTCATACCCAAGGTGTTGAGAATAATACGGCAAAGAAGAGTGAGAACAATCCTTATTGTTCCAGATTGGCCACAAAGGACTTGGTATCCGGATCTGCAAGAGTTGCTCACAGAAGATCCGTGGCCTCTTCCTCTAAGGCAGGACCTGCTGCAACAGGGGCCCTGTCTGTTCCCATACTTACCGCGGCTGCGTTTGACGGTATGGCGGTTAAACGCCGGATCCTAGCGGAAAAGGGTATTCCGGATGAGGTCATTCCTACCCTGATTAAGGCTAGGAAGGACGTGACATCGAAACATTATCACCGCATATGGCGAAAATATGTTTCTTGGTGTGAGGCCAGGACTGCTCCTACGGAGGAGTTCCATTTGGGCCGTTTACT
This sequence comes from Pseudophryne corroboree, assembly GCF_028390025.1. Classification (NCBI taxonomy): domain Eukaryota; kingdom Metazoa; phylum Chordata; class Amphibia; order Anura; family Myobatrachidae; genus Pseudophryne; species Pseudophryne corroboree. The sequence continues at coordinate 243,287,041 of NC_086447.1, read as the reverse complement.
TCACTTCCTTCAAACAGAAGTGAATTTGGGCCTAAAATTAGGATCCATAAAGGTTCAAATTTCGGCCTTGTCCATTTTCTTTCAAAAAGAATTGGCTTCTCTTCCTGAAGTACAGACATTTGTGAAGGGAGTGCTGCATATTCAGCCTCCTTTTATACCTCCGGTGGCGCCTTGGGATCTTAACGTGGTATTAAGTTTCCTCAAGTCACCTTGGTTTGAGTGGAGTTGAAATATCTCACTTGGAAGGTGGTCATGTTGTTGGCCTTAGCTTCTGCAAGGCGTGTTTCGGAATTAGCGGCTTTGTCATATAAAAGTCCCTATCTGGTTTTTCACGTGGATAGGGCAGAATTGAGAACTCGTCCTCAATTCCTGTCTAAAGTGGTCTCATCTTTTCATATGAACCAACCTGTTGTCGTGCCTGTGGCTACGCGAGACTTGGAGGATTCCGAGTCACTTGATGTGGTCAGGGCTTTGAAGATTTATGTGGCCAGAACAGCTAGGGTCAGGAAGACAGAGGCGCTGTTTATCCTGTATGCAGCCAATAAGGTTGGCGCACCTGCTTCAAAGCAGACTATTGCTCGCTGGATCTGTAACACGATTCAGCAAGCACATTCTTCGGCAGGATTGCCATTGCCAAAATCGGTTAAGGCCCATTCCACTAGGAAGGTGGGCTCTTCTTGGGCGGCTGCCGAGGGGTCTCGGCATTACAGTTGTGCCGTGCAGCTACTTGGTCGGGATCAAACACGTTTGCAAGGTTCTATAAGTTTGATACCCTAGCTGAGGAGGACCTCCTGTTTGATCAATCGGTGTTGCAGAGTCATCCGCACTCTCCCGCCCGTTTGGGAGCTTTGGTATAATCCCCATGGTCCTTACGGAGTCCCAGCATCCTCTAGGACGTTAGAGAAAATAAGATTTTACACTTACCGGTAAATCTATTTCTCGTAGTCCGTAGAGGATGCTGGGCGCCCGTCCCAAGTGCGGACTTCTTCTGCAAGACTTGTATATAGTTATTGCTTACATAAGGGTTATATTATAGTTCATCGGTTTGGACCGAGACTATGTTGTTTGTTCATACTGTAAACTGGGTAGTTTATCACAAGTTATACGGTGTGATTGGTGTGGCTGGTATGAATCTTGCCCTTGGATTAACAAAAATCCTTTCCTCGTACTGTCCATCTCCTCTGGGCACAGTTTCTCTAACTGAGGTCTGGAGGAGGGGCATAGAGGGAGGAGCCAGTGCACACCCAGAGTCTAAAGTCCTTCTTAAAGTGCCCATGTCTCCTGCGGAGCCAGTCTATTCCCCATGGTCCTTACGGAGTCCCAGCATCCTCTACGGACTACGAGAAATAGATTTACCGGTAAGTGTAAAATCTTATTTTTTCCCTGACCTATGGGTTACAGCAGCTGAGGCATTCTATTACGACAACCTTTGCCTCCTGCCCCATATATACATCTGATGATTGGGGTGCCCTACATTGCCTACATTTTTGGATGTTTTGTGTATTTGTTGGTGTGGCCTGAAAGCTCTGCATGAGCATTTTGGGAAATCTAGTGTAATATTTTCTGTCTGCTCTCCTTCTATGTGTATGCCATACAGGATGCTTTGGAGAGCAACATTTCTAACTTGTTTCATTGCACATACTCTAATGGTGTGCATGTCCTTTGACTACTTGTTGTTATTATTTAAATTTATTTAACATTCATCATTTTAATTATAGTTTCTCTTACGTCCTAGAGGATACTGGGGATCCGTTTAGTACCATGGGGTATAGACTGGTCCACTAGGAGCCTTGGGCACTTTATGAATTTGATAGTGTGCACTGGCTCCTCCCTCAGTTTAGAAAATGTGCCCAGAGGAGTCGGTCATGCTTATGGAAGCTCCTGAAGAGTTTTCTGCATTTATTTTATCTGTTTGTTGTTTTCAGGCAGGACTGGATGGCACCAGCCTGCCTGCTTCGTGGGGCTTGTGGGGGGGCAACCCAACCCAACCTTTTGAAGGGTTAATGGTCCCATTCCCCGCTGACAGGACACTAGCTCCTGAGGGAACTATTCGCAAGCCCCACCACGGCGAGCATACATTCCCATAGCACGCTGCCACCCCTAACAGAGCCAGAAGAGTGGTGAATACTAAGCCGGCATCCCGGTTAGCGTGCCGCCGGCCAATATGGCGGCATGAGGGTATGGAGACGCTCGGCTTATAACCAGGGCGGACTGCGTCTCCAGACTCAGTATACAACTGCATCTAAGTACACTGTACCCAGTACCCACACTGGCAAACAAAGCCTTAAAGCGGATCTGACTCCATTTTAAGCACTAAATTACCTCAGCCAGTATACAAAAAGCGGGAACACCGTGGACGGGGCTTCGCTGAGCGGATCCAGCAACTCACCAGCGCCATTTTCCCTCTGCAGTGGACACAGACGCTGACTGACACGGACGCGCACCTCCCCTGGTGTGACTCCAGATTACCTCAGCGGTACCAGGGGGTCATAGTAGGGGGAAAGCGATTATTAGTGTACTAAGTCCCCAATCTGGATACTTAGTCTGCGATCCGGCTAAGCTTGGCATTAGCGATAAGGGCGCTGCGTGCTGGCTCCAAAATATCTCTCTCCCTGGAAGGGCTCTTTGTGGGTTAGTTGTGCTTTTAACCTTTCTCTAACGTCCTAGTGGATGCTGGGAACTCCGTAAGGACCATGGGGAATAGCGGGCTCCGAAGGAGGCTGGGCACTCTAGAAAGATCTTAGACTACCTGGTGTGCACTGGCTCCTCCCACTATGACCCTCCTCCAAGCCTCAGTTAGATTTCGTGCCCGGCCGAGGTTGGATGCACACTAGGGGCTCTCCTGAGCTCTTAGAAAGTTATAGTCTTAGAATTTGTTATTTTCAGTGAGACCTGCTGGCAACAGGCTCACTGCAGCGAAGGACTAAGGGGAGAAGAAGCGAACTCGCCTGCTTGCAGCCGGATTGGGCTTCTTAGGCTACTGGACACCATTAGCTCCAGAGGGATCGACCGCAGGCCCAGCCTTGATGTTCGGTCCCGGAGCCGCGCCGCCGTCCCCCTTACAGAGCCAGAAGCAAGAAGATGGTCCGGAAAATCGGCGGCATGAAGACTCTGTCTTCACCAAGGTAGCGCACAGCACTGCAGCTGTGCGCCATTGCTCCTCTCACACACTTCACACTCCGGTCACTGAGGGTGCAGGGCGCTGGGGGGGGCGCCCTGAGGCAGCAATAAAAACACCTTGGCTGGCTAAAATACCTCAATATATGGCCCCAGGGGCTATATATGAGGTAAATACCCCTGCCAGAATTCCATAAAAAACGGGAGAATAGGCCGCGAAAAAGGGGCGGAGCCTATCTCCTCAGCACACTGGCGCCATTTTTCCCTCACAGCTCGGCTGGAGGGAAGCTCCCTGGCTCTTCCCTGCAATTCTACAGTACAGTAAGAGGGAAAAGAGAGGGGGGGCATTAAAATTGGCACTGTATACAGTATATTATATAAAAGCTATTAGGGACATAACTCAGTTAGTCCCTGTATATATATAGCGCTCTGGTGTGTGCTGGCATACTCTTACTCTGTCCCCCCAAAGGGCTTTTGTGGGTCCTGTCCTCGTTTGAGCATTCCCTGTGTATCTGCGGTGTGTCGGTACGGCTGTGTCGACATGTTGAATGAGGAGGCTTATATGGTGACAGAACAGAGGCCGATATATGTGATGTCGCCCCCTGTGGGGCCGACACCAGAGTGGATGGATAGGTGAAAGGTATTAACCGACAGTGTCAACTCCTTACATAAAAGGGTGGATGACGTAACAGCTGTGGGACAGCCGGCTTCGCAGCCCGCGCCTGCCCAGGCGTCTCAAAGGCCATCAGGGGCTCAAAAACGCCCGCTCTCTCAGATGGCAGACACAGATGTCGACACGGAGTCTGACTCCAGTGTCGACAAGGTGGAGACATATACACAATCCACTAGGAACATCCGTGACGTGATCCCGGCAATAAAAAATGTGTTATACATTTCTGACTTTAACCCAAGCACCTCTAAAAATGGGTTTTAGGTTTGGGGAGAAAAAACAGGCAGTGTTTTGTTCCCCCATCAGATGAATAAATGAAGTGTGTGAAAGCGTGGGTTCCCCCGTTAAGAAACTGGTAATTTATAAAAAGTTACTGATGGCGTACCCTTTCCCGCCAGGTGGATAAGTTACGCTGGGAGATATCCCCTAGGGTGGATAAGGCGCTCACACGGTTGTCAAAAAAGGTGGCACTGCCGTCTTAGGATACGGCCACTTTAATAGGTACCTGTTGATAAAAAACAGGAGGCTATCCTGAAGTCTGTATTTACACACTCAGGTACTAGACTGAGACCTGCAGATAGTGCTGCTGCAGCGTGGTCGGTGACCCTGTCAAACAGGGATACTAGTTGGCAAACATAAAAACATATTAAAGACGTCGTCTTATATATGGGGGATGCACAGAAGGATATTTTGCCGGCTGGCATCCAAAATAAATGTAATGTCCATTCTGTCAGGAGGGTATTAGAGACCTGTCACTGGACAGGTGATGCTGACTTAAAAAGCGCATAGAGAGCCTTATAAGGGTGAGGAATTATTTGGGGATGGTCTCTGGGACCTCGTATCCACAGCAACTGCTGGGAAGAAATAATTTTACCTCAGGTTTCCTCACAGACAAAGGTACAGTCCTTTCGGCTTCAGAAAAGCAAGCGGGTCAAATGGCGCTTCCTTTCTGTACAGAGACAAGGGTAGAGGGAAAAAAGCTGCACCAGTCAGCCTGTTCCCAGAATCAAGATTCTTCCCCCGCCTCCTGTGAGGCTACACCATGACGCGGGTGCTCCACAGGTGTAGCCAGGTACGGTGGGGGGCCGTCTCAAAAATTTCAGCAATTAGTGGGCTCGCTCACAGGTGGATCCCTGTTTCTTTCAAGTAGTATTTCAGGGGTACAAGCTGGAATTCGAGATGTCTCCCCCCAGCCGTTTCCTAAATTATGCCTTGCTGACAACTCCCTCAGGCAGGGAGGCTGTGCTAGAGGCAATTAATAAGCGGTATTCCCAGCAGGTAATACTCAAGGTGCCCCTACTTCAACAAGGACGGGGTTACTATTCCACACGGGTTGGGGTACCGAAACCGCATGGTTCGGTGTGACCCATTTTATATTTAAAATCCTTGAACACAAAAATTCAAGTTCAAGATGGAATCGCTCAGGGCGGTTATTCCAAGCCTGGACGAGGGGGATTACATGGTATCCTGGGACATCAAGGATGCTTACCTGCATGTCCCCATTTACCATCCTCGCCAGGAGTACCTCAGATTTGTGGTACAGGATTACCATTACCAAGTCCAGACACTGCCGTTTGGACTGTACATGGCACCGAGGGTGTTTTATCAAGGTAATGGCCGAAATGTTGATACTCCTTCAAAAAAAGGGAGTTGTAATTATCCCGTACTTGGACAATCTCGTTATAAGGGCGAGGTCCAAGGAGCAGTTGGTAGTCGGGGTAGCACTATTTTGGAAAGTGCTACAACAGCATGGTTGGATTCTAAACAGTCCAAAGTCACAGCTGGTTCCTATGACACGTCTACTGTTCCTGGGGATGGTTCTGGACATAAACCAGAAATAGTTTCTCTCCCGGAGGACAAGGAGTTGTCATCTCTAGTCAGAGACCTCCTGAAGCCAAAATAGGTAGCGGTGCATCATTGCACGCGAGTCCTGGGAAAAATGGTAGCTTCCTACGAAGCAATCCCATTAGGCAGGTTCCATACAAGAACTTTTCAGAGGGACCTGTTGGACAAGTGGTCCGGATCGCATCTTCCGATGCATAGGCTGATAACCCTGTCTCCAAGGACCAGGGTATCTCTACTGTGGTGGCTGCAGAGTGCCCATCTTCAAGAGGGCCGCAGGTTCGGCATACAGGACTAGGTCCTAGTGACCATGGATTCCAGCCTTTGAGGCTGGGAGGCAGTCACACAGGGAAGAAATTTCCAGGGACTTTGGTCAAGTCAGGTTATTTCCCTACACATAAATATTCTGGACCTGAGGGCCATTTACAATGCCCTGAGGCCGGCAAGGCCTCTGCTTCAAAACCAGCCGGTACTGATCCAATCAGACAACATCACGGCAGTCGCCCATGTAAACCAACAGGGCGGCACAAGAAGCAGGATGGCGATGGCAGAAGCCACAAGGATTCTCCGATAGGCGGAAAATCATGTGTTCGCACTGTCAGCAGTGTTCATTCCCGGAGTGGACAACTGGGAAGCAGATCTTCTCAACAGACACGACCTCCACCCGGGAGAATGGGGACTTCCTCCAGAAGTCTTCCAATAGGATTGTACACCATTGGGAAAGGCCACAGGTGGACATGATGGCGTCCCGCCTCAACAAAAAGCTATAAACGATATTGCACCGGGTCAAGGGACCCTCAGGCGATAGCTATGGACGCTCTGGTAACACCGTGGGTGTACCAGTCAGTTTATGTGTTCTCCCCTCTGCCTCTCATACCAAAGGTACTGAGAATAATAAGAAGGCGAGGAGTAAGAACGATACTCGTGGATGGCCAAGAAGAGCTTGGTACCCAGAACTTCAAGAATTTATATCAGAGGACCCATGGCCTCTGCCACTCAGACAGGACCTGCGGCAGCAGGGGCCCTGTCTGTTCCAAGACTTACCGCGGCTGCGTTTGTCGGCATGGCGGTTGAACGCCGGATCCTGAAGGAAAAGGGCATTCCGGAGGAAGTCATTCCTACGCTTACTAAAGCCAGGAAAGAGGTTACAGCAACTCATTATCACCGCATATGGCGAAAATATGTTGCATGGTGTGAGGCCGAAAGGGCCCCAACAGAGGAATTTCAACTAGGTCGATTTCTGCATTTCCTGCAAGCAGGAGTGACTATGGGCCTTAAATTGGGTTCCATTAAGGTACAGATCTCGGCTCTGTCGATTTTCTTTCAAAAAGAACTAGCTTCAGTACCTGAAGTTCAGACATTTATAAAAGGAGTGCTGCAGAGTCAGCCCCCGTTTGTGCCTCCTGTGGCACCTTGGGATCTCAACGTGGTGTTGAGTTTCTTAAAATCACATTGGTTTGAACCACTAAAAACCGTGGATCTGAAATATCTCACGTGGAAGGTGGTTATGTTATTGGCCTTGGCTTCTGCCAGGCGAGTATCAAAGTTGGCGGCTTTGTCTTGTAAAAGCCCTTATTTGATTTTCCATATGGATAGGGCAGAATTGAGGACTCGTCCCCAGTTTCTCCCAAAGGTGGTGTCAGCGTTTCACCTGAACCAGCCTATTGTGGTGCCTAGGCTACTAGGGACTTGGAGGACTCCAAGTTGCTAGACGTTGTCAGGGCACTGAAAATATATGTTTCCAGAACGGCTAGAGTCAGAAAATCTGACTCGCTGTTTATCCTATATGCACCTAACAAGCTGGGTGCTCCTGCTTCTAAGCAGACTATTGCTCGTTGGATTTGTAGTACAATTCAGCTTGCACATACTGTGGCAGGCCTGCCACAGCCAAAATCTGTCAATGCCCATTCCACAAGGAAGGTGGGCTCATCTTGGGCGGCTGCCCGAGAGGTCTCGGCTTTACAACTTTGCCGAGCAGCTACTTGGTCAGGGGCAAACACGTTTGCAAAATTCTACAAATTTGATACCCTGGCTGAGGAGGACCTGGAGTTCTCTCATTCAGTGCTGCAGAGTCATCCGCACTCTCCCGCCCGTTTGGGAGCTTTGGTATAATCCCCATGGTCCTTACGGAGTTCCCAGCATCCACTAGGACGTTAGAGAAAATAAGAATTTACTCACCGGTAATTCTATTTCTCGTAGTCCGTAGTGGATGCTGGGCGCCCATCCCAAGTGCGGTTTATCTGCAATACTTGTACATAGTTATTGTTAACTAAATCGGGTTATTGTTGAGCCATCTGTTGAGAGGCTCTATTGTTTCATACTGTTAACTGTGTTTCATATCACGAGTTGTACGGTGTGATTGGTGTGGCTGGTATGAGTCTTACCCGGGATTCAAAATCCTTCCTTATTGTGTACGCTCGTCCGGGCACAGTACCTAACTGAGGCTTGGAGGAGGGTCATAGTGGGAGGAGCCAGTGCACACCAGGTAGTCTAAGATCTTTCTAGAGTGCCCAGCCTCCTTCGGAGCCCGCTATTCCCCATGGTCCTTACGGAGTTCCCAGCATCCACTACGGACTACGAGAAATAGAATTACCGGTGAGTAAATTCTTATTTTTCCTGTGTGTGTGTGTGTGCGCGCGCGCTGTCACACTTTACAGTATGTCAGGCAAAGAGTGTGTTTAATGTACGGCAGAGTGTTCCTCTTCCCCAGGGAGCTCATTACTATGTATTCAGTGTAGTGCACCTTCCCAGAATAGTGGGGCTGAACCAGTGTGGCTGGATTCCATTAAAGGAATGATTTCCAATATTTCTAATAAATTGTCCCGCAATTAGAAAGAGAGACAATACTTAAGACAGTCTGTGGATGGATGAGTTTATGAACAGAGACTCTGTCCCCTGCCATTTGTCCACAAAAACGAACTCTGGCCCATATCCTGCAGTCTGACTCTGACGCTGAGGGGTCAGACATGGAGGAGGGTGAGGTGAGGTGGATTCAGAGGGGGGATATACTGCTCTGTCACAGGAAATACAGGCTCTTATAGAAGCTATCAGAGACTTTCTGCAAATTCCTGATAAGGTGACAGAGGAGAGTGAGGAATCTTATTTTAATGTAAAAAAATAAGTCCTCAGTCACTTTTCCTGTGTCAAAGGAATTGAATACACTGTTTGAAGAACCGTGGGTTAATCCTGATAGGAAATTTAAAATTCCTAAAAGGTTACTCTTATCTTTTCTTTTTCCTCCTGAGGATAGGAAAAAATGGGAAAGTCCACCGATAGTGGATGCGTCAGTGTCTAGGCTGTCATGAAAGATTGTATTGCCTGTCCCTGGTCCAGCCTCCCTGAAAGACACGGCTGATCGTAAAATTGAGACTACTCAAATCCTTGTACACAATTGCTGGGGTGGCCCAGAGACCCACTATAACATGTGCGTGGATTACTAAAGCCATTGCTAAATGGTCAGGTAACCTAATTGAGGTATTAGATTCCTTATTTAGGGGGGAAATTGTTTTACTCCTGCAACATATACAGGACTCTGCGAACTTTATGGTGTAAACCATAAAAGAGAGAGGCTTGCTTAATGCATGCACCACTGCTATGGCAGTGTCAGCACGCAGGGGCTTATGGCTACGCCAGTGGACTGCTGATGCGGACTCTAGAAGAGGAGTGGAAGGCCTACCATTCACAGTGAGGCCTTATTTGGAGATGAACTAGACAAATGGATCTCCAAAGCTACTGCGGATAAGTCTACATATCTTCCTTCTGCAGCTCCCCCAACCAGGAAGGCTTACTCAGCTTCGAATCTACAGTCCTTTCGGACTGCCAAGTTTAAGAAGGTCTAAGAGAGTCTCAGAGATTGGGGAGCAGTCACCCAGGGGGTGCAGTTTCAAGGTCAAGTCAGGAAGTTGTCCTTCCAATCAACATTCTGGAACTCAGGGCCATATACAACGTCCTTCTGCAAGCCTCATCTCTTCTTCAGGATTGGGCCATTCAGGTCCGGTCGGACAGTGTGACGGCAGTAGCGCACATAAACCGAGAGGGCGGAACGAAAAGCAGAACAGCAATGTCAGAGGTGTCAAGAATTCTCCTCTGGGCAGAAAAACACTCTGTGACGTTGTCAGTGATCTTCATTCCGGGAGTAGACAACTGGGAAGCAGACTTCTTCAGCAAACACGACCTGCACTCTGGGGAGTAGGGCCTTCACCCGGAAGTGTTTAGGTGCTTGACAAGTCGATGGCGATATCCACAAATCGACATGATGGCCTCTCGTCTCAACAAAAAGCTCAAAACGGTATTGTTCCAGGTCGAGAGACCCACAGGCAGTGGCGGTAGATGCTCTGACGACTCCATATGTCTATCAGATGGTGTACGTGTTTCCTCCACTTCCTCTGATCCCAAGAATTCTAAATAGAATAAAAAGGGAAAAGGTTCTAGCAATACTCATTGCTCCGGACTGGCCAAGTAGGGTCTGGTACGCGGATCTTCTGGAGATGCTCCTCGAAGATCCGTAGCCCCTACCTCTTCGCGAGGATCTTCTGCAACAGGGCCCGTTTGTCTATCAAGACTAACTGCGGCTACGTTTAACGGCATGGAAGTTGAACGGCTGATTCTAGCCGGCAGAGGGATCACTGACAAGGTTATCCCGACTGTAATCCAAGCCAGAAAGGGGGTAACGTCTAAACATTACTACCGTATTTGGAAGAAATACGTCTCTTGGTGTGAGGGCAGAAAACTTTCTGTGGTGGCATTTCATCAGTGACATTTCCTATTTTTTCTCCAATCAAGTGTGGAAGTGGGCCTACGTCTGGGCTCCATAAAAGTCCAGATTTCGGCCTTGTCCATTTTTTTCCCAGAAACAATTGGCTTCTATTCCTGAAGTCGAGACGTTCTTGAAAGGTGTGCTGCACATCCAACCTCCCTTTGTGCCTCCCACGGCACCTTGGGATCTCAATTTGGTGCTGCAGTTCCTCCAATCGGACTGGTTTGAACCGTTACAGGAGGTAGATGTAAAGTACCTTACGTGGAAGACCGTCACATCGTTGGCCTTGGCTTCAGCAAGACGTGTGTCGGAGCTGGGGGCTTTGTCTGAGGACAGAGCTGAACTGAGAACTCGTCAACAATTTCTTCCTAAAGTGGTGTCCGCATTTCACATCAACCAACCTATTGTGGTCCCGGTTGTCACCGACACCTCTGCTACTTCAAAGTCTTTGGATGTTTTGAGGGCTTTGAAGGTGTATGTGAAAAGAACAGCTCATCACAGAAAGACGGACTCGCTGTTTGTTCTTTATGATCCCAATAAGATTGGGTGTCCTGCTTCAAAGCAGACAATTTCAAGCTGGATCAGACTTACGTGTGTTGTAGCTGTGGGCGTGGTCTCACAAAAGCCCCTATTTAATTTTCCATGAAGACAGAGCTGAACTCAGAACTCGTCAGCAATTTCTTCCTGAAGTGGTGTCTGCGTTTCAACCAGCCTATTGTGGTTCCGTTTGTTACCGACACCTCTGCTATTTCAAAGTCTTTGGATGTTGTGAGGGCTTTGAAGGTGTATGTAAAGCGAACAGCTCGTCACAGGAAGTCGGACTCTGTTTGTTGTTTTATGATCCCAATAAGATTGGGTGTCCTGCTTCAAAGCAATCCATTGCGTGCTGGATCAGATTAACTATCCAGCATGCTTATTCCACGGCAGGATTGCCGGTTCCAAAATCTGTTCAGGCCCACTCGACTAGGTCGGTAGGTTCTTCTTGGGTGGCTGCCCGGGGTGTCTCGGCTTTACAGCTCTGCCAAGCAGCTACTTTGTCAGGTTCGAACACGTTTGTCAAGTTCTACAAGTTCTATACTTTGACCTCTGAGGACCTTCAGCTTGGTCAATCAGTTCTGCAGGAACCTCAGCACTCTCCCACCCGGTTTGGGAGCTTTGGTACTTCCCCATGGTACTAAATGGATCCCCAGTATCCTCTAGGATGTAAGAGAAAATAGGATTTTAATTACCTACCGGTAAATCATTTTCTCGTAGTCCGTAGAGGATACTGGGCGCCCGCCCGGTGCTTCGTTCTTACTGCACTGTTACTTGGTTAAGTATTGTTGTTTGGTTCTGCTGCTGCTGTTCCTGTTTCAAGTTTGGTTAGCATGGCTTTCCTCTTGTTTGTGTGTGTGCTGGTTCGTAATCTCACCACTTTTATTATCTATCTGTCAAAATATGTCTGTCTCCTCGGGCAGTTTCCTAGACGGAGTCTGGTAGGAGGGGCATAGAGGGAGAAGCCAGCGCACACTATCAAATTCTTAAAGTGCCCAAGGCTCCTAGTGGACCCATCTATACCCCATGGTACTAAATGGATCCCCAGTATCCTTTACGGACTACGAGAAAAGGATTTACCGGTAGGTAATTAAAATCCTATTTTCTCCTCTGTGTGTATCTGAATCTTCATTGAATCTACTTTCAATCCTTGTTTTTTATGTTGCACAAGCCAGTTTGTGTTCAAGCCTTGGAGAGAGAGTGGACAAGTTGCTCAAAGCTACCAATCCGCTTCTAACTCTCTTATCTAGCAGTCTGTGAAATGACAGGAGTTGATTGGTTGGTTTTATCTCTCTCCATGGCTTGGTACATCCTCCCCTCACTGAGGAAATTCCGCAGCACACCAAAAGCTTTGAAGGCTTGATATATCTCCGCTTGTGTGAATTAAACTGTGGTCTCTTCACTGTGGTCTACACGAGTAAAATGCACTAAAACTCTTCCTGCTGTTATTGAATTTCATGAGGTTTTTTTCATCGGAGTCCATGATCTCCACAGGCAAGCTCGTAAACTCTGCATAATTGTCTATGCTGCATGATTAGAATAGTTAATTTTGTGTTTCAGACAAAGGGACAAATTAGAGGAGGTATTGCGAGGTTTAACACCTCGGAAGAATGATATTGGTGAAGCAATGGTGTTCTGTCTTAACCACGCCGAAGCAGCAGAGGAGATTGTGGACTGCATAGCAGAGTCTTTGTCTATCTTGAAAACCCCTCTCCCTAAAAAGGTATAATTAGCAATTTTTCGTAATTTTCAGTAAATTATTTTGTTGTGCTTATTTGCTTTAAATGAATCAAGTAGTTGCCCCAAAATAATATTTTGAATCAATCACATTGTTCCCGATCTGTTCCCGATCTGATTAGAACTTCTGTGCCACATAACCTGGCGCATGAGTGTGTTGTGTATTTTTGAACTGTGTGATGCATGACAGACAGTCCCTGGGGCATAATAGAACATTTCTGTGGCGTTGATAGTGACCTTATTGTGTGGTGTTAAACTAAAATGACTGCTTACTTTTATTTTGGCAATTGTGTTCTACAGATTGCCAGACTCTACCTGGTATCTGATGTCTTGTATAATTCTTCAGCTAAAGTGGCCAACGCATCTTACTACAGAAAATTGTAAGTATTTTCTGTTTCTCTTTGCAAGTTATGATTTTAGAAAGGGCTACACACAAAAAAATATTAAAATTGAAACTTATTTTCAAGACAAGTTTTGTGTACTCATCAAATATATGAAATACCAGACAATATTGGCCATTACAGCCTATGAAATACAACCGTTTTCATTGCTTTATGTTGTCGGTGTACAGACAGATTTAAGTTTTGCTTATTTTTAAACACGCTGCCTGTAGGAGACATCAGGATGTTACTATTGTATGTGGTGTTTCCCTCACATTAGGCACTGGTCTGGAAAATACTGAGGGGCAGATGTATTAATCCTTGAGAAGTGATAACACAGTGATAAGTGCAAGGTGATAACGCACCAGCCAATCAGCTCCAATATGTAAATTGGCAGTAAGGAGCTGAATGGCTGGTGCGTTATCACCTTGCACTTATCACTGCTTTATCACTTCTTCAGGCTTAGTACATCTGCCCCTGAATTATTTATTCCTTTTATAAATCACAATGTAGTATTTTGTGTAAAGGGGGGTACACACGGAGAGATCCGTGCTTAAAATCTAAGCAATCTTGCTAGATTGCTTAGATTTTAAGCACGGATCTGCCGTGTGTATGCCCCCCAGCGATAGCGATGCGCGGCCCCGCACATCGCTATCGCCGGTGCTAGATTGAGCCTGCATGCAGGCTCAATCTAGCGGGTCGCTCACTTCACCGTTGTGTGAAGTGAGCGGCCCCCCGTCGGCTTTCCCCCTCGCTCAGCACATCGCGCTGTGCTGAGCGGGGTGAGAGATGTGTGCTGAGCGGTCTGTGTTAAGATCGCTCAGCACACATTTCTCCCGTGAGTACCCCCCTTTAGCAGCACTTGTGTATTATTGCTCACTGTTGGCTTACCTATCTGCCTGAGAATGTGGAGTCGTAGAGAGAGGCATTCCCCAGCACCAGCATAAGCGTTGCTTTCCTTAACATTATTTCTATAATAGTGTCCAATGGCTTATTTCAGACAGTCTGTGACTTGATTACGTGGTATTTGTGGCAGTGAAGCTGTCGCAGAGTATGTGAAAGGAATTAACAATTCTCAATTATCATCTTCAGCTTTGAAACAAAGTTATGCCAAGTATTTGCTGATCTGAATGCTGCCTATAGAGCTATACAAGGGCATTTACAGTCAGAGAATTTTAAGGTGAGTGAATATAGTCAGTTATTATGAAAGTCCTTGTGCTGATATTCTTTCACTTTAAATATAAAACACATGCCTAAATTTCTTCTTCTTCCATAGAGGACACAGGCTGTACGCTGGGTATAGGCTGGTGAGTAGGAGTTTGGGCACCAAATGGTTAACTCTTCTTTCCAACAGCCCAGGCACTCTCTCCCCTACACCCTGCCCTAAGCCACAGGCATTTTCATTTGGTTACTGCAGGTGCGGGCACTTTATTATGGCGCTGCTTCTTTTCTTTAATTTTTTGTTTATTTTTACCAGTTGGTAGTGCTAGGCGTTCTACAGGATGCTGCACTGCCGCTCCACCGACCCCCAATGCCAGTGGCCGTATCGCTGGCAACTGGATCAGCGTCTTAGATTGCAGCTACACAGCACACAGGGGAGCCTCAGCTGGGGGACAGGCATTGTTGTTGCTGTTACCGCCGATGAGGGAGACAACTGGTGGTACTGGCAGTGGGGGACCAGGCCGTCTGCGCACCACCACTAGACCACCAGTGCAGTTAGGCAACGGGGCACTACACTGTAAATGGACGTTTGTTCTGCGGTCCATGCCAGATGGGGGGAGACAGGCTCTCCCCCATTAGCCCCTCCCCTTGGCGCTTTCGCTCTACCAGGCATTCCACCACAGGGTGTCTCCTCTTCTTTACCCTCCCTCACTGAGATGCCTAGCAGCCATTTTTATTGTACTACCTGTATACCTCACTCTCATTGGTCAGTTTATACAGATAGCTCCTACCTCCCCTTGGGGTTGGTTTGTTGAGTACTTACTGCCCATTATTGCCTTGCATTTAATGTGTCTGTATTCATATACTTTCTATCTGACATATTACTGTCAATTTAGATCATTTTTTCATTGTTTGAGTGGTTCATTATTGTATATTCCCTTCACTTAGCCCAACTTATTTCTTGATTTATGGTGCATTAACATTCATTGGACTACCCCTTATTGGCACACTACTATTTGCATAGCTTTTGTGTGTGTGGACTTCCTTGGATTTCTGTACAAAGTCTTCCATGGGCAATGCACCCAGGAAGGTGGGCGCTCCTGTGTTGCGCAACTGTAGGACTTGTACTGCTGTACTTTCTCCTCTGGCTCCAGACCAGATTGGTCTCTGTGTCTGGTGCTGGTGTTGTTGTCCCAGTACCTGCTCCGTTACACAAACAGGGGTTTTACTTCAGTCTGTTTGTTGTTCTGAAACCGGACGGTTCGGTTCGACCCATCTTGAACCTCAAATCTCTGAAACCATACCTACGTGTGTTCAAATTCAAGATGGAATCGTTGCGTGCGGTGGTTTGCGGCTTGGTGGATGGGTAATTCCTAGTATCCCTGGATGTCAAGGATGCTTACCTGCATTTTCCCATATGACCTCTCCATCAGGCTTACCTTCGGTTCACTCTCCTGGACAACCACTTCCAGTTTCAGGCATTACCTTTCGGTCTCTCCACAGCACCGAGGGTAGTAAAGAAATTCATGGCGGTGATGATGTTGCATTTGCGCAGAATGGGAGTGAACATAGTCCCCTACTTGGACGATCTCCTGATAACGGTGATGTCCAGGGAACGTCTGCTTCACAGCATCGGCCTGACAACTCGCCTGCTTACGGATCATGGGTTGATCCTCAATTTCCGGAAATCTCACCTGAAACCATCACAAAGACTTCAGTTCCTGGGGATGATACTGAACACCGTGTCCCAGAAGGTGTTCCATCCATGGGACAATGCCTTGACTATACAGGCTATGGTCCGCTCGGTGCTCAGACCCTGCAAGATTTCAATTCATATTTGCATTCGCTTACTGGGCAAGATGGTAGCCTCATACGAGGCCATCCAGTATGGCAGGTTTCATGCCCGTCTATTCCAGCAGGATCTGCTGGACAAATGGTCAGCGTCTCACCTACACATGCCCCAGATGGTAACTCTGTCGCCAAAAGCATGGATTTCCCTGTTATGGTGGATGGTCGGAGTTTCGGTATCCAGTCATGGCTACTGCTGACAATGGATGCCAGCCTCCGAGGATGGGGATGTTGTGACTCAAGGAGCCCAATTCCAGGGGAAGTGGTCCAGTCAGGAATCTGCACTCCCGATAAATGTACTGAAACTCAGGGCAATTTACAATGCTCTCCTGCAGGCCTCCTCTCTTCTCCAAAATCAAGCAATCCATGTGCAGTCGGACAATGCCACGGCGGTGGTGTACATGAATCGACAGGGAGGAACAAGAAGCAGGGGCACAATGCGAGAGGTGTCCAGGATACTCCTCTGGGCGGAGGCAAACGGAAGAGCCATCTCGGCCATCTTCATTCCGGGTGTTGACAATTGAGAAGCGGACGTCCTCAGCAGGCACGACCTTCATCCAGGAGAATGGGCCTTTACCCTCAGTGTTTCAATAACTGATTCTCCGGTGGGGCTGTCCACAGATAGACCGGATGGCTTCTCGTCTCAACAAGAATCTCTGTTACTGTTCCAGGACAAGGGATCTGCAGGCTGCGGCAATCGACACTCTGACGACACCATGGATTTACCAGTTTGTATAGCCGTTTCCACCAATCCCTCTCATTCCCAGTTCTAAAACGATCCGGGGCAATTCTGATTGCCCCGGATTGGCCTCAACAGACCTGGTATGCAGACGTCCGGACAATGTCTCTGGAGGATCCCTGGCCTCTGCTGCTACTCGAGGACCTCCTTCAGCAAGGACCGTTAATCTATCCAGACTTACAGCGGCTACGTTTGATGGCTTGGAGGTTGAGAGGGAAATTCTAGCCAGAAAAGGTCTCCCCTCTAAGGTTATTTCTACTATGGTCCAGGCCAGGATGGTGGTTACGTCAAAACATTACCACCGTATGTGGAAAAGATATGTTTCTTGGTGTGCGAGTAGAAAATATTCTCTTGATGAGTTTCAACTGGGTCGTTTCCTACTCTTCCTGCAAGCAGATGTAGACATGGGCCTACGGTTAGGCTACATCAAGGTCCAGATTTCGTCTCTTTCCATCTTCTTCTAGAAACAACTTGCTGTGTTGCCAGTAGTACAGACTTTCCTAAAAAGTGTTCTTCATATTCAACCACCCTTCGTGCCTCCCACTGCTCTGTGGGAACTCAAGGTGGTCTTAACTTTCCTCCAGTCGGACTGGTTTGAAACCTTAAACAGGGTGGATTTGAAATATCTCAGTTGGAAGACCGTCATGTTGCTGGTATTAGCCTCTGCAAGACGTCTGTCAGAATTAAGGGCCTTATCCTGTAAGAGCCTGTATTTGATATTTCATGTGGATAGGGCGGAGCTCAGGACTCGCCAGCAGTTTTTGCTGAAGGTCGTGTCCGCTTTTCACGTGAATCAGCCAATAGTGGATCCAGTGCTGGCTGACACATCAATTGCTCCAAAGTCCTTGGACATTGTGAGAGCTTTGAAAATTTCCGTGAAGAGCACAGCTCGTCACAGGAAATCTGACTCGCTTTTTGTCCTTAATGATGCTACCACGATTGGTCATCCTGCTTCTAAGCAGTGTATTGTTTGTTGGCTCAGGTTGACCAATCTACAAGCATATTCTTCTGCAGCTTTACCGCTGCCGAGTTCTATCCAGGCCCACTCCACAAGGTCAGTGGGTTCTTTCTGGGCGGCTGCCCGGGGTGTCTCGGCCAGCTATTTGGTCTGGTTCGAGTGGTCAACTGGGAAGCGGACTTCCTCAGCAGACACGATCTACATCCAGGGGAATGGGCCCTTTACACTCAGGTGTTTTAACAGCTGGTTCATCAGTGGGGCTGCACGCTGATAGACATGATGGCTTCTCGGCCAACAAAAAGCTGCGTCGCTACTGTTCCAGGACGAGGGATCTGCAGGCTGCAGCGGTGGATGCTTTGACGGCACTGTGGACTCACCAGTACATATCTCTTCCCTCCGATTCTTCTCATTCCGAGAGCTATAAAAAGACTCAAAAGGGAATGCGTTTAAGCAGTACTGATTGCCCCAGATTGATCCCATCGAGCTTGGTAAACGGACCTCCTAACCATGTCCCCCGACGAGCCCTGGCCTCTGCCGCTTCGAAATGACCTCCTCCAGCAAGGGCCGTTCGTCTATCCCAACTTACTGCAGCTACGTTTAACGGCACGGAAGTTGAGAGGGAGATTCTAGCCAGAAAAGGACTACCCTCTAGGGTAGTCCGAAAGGTGGTCACGTCAAAGCGTTACAACCAAATCTGTAGAAATATTTTCTTGGTGTAAGGGTAGAAAATATTCTATGGTGGAATTTCAACTTGGCCGTTTCCTGTTGCTCTTCTTACAAGCAGGCGTGGATATGGGCCTACGGGTTAGGCTCCATCAAAGTTCAGATATCGGCCTTGTCCACATTCTTCCAGAGACAGTTGGCTGTGATTCCAGAGGTACAGGCGTTCTTAAAAGGTGTCCTTCGCATTCAGCCACCCTTTGTTCCTCCCAGTGCTCCGTGGGACCTCAATTTGGTCCTGACCTTTCTCCAGTCAGATTGGTTTGAACCTTTACATAGGGTGGACTTAAAATTCTTAACGTGGAAGACTGTCTTGTTGCTGGCATTGATCTCTGTGAGGCGTGTGTCGGAATTGGGGGCCTTATCCTGTAAGAGCCTTTATTTGATATTTCACGAGGATAGGGCGGACCTCAGGACTCACCCACAGTTTTTGCCAAAAGTGGTGTCTGCTTTTCACATAAATCAGCCGATTGTGGTTTCCGGTGGTGTCTGACACATCGGTTACTCCATAGTCCCTGGTCGTGGTTCGGATTTTGAAGACTTGGTTGAGTCTGCTGTTGCTGTTCCTGTTCTGGTTAGCATTGCTATCCTTTGTTAATGTTGTGTGTTGGTTCATTAACTCACCTCTGCTGTTATTTATTTTCCTTCTCTCAAAGTATGTGCATCTCCTACAGGCACAGTTTTCCTAGACTGAGTCTGTAGGAGGGGCATAGAGGGGAGGAGCCAGCACACACTGAAGAATTTTAAAGTGCCAAGGCTTCAATGGACCCAATCTATACCCCATGGTACTAATACCATCCCAGTATCCCCTATGGACTACGAGAAAAGGAATTACCGGTAAGTATTAAATTCCTATTTTTTTCTTTATGGTTATTGTGTACTGTAATTTTTCTTTTGACAAAACTCAGTAAAAACTATAAAATAAAAAAATAAAAAACCCATAACATAATACTCGAGTTGAGGAGATGTATAATTCCTGTAGAATTGTTTTGCATCGGAACATAAAGATCGAGCCAGGAATCAGCTTCACGGGGATAGTTGAAAAAGTGGTTCCTCCTACCTGAGACCACACGAGGATGAGCTGGAAATAACATAGCGTTGGGTAATTGTAAGTCCGCAACAGTCTCTTAACTTGCACAAATTGCTATATAGATTTTTGCACAACTGCAGAAAGTCTTGAAAAATAGCAGCTCATTCACCATTAGATTCCAGGGGGTCTTTGGTCTTGGCAAGTCGTAGAATCGTATAATGGTCTCTCTAGTGCAGAATCTTAGCAGTGACTGTCCACAGAGGAGCCCCCTGGGGGAGAGGACTTCTGGGTATACAGTGAGCTGTTTCAATGGCAAACAGAATTAAATGCATCCCATCCAAAAGTGGAGGTCAACTAGGATTCTGGGAAAAGCTCAGGATTATAGTCTTACCTTCTCAGGTAAACCAACCAGGCAAACGTTACTGCAATGGAGCTGCGTCCAACCTTGTCTGCCAGTTTTTGTTGTGGCACACAAGTCAACTTGGGGGAAAACGAAAAAAAAAAAAAAAATCCATTGTTTTATTTATTTGAATATGGCCACTGCCCATTCATGTTTCATTCCTAATGATGTCTTTTTGTGTAGGGTTACTTTACTCAAATGTGCAAATCTGTACTAAAAGCATGGTAACCATTCAGCAATTATTAAATGATCTCCACCACCTTTCTGCCGTATCTCTGAACCTCCTGTTGTTTGCCTTTCTCAATAACTTCATTCAGGATAATTTACTACTGCAGTATAGGAGGGCATAGTGTGGGAGGCAACCACCAGGAAGACCAATCGTATCTGGGATAGGATCTTTAACCGAAAAAGCCAGCATCTTTGTCGATCTACATCTACGACACCACGTTCTGGGTCTCCCTTCCTTTGTCCAAGACACCACAGATGTTCTTCGCAAGATTCATGATGTTAAACTGGAAACAAACCAATACTTAGTCTCTTTGGACGTTGAGGCACTGTATACTTCAATTGATCATGACAGAGGACTTGAAGCCGTTAATTATTTTATGAACATGGAAGGCATGGAAAAATTCCATGTGTTCCTTGCCGACCTACTCCAGTTCATACTCAGTCACAATCTCTTCACCTTCAATAACAGATTTTTTTTACAGACCAGGGGCACCGCTATGGGGGCAGCTTGTGCCCCCACGTATGCGAATATCTTTTTAGGATGGTGGGAACGCGAATTTGTGTTCACGGACAGCAATGATGTTTTCACATCCAATATCATCATGTGGGTAAGGTACATCGATGATATTCTGATGATATGGGAAGGTGATGTACAGATGCTTCTCCTGTTTATAGAACATCTTAACAACAACAACCTCAATATTCGACTTACCCACCAAATCAGTCAGGATGAACTCCCATTTTTGGATGTACTGATCTATAAAGATGTAAACAAAATGCTCTCAACAAAACTATATAGAAAGGAGACATCCTCAAACACTCTGCTACACCAAACTAGCTCCCACTTTCCCCCAACAATTACAAACATACCCAAGGGGGAATATCTCCGTTTAAGAAGGAACTGCTCCAATGATCAAGACTTCGAGGATCAAAGCAAAGAACTTTCGAAGAGATTACGAGAAAGGGGATACAGTAACACTTCAATCAAGAAAGCCAGTAGAAACATCCAGAATATCCAGAGAGAACATCTTATCTTTGAAAAGAAACAAAAACCACAACAAGACAAGAATATCAGGTTTGTAGGGGGTTTCTGCCAAGAGTGGCGTCAGGTAAAACAAGCCATTCAAAAACACTGGGGAATTCTCCATTTGGATCCCACTTTATCTCAAAAACTTGGACCACAAGTATCCATGAGCTGGAGGAGATCGAGAAACTTGAAAGATAGACTGGTGTCCAGCCATTTCCAAACAACACGAGGCAAATTACAACCCACGATCGGCACACATCCATGTGGTCATTGTAAAGCCTGTCAATATATTCTTAAGACTGACAACATTCAGGACCGCTATGGCAAAGACATTAAAATCAGACATTTCATTAACTGCTCAACAGAAGGAGTGATTTATTGCATAGTATGCACATGTGGACAAAGATACGTTGGCATGACGACCAGAGCATTCAAGCAAAGAATTCTGGAACACGTTGGATCTATTCGCAATGCGACAAAAGATCTACAAAAAATGAAGCAAATCACCTCTGTAGCACGACATTTTGTCTCTAAACATGCAGGCCGGTGGAATGAACTTAAGGTCTGTGGACTTGAGCAAGTTAAACTGGGTATACGAGGAGGAGATTTGACCAATACCCTTTTACGGAAGGAATGTGAGTGGACTTTTAGACTAAACTCACTACATCCCCAAGGACTCAATGAAACCATTAATTATGGCGCCTTTCTTTCAACTTGACCATATTACCATTAAACCATATTACCATTAAATAATAACTAATAACTAGCCTAGTAGGGACCACACTATTACACATCACTATCTCTTTCTCTCATAGCCTCTTTTTATTTATCCTTCAGTCCCCCCCCCCCTTTTTTTTTTTTTCCTCCCCGCCCCCCCCCCTTTTTTTCAAAACCCCCCCCCCCCTTCTCCTTTTCACCCTCCCCTCTATTTTCCTCCCGTCCTCCCCCTTTCTATTTATACTTTTCACAATCTATTTTTACTATACAACCTGCACAATGCAGGGCACCCCATACCCCCGTTCCTCTCACACACCATTGCATTCAACACTATCATCTCTCACGCCATGTTTTTTTCCCTTCCAACACCTCATTAACATATTCACTCTTCTTCCCCATTAACCATATTTCCAACACCTCACTAACATACACACCCCTTTTCCCCATTAACATCACAACAAACACCCCCCCCCACCCCTTTTCTTTCCCCCAAACCCCCCCCCCCCCCCAAACAGTTTTTTTAACACTATCTGTTTTTAACACTACCAATTTGCATTTGCCACATTAATTCTTATACACCCACTTTTTCCTCAAACTCCTAGTTTTCAATTATATTTATTCATATATATTCATATCTTTTACCATTATTAGTTATTATTACTTATTCATATATATATATTTATTTAATTATTTAATTATCTATATATTTTTTCATTTATCTATCTTATCCACACCTTAATACTCTTCTTTTTTCTGGCACATATGTGCTTAATTACACAACAATTTTTCCTCATTCTATTATATTCACCAAACAAATTTCAAATATACTATATTCAGAATTTCCCATCGCATATGTTGCAGGCCATCTATTCACTATTCATATTGATACATGCAGGACATTCCTTGAGCTTTCACTGCAGCTCTTTTCAAACAGCCAGACCCAGAGGTAATCATTGCTACAATTATTAAACTCTGTAGCCAATTACCAATTATCTCAGCAGACTTAAAAACCAGGTCTGCACCTTCAGTGTTCACACTACCCGTGAACAAGCTCGTTGTGAAACGTACGTAGGGGAGGTGGACGTGGTCACGGTGAGCGCGCTCACGTGACCAGCAGACCGGCAGGAGAGGAGACTGGGCAAGCCGCAGATCTTCACAGCTCGTTAACTCGAGCTGAACGCGGCACTGACAGCGGCACACAGCAGTACAGGAGACAGACGACAGACGGCTCTAAGTATCACTTATAGTTATATCCTGCACTTTCACGTCTCCCGCTCTCCTGCCACGCACTTATGTAATTTAAACAACAGGTGCACTGGTCCTCAATTTTTTTCGGCAAATTATGCCAGTTATATAAGGCACATCTACAACATATGGAACAATCTGTTTCATAAGTGCTATCAATACACAGCTTATCTTTATTTGTACTTTTTTCTGTGTCAATTTTGGGCAGACACATTACAAAATAGCTACAAACTGTCATCCACTATAGCTGCAGCAATTGGAACATATATGTTGCCACTTATTTATTCCTGCATATTCAGCAGCATAATTCCTTTTTTTTCCCCACAGATATCTTAAATATGAGCACATGAATGATTGTATATACAATTGCCAATGAAGCACAAATTATATTCGGCATGCCATATTTTTGATTAATTTATTGTGGAGATTCAGTGGATACATGTTTAGTGGTTTATTTTGGCAACAAGATTGCCACACAGACAGCATGCGGCGTTTCAGGCTCTAAGGTTCCGTTTAGCCTAAGTGTGGGCAGGAGGGTTTGTGTCTTTTGCAATACATTCCCTATTTATTTATCTGCCAGTCTGTCTGTACAGCTGATAAAGATATTTTTGAATAATTTTCAGCCTTAATGACATTACATTACTTTCATTATTTAATGTTTTTTTTGTTGGCGTGTCATCAGTACAACAAGGGTTTTCTTATGCCCTACTACGTGTGAAAAATCCATTGGGATTTATGTTGCATAGCACACACAATCAAAAGCAACATGCAGGCGGCTCAGTTTGGCAAAACCGACTGATCATATGATTTAAACCTTAGTATACCTATATATTTGGAATACAATTCGGTGCAATGATGGTCAAACATATGTCTCTTCTCTAAGAGGCTATCTGCCCATTTCAAGAACCAGGTCTGTGTTGTAGTTGATAGCTGCATACCAGCTGTTCAAACCGAAATCTACTACCACACCACACCGCGCATGCCCAATCTCGTCCGATCTTGGAAGCAATACGGTGTTGGGCCTGGTCAGTACTTAGGTGGTTGACCACTAAGGAATACCTGGTGTTGTAGGTTTTACTTGACGGCAATACTCAGATTATTGCACTAACCTAAAAAACAATACCTGGTGGGCACATTCCTTGATTTTGCCATATTTCATGCCGAACCTTTTTTTGCAATTTTTTGGCCTTATATATATACATGTTTTTACCTATATATTCACAGCGGTAATTCGAAACCAATGATTCACGTTTATTTAATTACATTTTAAACAACAAAACAGGGTGTACTCCGTATTTTACCCATAAATAATTAAAAGTTACGTTTTAAATACCTAATTTATCAAGTATTATCTAACTCTCCATTGTTTCCAAGAGTGAGTGCTCCCAACAAGGGTTTCTTTTTCTTTTTCTCTCTTCTCTTTATTACCAATGTAATAGACCCATGGGAGCACCATCGACAATCACCCTCCTTTTCTCTACCCACAACTTTGACAGTTTAATGGTAGATGGTGATTAATTCCGAAAGTTTTTTCGGTTGGTCGGTTTTCTTGGAAACTTACATTAATTATCTACTCATGCAACATCATTTACTCTTGTGCGGCATCCTTAACCCAATTTTCCTTTTGCATAGTGTGGGAGCGTCAGGTGACCGGTTTGTGTAGTTTTCTTTACTTTTTAACATAACCTGAATTCCTGAGTACCTGAAAATATTGTTCATCACCTGTCTGGTATGAATTCTTTCCTCAGCTGTTACCTTTTTGTGTTCTTTTCGTGCAGCAACGAGTTATGGCTTGCTTCCGTGCCTGGGAAGACTGGACCATTTATCCTGAGCCCTTTTTAATCAAATTGCAAAATATTTTTCTCGGCCTTGTAAATATTGAAGAGAAGGATATAGAGGTAACACACTTTATAAAATGGCAATTTGTCAAAAGAAACCATGCCACTTGCATTCTGCATGTAAGTAATGCATACTAGTTCACATTAGTACCTATGCTTCTGTTGTGTTGCTAGGAGGTGGTTGATGACTTGGACGGTGCCCCAATTGAAGAAGAGCTAGATGGTGCTCCATTGGAAGATGTTGATGGCATCCCAATCGATGGTGCTCCACTTGATGACTTGGATGGTGTACCCATAAAAGCACTTGATGATGACTTAGATGGCATTCCATGTAAGTGTTCTTTATTTCAGCAGTCTCATGCTGCATAGTGACTATTCTCCTCTCATTTACTCACTGAAGCAATTGTGTTTTGTTTTTTTTTGTTATTTAAAAAGTGGACATCGGTGATGACTCTAAAAAGAATGAGCCAATTTTTAAAGTAGCACCATCTAAATGGGAGGCAGTAAATGAATCCGAGTTGGAGTCTCAAGGTGAGTAACCACATACTGTAATGTAAGAAATGCCTTGTAATTGGTGTGTAAGCTTTTTTTTGGCTGTGGGGGGGTTGGCATGTTCACTTGTATATTATGTCTGTGCATATTCTGAGTGTTGGCACCTTTTAGTTGTACAGTAATGCGACATTGTAGGGCCATTGCATGTTTGCATTATAGAGTTTGCTTTCTTTGAATATATGCAAATGGTGTTATGTTTTTTTCTCCTTTAGCTGTCACAACATCTAAGTGGGAATTGTTTGATCAACATGAGGCATCTGATGAGGAAGAAAATCAAAAGTAAGGAGAGTGAATTAGGCCTGCAGGTTACCTGTGGGCAAATGCTATATATTAATGCTTAGTTAAATGAAAATGTAGAATTTGACTGGTAACATGACTACAACAGATCAGTCACTGTTCCCATCTCAGGTATTAATTGGCAAAATTCTCTGTTAACATGAGTTGTTGCCATTCTCCCATTAATGGCAATTTTTTTTATAAAATATTTTTGTAACATTTATTGACATGAGTGGCAGTAATTTCATACATAGCCAGCAATGTGACAGTGCCTCTACAATTCTGACTGAAAAAACTTGTAAAGTTCCTTAAACTTTCACCTAAAACCCTTTGCTCATGAAAAATCAACAATTTGGGTTATACTTATTTTTCATTGCAGCCAGGAAGAGGATAGTGAGGACGAAGATGATACACAGAGTTCTAAATCAGAGGACCAACACTACTACTCCAACCCAATTAGAGATGACCTTTCAGATTCCAAGTCCATGAAATACTCTGAAATGACGGAAGAGAAGCGCATCAAACTTCGTGAAATAGAAGTCAGTGAAAAATTACTTTCAACAATTATCCATATGTCAAATATATATAAAAAATGACCTATGAGAAATTGTTTGCTTGGACGTCACCTAATAAAGTATTCACCTCGCTTCGATATGTAACCTTTTATACCTGGTTATATTTCGCTCATTAAGTGCATACAACCTCTGAATGGAAAGAACTGAAGAGACCCAGCATAGAGATAAAAATCGGCTGTAAACTAATCCTAAAATAAGTGATAATGCTGTCTTTAATCATTTTAGAAAATATTTTCAGTATTTCAAATGTGAAATTTAATTGTTTTGTCAATTTAGTTGTTGCTCATCTGCAGTCCATTGGGCTACTGGAGAGACAGAGTAGTCTTGGCATTAAGAGTTTACTTACAGATAGCTCAGGCTTCTCCTCCCCTATACACCACCCCCTTCCCAGGGAAAGCAGTGTTTTGTTTTGTTTTATTTTTGTCCAAAGGTTTTTATTAAGCTGCTCTTGCTAAATTTCTTATTTTAGTTTATGATGTTCTTTGGTTTGGCAACAGAGCTGCTGCTTGGCAGCTCTTGCAACCTTTTCCCGTTTCAACACCACAACCCCAGCAGTCAGATATCTGTCACCACAGATGACAACACTGCCTAAGCAGACTCGTGAGTAAGGAGCAAGTTATGACCAGAGTATTGGGAAAGCATTTTCTTAGTAAATAAACTCTATTATTTCTACAAAAGTAAAGTGTCACATTCACAGTAACTATTTGGTATGCCGGCGGCCTGCATATCGGCGCCAGAATCCCGTCCGCCGCCATACCGTCAGCTGGGCAAGCTCAAATGAGCCCCTTGCAGGCTCGCTGCACTCGCCGCTCTATCTATTCTCCCTCCAGGGGGCTTGTGGACCCCCAAGAGGGAGAAAAAGTGTCGGTATACCGGGTGTTGGGATTCCAGCACCGGTATACTGTGTGCCCGGGATCCCAACAGCCGGAAAACTGAAGACCACCCAAACTAAGCATGGTTCTCAAATACTGGTGTCCAAGTAAAAGGATGTGGAAAAACTTACACTTATTAGTAAATTCTTTGTAATTTTACTTACTGTTTGCGTTGGTGGATAACCCAGCAATGCTTACTCATGTAGCTTAGGTTTTATGTCATTTTATTCATACTTACTGTTTTTGTTAAGGGTCCATCAGTGTGTTTTTATTCTCTTTTTTTCCATATAGCTGAAGGTAATGAAGTTCCAGGATGAAATGGAGTCTGGGAAGAGGCCTAAGAAATCTGGGCAAAGCATTCAAGAACAAGTGGAGCACTATCGAATCAAGTTGCTCCAGAGGGTACAATTGTTTTTGCAGTCTTATTGATCTCTCGTTTTTGTTTACATGATTTTCCTGCCCCCATCAATATTGTCAATAATGTCAACCCGAGAATGCAGACTCATTTAACAATATTACTAAACATATAATTTGACAGCAGATAAGAACAACTATCCATTCTAGTCTGCCCCGTTATGAACCTTATATTAACCTAAAAACCTATTTGATCCTTATTTCTTTGTAAGAATATCCTTATGTCTTTCCCATGCATGTTTAAATTGATCTACTGTATTGGCCTCTACCACCTATTATGGGAAGTTATTCCACTTGTCCACTACTTTTTCTGTGAAGTAATTTTTTTCTCACGTTTCTTGTGAACCTACCACCCTTTAGTCTCAGTGCATGTCCTCGTGTTCTAATACTTCTCTTCCTTTGAAGAATGTAGCTTGTGTAAAACCTTCTTTGTACAGTCTCTAATGTATTAATATCCTTCTGAAGACATGGCCTCCAAAATTGAGCACAGTACTCAAGATGAGGCTGTACCAATGACCTATACAGTGGCATTATTACTTCTTTATGCTGCTTGATTCCTCCCTAAGCAACCAAGCATCCGACTTGCCTTACTCATTGCTGTGTTGCATTGCTTCCCAGCCCTTGTCATATGAAATGGTGACTTCTCAGTAGTTTCCAGTATAGTGCCATTAGCATTATGTTTGCCTTTTGAATTTTGAGTGATTTTGCATTTTTTGGCATTAAACTGTAATTGCCACACTCTTGACCATTCCTCTAGTCTACCTAGATCCTCAATCGTTTGTTTTACCCCTCCTGGTGTGTCTACCCTGTTGCATCCTTTTGTGTCATCTGCAAAATGCATACTTTCTCTTACGTCCTAGAGGAAGCTGGGGTCCATATTAGTACCATGGGGTATAGACTGGTCCACCAGGAGCCATTAGCACTTTAAGAGTTTAATAGTGTGGGCTGGCTCCTCCCTCTATGCCCCTCCTACCAGACTCAGATTAGAAAATGTGCTCTGAGGAGCCGGTCACAGCTAGGGGAGCTCTACAGAGCTTTCTTAGTAAAAGTTCATTTTAGAGTTTATTTTTTTACAGGAGGCTGTTGGCAACAGCCTGCCTGCAATGAGGGACTGAGGGGGGGGGGGGAGGCAGTGTCCGCCCTGCGGGGTCTGTGCCACTGACTCTGCTGACTGGACATTGAGCTCCAGAGGGGACAGATCGCGCCCCGCCACAGGGGAACGCTCACCCCGGCAGCCAGCCGCCCACCCCTTACAGAGCTGAAGTGTGGCGTGTGAGTCACTGTCCCCCCTTACAAGCGGGGGGTCAGTTTGAAGAGGGCGGCTTAAGGATATGAGCGCGGTATTAACCGCACTCCTGAACGGCTCAGTGGTGCAGCGCTGTGAGGGGCGCCCTGAGCCAGCACCTGACCCTACACTGACCAAAACAAGCCTGTCTGAGTCTGCGGATCCAAGCCAGCACAAAATCATCAGGCCAGTATAATCCACAAAGAGCGGGAAGACAGCGCCATTAAGGGGGCGGACCCAGCAGCGTTCAGCGCCATTTTCCTGCCTGCAGCACACTGCCAATGGAAGAACAGGTCCCTCCAGAGCACCTCCAGCTATCTGTACGGTACCAGGGGGTTGTAGAAGGGAGGGGAGGCTGTATAAGACTGTCACCTATTAAGGGACACGGCGCTGGTTTAGGGTCTCCCTATACCTATAATAGCGCTGTGTGTGGGTTGGCTCCAATCTCTGTCTCTCTCTGCCATTCTTGGGGGGGAAACTCTGTCTGTCCAGTACCCTGTGTGTATGTGGAGTGTAGTTGCAAACATGTCTAGAGACTCTGTTTCATATGCTGCAGAGGATTTATCTTCCCAGGAAGATCCCATCCCATGTAATCAGGATTGCACTGTTGTAGCGCAGATCCCTGCTAGAGAGCCGGAATGGTTAGCCTCTCTTAGGGTAACTATTTCTCAGATTTCAGACAGGGTTGCTAGAACTGAGCATGCAACTCAGGTTCTGCAATCCTCTATGGTGGTTTGGTCTGATACTGCTTCCTTGGGGTCCCCTGCGGTACATTCTCACAAACGTGCACTTGCTAAGATTATGCAGGATGACACGGACACCGATTCTGACACTGCAGACGGTGACGGGTATGTGTCAAGGGGGATGGCATCACTTGCTAAGGGGGTGCAGTTGATGATTGAAGCCGTAAGGGATGTGTTACACAATAATGACACTACTCCTGAGCAGGTAGAGGAGGCCTTTTTCACGGACAGTAAAAGCCCCCTCTAACGTTCCCAGCATCTAAGGAATTAAATGCTATCTTTGAAAAAGTTTGGGAGAATCCGGAGAAAAAATTCCAGATTCCCAAGAGGGTCTTGGTTGCTTTTCCCTTCCCAGTCCCCGCCGATAGTCGACGCCTAAAACAGGTTGTATTATCAGTACCAGGATCTACTGCGTTGAAGGACCCGGCAGACCGCAAGGTGGATGCTACGCTAAAATCCATTTATACGGCTGCAGGAGCTATTTTGCGGGCCTACTATAGCCTGTGCTTGGATTTCTAAAGCAATTGCCAGGTGGTCAATCACTCTGTAGGAGGAATCGACTACTATGGGTAAAGGTGACATTGATTTATTTTTGCGTAATATTCAGGATTCTGCAGGGTTCCTGGTAGATTCCGTGAAGGACCTGGGTTCCATGGCTGCGGGGGTCTCCTCCATGTCAGTCTCGGCTCGCAGTTGTCTCTGGCTGCGCCAATGGTCTGCGGACGCAGAGTCCAGGAAGAGCGTGGAGGGCCTACCCTATACAGCTCAGGCTCTCTTTGGGGAGGCGCTGGATACGTGGATTGCCACGGCTCCGCGGGTAAGTCTCCTTTTCTTCCCTCAGCTGCACCGGCTACAAAGAAGCCTTTCTCTGACGTCCTAGTGGATGCTGGGACTTCCGTAAGGACCATGGGGAATAGCGGCTCCGCAGGAGACTGGGCACAAAAGTAAAAGCTTTAGACTAGCTGGTGTGCACTGGCTCCTCCCCCTATGACCCTCCTCCAAGCCTCAGTTAGATTTTTGTGCCCGGCCGAGAAGGGTGCATGCTAGGTAGCTCTCCTGAGCTGCTTAGAGTAAAAGTTTAAAATTGGCAGCTAATATAAAACAGCAGCTATAAAGGGAGAAACACTTACATAAGGTTATCCCTGTATATATATATAGCGCTCTGGTGTGTGCTGGCAAACTCTCCCTCTGTCTCCCCAAAGGGCTCGTGGGGTCCTGTCCTCTTTCAGAGCATTCCCTGTGTGTGTGCTGGGTGTCGGTACGATTGTGTCGACATGTATGAGGAGGAAAATGATGTGGAAGCAGAGCAATTGCCTGTGTTAGTGATGTCACCCCCTAGGGAGTCGACACCTGACTGGATGGTCGTATTTAAAGAATTACGTGACAATGTCAGCACTTTGCAAAAAACTGTTGACGACATGAGACAGCCGGCAAATCAATTAGTGCCTGTTCAGGCGTCTCAGACACCGTCAGGGGCGCTAAAACGCCCGTTACCTCAGATGGTCGACACAGACCCAGACACGGATACTGAATCCAGTGTCGACGGTGAGGAGACAAACGTAATGTCCAGTAGGGCCACACATTACATGATCACGGCAATGAAGGAGGCATTGAATATTTCTGACACTACAAGTACCACAAAAAAGGGTATTATGTGGGGTGTGTAAAAACTACCAGTAGTTTTTCCTGAATCAGATGAATTAAATGAGGTGTGTGATAAAGCGTGGTTTTCCCCCGATAAAAAACTGCTGATTTCTAATAAATTATTGGCACTATACCCTTTCCCGCCAGAGGTTAGGGCACGTTGGGAAACACCTCCTAGGGTAGATAAGGCGCTCACACGCTTATCAAAACAAGTGGCGTTACCGTCTCCCGATACGGCCGCCCTCAAGGAACCAGCTGATAGGAGGCTGGAAAATATCCTAAAAGGTATATACACACATACTGGTGTTATACTGCGACCAGCAATCGCCTCAGCCTGGATGTGCAGCGCTGGAGTGCCTTGGTCGGATTCCCTGACTGAAAATATTGATACCCTGGATAAGGACAGTATATTATTAACTATAGAGCATTTAAAGGATGCATTACTATATATGCGAGATGCACAGAGGGATATTTGCACCCTGGCATCTAGAGAGTGCGATGTCCATTTCTGCCAGAAGAGCGTTATGGACGCGACAGTGGTCAGGTGATGCGGATTCCAAACGACATATGGAAGTATTGCCGTATAAAGGGGAGGAGTTATTTGGGGTCGGTCTATCGGACCTGGTGGCCACGGCAATAGCGGTGGACGCTCTGGTAACACCGTGGGTGTACCAGTCGGTGTATGTGTTCCCTCCTCTGCCTCTCATACCCAAAGTACTGAGAATCATAAGAAGGAGAGGAGTAAGAACTATACTCGTGGCTCCGGATTGGCCAAGAAGAACTTGGTACCCGGAACTGCAAGAGATGCTCACGGAGGACCCGTGGCCTCTACCTCTAAGAAAGGACCTGTTCCAGCAGGGACCTTGTCTGTTCCAAGACTTACCGCGGCTGCGTTTGACGGCATGGCGGTTGAACGCCGGATCCTGATGGAAAAAGGCATTCCAGATGAAGTCATCCCTACCCTGATCAAAGCCAGGAAGGATGTAACCGCGAAACATTATCACCGCATTTGGCGAAAATATGTTGCGTGGTGTGAGGCCAAGAAGGCCCCCACAGAGGAATTTCAACTGGGTCGTTTCCTGCATTTCCTGCAAGCAGGACTGTCTATGGGCCTAAAATTAGGATCCATTAAGGTTCAAATTTCGGCCCTGTCGATCTTCTTCCAGAAAGAACTGGCTTCAGTGCCTGAAGTTCAGACGTTTGTCAAGGGGGTACTGCATATACAGCCTCCTTTTGTGCCACCAGTGGCACCTTGGGATCTCAATGTAGTTTTAGGGTTCCTAAAATCACATTGGTTTGAACCACTCACCACTGTGGAATTAAAATATCTCACATGGAAGGTGGTCATGCTGTTAGCTCTGGCGTCAGCCAGGCGTGTCTCAGAATTGGCGGCTTTGTCATATAAAAGCCCTTACCTAATTTTTCATTCAGACAGGGCAGAATTGAGGACTCGTCCTCAATTTCTCCCTAAGGTGGTTTCAGCGTTTCACATGAACCAACCTATTGTGGTGCCTGCGGCTACTAGGGACTTGGAGGACTCCAAGTTGTTGGACGTAGTCAGGGCCCTGAAAATATATGTTTCCAGGACGGCTGGAGTCAGAAAATCTGACTCGCTGTTTATCCTGTATGCACCCAACAAGCTGGGTGCTCCTGCTTCTAAGCAGACGATTGCTCGTTGGATTTGTAGTACAATTCAGCTTGCACATTCTGTGGCAGGACTGCCACAGCCAAAATCTGTTAAAGCCCATTCCACAAGGAAAGTGGGCTCATCTTGGGCGGCTGCCCGAGGGGTCTCGGCTTTACAACTTTGCCGAGCAGCTACTTGGTCAGGGGCAAACACGTTTGCAAAATTTTACAAATTCGATACCCTGGCTGAGGAGGACCTGGAGTTCTCTCATTCGGTGCTGCAGAGTCATCCGCACTCTCCCGCCCGTTTGGGAGCTTTGGTATAATCCCCATGGTCCTTACGGAAGTCCCAGCATCCACTAGGACGTCAGAGAAAATAAGAATTTACTTACCGATAATTCTATTTCTCATAGTCCGTAGTGGATGCTGGGCGCCCATCCCAAGTGCGGATTGTCTGCAATACTTGTATATAGTTATTGTTACAAAAAAATCGGGTTGTTTATTGTTGTGAGCCATCTTTTCAGAGGCTCCTACGTTTATCATACTGTTAACTGGGTTCAGATCACAGGTTGTACAGTGTGATTGGTGTGGCTGGTATGAGTCTTACCCGGGATTCAAAATCCTTCCTTATTATGTACGCTCGTCCGGGCACAGTATCCTAACTGAGGCTTGGAGGAGGGTCATAGGGGGAGGAGTCAGTGCACACCAGCTAGTCTAAAGCTTTTACTTTTGTGCCCAGTCTCCTGCGGAGCCGCTATTCCCCATGGTCCTTACGGAAGTCCCAGCATCCACTACGGACTATGAGAAATAGAATTATCGGTAAGTAAATTCTTATTTTTACGCCGGCCACGTCACAGCCCTTTCGGACCGCGAGGTCTAGAAAGAACAAGCCTTTGAACACCTTCAGAGGTGGTCGTGCTAATGGAAAGAAGCCTGCTCCCGCAGGCTCC
This sequence comes from Pseudophryne corroboree, assembly GCF_028390025.1. Classification (NCBI taxonomy): domain Eukaryota; kingdom Metazoa; phylum Chordata; class Amphibia; order Anura; family Myobatrachidae; genus Pseudophryne; species Pseudophryne corroboree. The sequence continues at coordinate 243,253,157 of NC_086447.1, read as the reverse complement.
CAAAACCAGAAGCCAGCTTCTGATACCCCAAGGTCCTCCGCATGACGGTGGACAGCTAGGCCTGGAGGAAGGTCAGGTGGGGGCAAGATTCCGACATTTCAGCCACGTCTGGGTGTCGTCCGGCCTGGACGTTGGGTACTGGATATAGTGTCCAGGGGGTACAGGCTGGAGTTTCAAAATCTCCCACCTCACCGTTTCTTCAAATCAGGCTTGCCAGCTCTGCCGGCAGACAGAACAATTCTTCTGGAGGCTATCCAAAAATTGGTGGTATCCAAGGTTACTGTTCCAGTTCCACCTCATCAGTGGAACAAGGGTTATTATTCTAACCTTTTTGTGGTACCAAAGCCGGATGGTTCGGTACGGACAATTCTGAACTTAAAATCTCTGAACCCTTATCTCAAGGAGCTCAAATTCAAGATGAAGTCTCTGAGAGCTGTCATCTCAGGACTGACGGAGGGGGAGTTCCTGGTGTCCCTAGACATCAAGGATTCGTACCTCCACATTCCTATCTGGTCGCCGCATCAGGCATATCTCAGGTTTGCACTGTTAGACGATCACTACCAGTTTTTGGCGCTGCCGTTTGGCCTCTCCACAGCACAGAGGGTATTCACCAAGGTGATGGCGGAGATGATGGTTCTCCGCAAGCAAGGGGTGAACATAATTCCGTATCTGGACGATCTCCTGATCAAGGCATCGTCCAGGGAGAAGTTGTTAAGATCCGTTGCTCTCACGACACAACTGCTCAGAGAGCACGGTTGGATCCTGAACCTTCCAAAGTCTCATCTGGAGCCGACAAGGAGGCTGTCTTTCCTGGGGATGATCCTCGACACGGAGGTTCAGAGGGTTTTTCTACCGGTGGAGAAAGCATTGGTGATTCAATGGTCCGGGATGTCTTGAAGCCTTCATGGGTATCGGTTCATCGGTGTATCCGTCTTCTGGGGAAGATGGTTGCCTCCTATGAGGCTCTACAGTACGGAAGGTTTCATGCTCGATCCTTTCAACTGGATCTCTTGGACCAGTGGTCGGGATCTCGCCTACATATGCACCAGAGGATACGTCTGTCACCGAAAGCCAGGATTTCGCTTCTCTGGTGGCTACAACTACCACACCTTTTAGAAGGCTGAAGGTTCGGAGTTCAAGACTGGATCCTTCTGACCACAGATGCAAGTCTAAGAGGTTGGGGAGCAGTCGCTCAGGGGGAAACCTTCCAAGGAAGGTGGTCGAATCAAGAATCCCTTCTCCCAATAAACATCCTGGAGCTAAGAGCCGTGTACAACGGTCTTCTGCAAGCAGCACACCTTCTACAGGATCGGGCTGTTCAGGTGCATTCGGACAACGTGACCACGGTGGCCTACATAAACCGACAAGGCGGAACGAAGAGCAGGGCTGCCATGTCAGAGGTGTCAAGAATCCTCATCTGGGCAGAAAGACACGCGGTGGCGATGTCAGCAATCTTCATTCCGGGAGTAGACAACTGGGAAGCAGACTTCCTCAGCCGCCACGATCTCCATCCGGGAGAGTGGTGCCTCCATCCGGAGGTGTTCGAGGAGGTAACCGGTTGGTGGGGGTTCCTCACATAGACATGATGGCCTCCCGCCTCAACAAGAAGCTGGGGAGGTACTGTTCCAGGTCAAGAGACCCGCAGGCAGTGGTGGTGGACGCACTGGTAACACCGTGGGTGTTAAAGTCAGTGTATGTGTTCCCTCCACTTCCTCTGATGCCAAAGGTTCTTCAGCTGGTAAGAAGAACAAAGGTTCTGGCAATCCTCATTGCTCCGGACTGGCCAAGGAGGGCTTGGTACGCAGATCTGCTGGATCTTCTGTTAGAGGATCCAAGGCCCTTACCTCTTCGGGAGGATCTGCTACTGCAGGGATCGTTCGCTTATCAAGACTTAACACGGCTACGTTTGACGGCATGGCGGTTGAACGCCAGATCTTAGCTCGGAAAGGTATCCCGAGTGAGGTTATTCCTACCCTGATACAGGCTAGGAAGGGGATAACATCTAAACATCGTATTTGGAAAAAATATGTTTTTTTGTGTGAATCCAAGAAATTTCCTGCGGTGGAGTTTCAGCTTGGACGTTTTTTCCTTTTCCTGCAAGCAGGTGTGGATATGGGCCTGAGGTTGGGCTCCATCAAGGTCCAAATCTCTGCTTTGTCCATCTTCTTCCAAACACAATTGGCTGTCCTCCGTGAGGTTCAGCCATTTTTGAAAGGGGTTCTGCACATCCAGCCTCTTTTTGTGGCGCCAACGGCACCCTGGGATCTGGACGTGGTGCTGCAGTTCCTGCAATCTGCTTGGTTTGAGCCTCTGCTGGAGGCTGACATCAAGTTTCTCACGTGGAAGGCGGTCACTTTGTTGGCCTTAGCTTCTGTTCGACGCGTGTCGGAATTGGGGGCTTTATCTTGTAAGAGTCCCTATCTGATCTTTCATGAAGACAGGGCGGAACTTAAAGGGGGGTACTCACGGGAGAGATGTGTGCTGAGCGATCTTAACACAGACCGCTCAGCACATATCTCTCACCCCGCTCAGCACAGCGCGATGTGCTGAGCGAGGGGGAAAGCCGACGGGGGGCCGCTCACTTCACACAACGGTGAAGTGAGCGACCCGCTAGATTGAGCCTGCATGCAGGCTCAATCTAGCACCGGCGATAGCGATGCGCGGGGCCGCGCATCGCTATCGCTGGAGGGCATACACACGGCAGATCCGTGCTTAAAATCTAAGCAATCTAGCAAGATTGCTTAGATTTTAAACACGGATCTCTCCGTGTGTACCCCTCTTCAGACTTGTCCACAGTTCCTGCCTAAGGTTGTATCGGCTTTTCATATCAACCAACCTATTGTGGTGCCAGTGGCTACTGACTCCTCAATTGCTTCAAAGGCCTTGGATGTTGTGAGGGCTTTGAAGATTTATGTGAAGAGGACAGCTCGTCATCGAAAGACTGACTCCTTGTTTGTCCTCTATGATCCCAAGAAAATTGGGTGTCCGGCTTCTAAGCAGTCGATTTCACGCTGGATCAGGTTCACCATCCAGCATGCATATTCTATGGCAGGATTGCCGTGTTCAAAATCTGTAAAGGCCCACTCTACTCGTAAAGTGGGCTCTTCCTGGGCGGCTGCCCGGGGTGTCTCGGCTGTACAACTTTGCCGAGCGGCTACTTGGTCTGGTACGAACACGTTTGCCAAGTTTTACAAGTTCGATACTTTGGCCTCTGATGACCTCAAGTTTGGTCAAGCAGTCTTGCAGGAGCCTCTGCGCTCTCCCTCCCATACTGGGTGCTTTGGTACATCCCCATGGTACTAATATGGACCCCAGCATCCTCTAGGACGTAAGAGAAAATAGGATTTCTCTAACGTCCTAGAGGATGCTGGGACTCCGTAAGGGCCATGGGGATAGACGGGCTCCGCAGGAGACATGGGCACTTTAAGAAAGACTTTGACTCTGGGTGTGCACTGGCTCCTCCCTCTATGCCCCTCCTCCAGACCTTTGATACTGTGCCCAGTGGAGACTGGGTGCATTTCAGGAGCTCTCCTGAGTTTCCTGTAAGAAAGCATTTTTGTTAGGTTTTTTATTTTCAGGGAGCCTGCTGGCAACAGACTCCCTGCATCGAGGGACTGAGGAGAGAGAAACAGACCCACTTCTCTGAGTTTCAGGGCTCTGTTCCTTAGGCTACTGGACACCATTAGCTCCAGAGGGATCGGTACGCAGGTCTCACCCTCGCCGTCTGTCCCAGAGCCGCGCCGCCGTCCTCCTCGAGAGCCGGAAGAAAGAAGCCCGGTGAGTATGTGAGGAAAAGACCATCTGAGGCGGCAGAAGACACTTGGATCTTCACTAAGGTAACGCACAGCACTGCTGCTGTGCGCCATTGCTCCCCATCACCTCACACACTTCGGTCACTGTAAGGGTGCAGGGGGGGGGGGCGCCCTGGGCAGCACTATAAACCTCTCTTATGGCAAAGATAGATATATACATGTACAGCTGGGCACTGTACATGTATATAAAGAGTCCTCGCCACGTATTGAAAAATTTGTGCGGGACAGAAGCCCGCCGCCGAGGGGGCGGGGCTTCTCCCTCAGCACTCACCAGCGCCATTTTTCTCCACAGCACCGCTGAGAGGAAGCTCCCCGGACTCTCCCCTGCTTGACACACGGTGACAGAGGGTTTTAAAGTAGAAGGGGGGGGGGGGGCACGTAATTGGCGCATATACACAAAACAGCGCTACTGGGTAAACATACTGTTTTTTTTCCAGGGTCATATAGCGCTGGGGTGTGTGCTGGCATACTCTCTCTCTGTCTCTCCAAAGGGCCTGGTGGGGAACCTGTCTTCGGGAAAAGAGCTTCCCTGTGTATGTGTGGTGTGTCGGGACGTGTGTGTCGACATGTCTGAGGTTGAGGGCTCACCTAAGGAGGAGGGGGAGTTTATGAATGTTAGGTCTCCGTCGGCGGTGCCGACGCCGGACTGGATGGATATGTGGAATGTTTTAAGTGCAAATATTAATTTATTGCACAAAAAGCTAGACAAAGCCGAAGCTGGGGCACAGTCAGGGAGTCAACCCATGCCTGTCCCTATGTCGCCGGGACCTTTGGGATCTCAGAAGCGCCCACTATTCCAAATAGTTGACACAGATACCGACACGGATTCAGACTCCAGTGTCGATTACGATGATACAAAATTACAGCCAAGGGTGGCTAAATGTATTCGATATATGATTATCGCAATAAAAGATGTGTTGCATATCACTGAGGAACCCCCTGTCCCTGACACGAGGGGTACACATGTATAAGGGAAAGAAACCTGAGGTCTCCTTTCCCTCCTCACATGAGCTAAACGAATTATGTGAAAAAGCGTGGGAAACTCCAGACAAAAAAATGCAGATTCCCAAAAGGATCCTAACAGCGTATCCTTTCCCGTCGCAGGACAGGATACGGTGGGAATCCTCCCCTAGGGTGGACAAGGCCTTGACGCGCTTATCAAAAAAGATAGCGCTTCCATCCCAAGATACGGCTACCCTCAAGGATCCTGCTGACCGCAAGCAGGAGGTTACCTTGAAGTCCATTTACACACATTCTGGTACGTTACTCAGACCGGCTATTGCGTCGGCCTGGGTTTGTAGGGCTGTAGCAGCATGGACAGATTCCTTATCAACGGATATTGAGACTCTTGATAAGGATACCATTTTACTGACCCTAGGGCATATAAAAGATGCTGTCTTGTATATGAGGGATGCTCAAAGAGACATTAGTTTACTGGGTTTCAGGATAAACGCTTTGTCTATTTCTGCTAGGCGTGTCTTATGGACCCGACAGTGGACTGGTGATGCCGACTCCAAGAGACCTATGGAGTTGTTGCCTTACAAGGGTGAGGAATTGTTTGGAGAGGGGCTCTCCGACCTCGTCTCCACGGCTACGGCAGGTAAATCAAATTTTTTGCCATATATTCCGTCACAATCTAAGAAAGCGCCTCATTATCAAATGCAGTCCTTTCGTTCCAATAAAAGCAAGAGAGCATGTGGATCGTCTTTTCTTGCCAGAGGTAAGGGCAGAGGGAAAAACCTGCACAACAGAGCTAGTTCCCAGGAACAGAAGTCCTCCCCGGCCTCTGCAAAATCCACCGCATGACGCTGGGACTCCCCTGAGTGTACCCAGACTGTTCAGCCACGTCTGGGTCCACTCACAGGTGGATCCATGGGCAATAGAAATTGTTTCCCAGGGTTACAAGCTGGAATTCGAGGAGGTGCCTCCTCGCCGGTTTTTCAAATCGGCCCTACCGAAACACCCCCTGGAAAGGGAGATAGTGTTGCATGCGATTCACAAATTGTGTCTTCAACAAGTGGTGGTAGAGGTTCCCCTGCTTCAAAGAGGGCAAGGGTACTACTCAACTGTTTGTGGTCCCGAAACCGGACGGTTCGGTCAGACCCATTTTAAATTTAAAATCCCTGAACCTTTACTTAAAACGGTTCAAGTTCAAGATGGAATCGCTCAGGGCGGTCATCGCCAGCCTAGAAGGGGGAGATTTTTTGGTATCTCTGGACATAAAGGATGCATACCTGCATGTTCCCATATATCCTCCTCATCAGGCGTACCTGAGATTTGCGGTACAGGATTGTCATTACCAATTTCAGACGTTGCCGTTTGGGCTGTCCACGGCCCTGAGAATTTTCACCAAGATAATGGCGGAAATGATGGTGCTCCTACGCAAGCAGGGTGTCGCAATTATCCCGTACTTGGACGATCTCCTCATAAAAGCGAGTTCACGGGAGAAGTTGCTGAACAGCGTATCACTTTCACTGAATGTGTTACAGCGACACGGCTGGATTCTCAATATTCCAAAGTCACAGCTGAATCCTACAACTCGTCTGCCCTTCTTGGGCATGATTCTGGACACAGACCAGAAGAGGGTTTTTCTTCCGACGGAAAAAGCGCAGGAACTCATGACTCTAGTCATGAACCTGTTGAAACCAAAACAAGTGTCAGTACATCATTGCACTCAAGTTCTGGGAAAGATGGTGGCAACATACGAAGCCATTCCATACGGCAGATTCCATGCAAGGACCTTCCAATGGGACCTATTGGACAAATGGTCCGGGTCGCATCTGCACCTGCATCAGCGGATCACCCTGTCCCCCAGGGCCAGAGTATCTCTCCTGTAGTGGCTAAACAGTGCTCACCTTCTAGAGGGCCGCAGGTTCGGCATTCAGGACTGGATCCTGGTGACCACGGATGCGAGCCTCTGAGGTTGGGGAGCAGTCACACAGGGAAGAAATTTCCAAGGACTTTGGTCAAGTCAATAGACTTGTCTTCACATCAACATCCTGGAACTAGGTGCCATATACAACGCCCTACGTCAAGCGGAGATCTTACTTCGCAATCGACCAGTTCTGATCCAGTCAGACCACATCACTGCAGTAGCTCATGTAAACCGCCAAGGCGGCACAAGGAGCAGAGTGGCAATAGCGGAAGCCACCAGAATTCTTCGCTGGGCGGAGAATCATGTAAGCGCTCTGTCAGCAGTGTTCATTCCGGGAGTGGACAACTGGGAAGCAGACTTCCTCAGCAGACACAATCTGCATCCGGGAGAGTGGGGACTTCATCAGGAAGTCTTCGCGCAGATTGCAAGCCGGTGGGGACTACCTCAAATAGACATGATGGCATCCCGTCTCAACAAAAAGCTACAAAGGTATTGCGCCAGGTCAAGAGACCCTCAGGCGGTAACTGTGGACGCCCTAGTGACACCGTGGGTGTTCCAGTTGGTATATGTGTTTCCTCCTCTTCCTCTCATACCCAAGGTGTTGAGGATAATAAGAAAAAGAGGAGTGAGAACAATTCTCATTGTTCCAGATTGGCCATGAAGGACCTGGTATCCGGATCTGCGAGAAATGCTCACAGAAGATCCGTGGCCTCTTCCTCTAAGGCAGGAACTGTTACAACAAGGTCCCTGTCTGTTCCAAGACTTGCCGCGGCTGCGTTTGACGGCATGGCGGTTGAACGCCGGATCCTAGCGGAAAAGAGTATTCCGGATGAGGTCATTCCTACGCTAATAAAGGCTAGGAAGGCAGTGACGTCTAAACATTATCACCGAATATGGCGAAAATATGTTTCTTGGTGTGAGGCCAGGAATGCTCCTACAGAGGAATTCCATCTAGGCCGTTTTCTTCACTTCCTACAAACTGGAGTGAATTTGGGCCTAAAATTAGGCTCCATTAAAGTTCAAATTTCGGCCTTATCCATTTTCTTTCAAAAGGAATTGGCCTCTTTACCTGAAGTACAGACTTTTGTGAAGGGAGTACTGCATATTCAGCCTCCTTTTGTACCTCTGGTGGCGCCTTGGGACCTTAATGTGGGGTTAAGTTTCCTTAAGTCCCATTGGTGTGAACCACTGAAAACAGTGGAGTTGAAATATCTCACGGAAGGTAGTCATGTTGTTGGCCTTGGCTTCGGCTATGCGAGTTTCGGAATTGGCGGCTTTATCACATAAAAGCCCCTATCTGGTTTTCCATATGGATAGAGCGGAGTTGCGGACCCATCCTCAATTCCTACCTAAGGTGGCCTCATCCTTTCATATGAACCAACCTATTGTCGTGCCTGTGGCTACTCGTGACTTGGAGGATTCCGAGTCCCTTGATGTGGTCAGGGCTTTGAAAATTTACGTGTCCAGAACGGCTAGGATCAGAAAAACAGAAGCACCGTTTGTCCTGTATGCAGCCAACAAAGTTGGCGGCCCTACTTCAAAGCAGACTATTGCTCGCTGGATCTGTAACACGATCCAGCAGGCGCATTCTACGGCAGGATTGCTGTTGCCAAAATCGGTTAAGGCCCATTCCACTAGGAAGGTGGGCTCGTCTTGGGCGGCTGCCTGAGGGGTCTCGGCACTACAGCTGTGTCGAGATGCTACTTGGTCGGGGTCAAACACCTTTGCAAAGTTTTATAAGTTTGATACCCTGGCTGAGGAGGACCTCCTGTTTGCTCAGTCGGTGCTGCAGAGTCATCCGCACTCTCCCGCCCGTTTGGGAGCTTTGGTATAATCCCCATGGTCCTTACGGAGTCCCAGCATCCTCTAGGACGTTCAAGAAAATAAGATTTTAAACCTACCTGTAAATCTTTTTCTCGTAGTCCGTAGAGGATGCTGGGCGCCAGTCCCAAGTGCGGACTACTTCTGCAAGACTTGTATATAGTTATTGCTTACATAAGGGTTATGTTATAGTTTCATCGGTCTTGGACTGATGCTATGTTGTTTTTTCATACTGTTAACTGGGTAGTATATCACAAGTTATACGGTGTGATTGGTGTGGCTGGTATGAATCTTGCCCTTGGATTACAAAAATCCTTTCCTTGTACTGTCCGTCTCCTCTGGGCACAGTTTCTCTAACTGAGGTCTGGAGGAGGGGCATAGAGGGAGGAGCCAGTGCACACCCAGAGTCAGTCTTTCTTAAAGTGCCCATGTCTCCTGCGGAGCCCGTCTATCCCCATGGTCCTTACGGAGTCCCAGCATCCTCTACGGACTACGAGAAAAAGATTTACCGGTAGGTTTAAAATCTTATTTTTAATTACCTACCGGTAAATCCTTGTCTCGTAGTCTGTAGAGGATGATGGGCGCCCGCCCAACGCTGCGTTTTCCTGCATTGGTTTTACAGTTCAGTACTGCCTGGTTCCTAGGTAAGTTCTGCACTATTACGGTTTCAGCTGTTGCTGAGTTTTTCCGGCATGTTAGCCGGATTTGCCTGTTGTGTGAGCTGGTATGAATCTCGCCACTATCTGTGTAATTCCTTCTCTCGAAGTATGTTGTCTCCTCGGGCACAGTTTGTAGACTGAGTCTGGTAGGAGGGGCATAGAGGGAGGAGCCAGCCCACACTATTAAACTCTTAAAATGCAAATGGCTCCTGGTGGACCCGTCTATACCCCATGGTACTAATATGGACCCCAGCATCCTCTACGGACTAAGAGAAAAGGATTTACCGGTAGGTAATTAAAATCCTATTTTCCCTTCAATATCATTTGCAATGTCAAAAACCTTTCCCTCATGTGAATGCACTTAATTTACTACAACCCTTTCTTTGGTCTTGCAACCAAGATCTTATCCAATCCCATGCTTTCAAGTCTAACAATCTGTGATGTGGCAGTATCTAGATAAGCTACATCTACAGCCCCCCTTGATCGATTACTTAAGTCATCCAGTCAAAAAAGTCTTGTTTGACATGATCTCCCCCCAGTAAATCCATGCTGTTGGGATCCTGTAAATTGAAGGATTTGAGATATTTAGCTAGCAGAAAAAACTGCACTAATTCGACCTTGTGTATTCAATAGGGTGGGGGGGATTTAATTAGTGCTGCACTTTTCGCCTGTTTTTAGGTTGAGTTTGCATTCAACTTATTCAATGCCCGTGTAATTTTTTCGACTGGTCAAAAACTGCTGCATGGCCGAAAAATACGTGGATCAGCGAATTCGCCGTCAAATGTAAATTCAACCTAAAAACGGGCGAAAAGTGCTGTTTATTCAACTGGTCGAAAAAAAACTGCACTAATTGAATACCCCCTAAGAATGTTTCCATCAGTTTCCTTACTACTGATGTAAGGCTCACATGTCGACTTGTAACTGTGTTTGCTTTATAACCTTAAACGTGATCGTGCAGCACAGTAAAGGGGGGTATACACAGAGAGATCAATGCTTAAATTCTAAGCAATCTGACTAAGCACGGATCTCTCCATGTGTAGAGTGCCGACGACAGTGATGCATGGCCCCGCGCGTTGCTATCGCCGGCTCTAGATTTGGCATGCATGCCAAATCTAGTGAGATCGCTCATTTTTCTATTGGGTGAAATGAGCGGCTCCCCTGTCGCTGCCCCCTCGCTCAGCACACATCTCCCCCGTGTTTTCAGGGCTTAAGTATTCTGCATCCATATTTTCGGGTCAATATTGTGACTGTTAGCAGAGTAATTGACCAACTACCTCCCATTAAGATTTGTTAATTTTTCTAAAATTATGTATGGGAAAAACAACAACGTGTGTATGTGTTTTTGCCTGTTCCTATTTCTATTCTTCATACATCCCAGGCATGTAGGCATGCGTTCAGTTTTGCGACCTGTTAGGACTCCAGAATCCTAATGACCCCTTCTCTGCACACTGTCGGCTATTTCTTTCCCTGGGGAGAATGTGCATGTGAACTTGAGTAAATGGTCCCAAGGTTCGTTAGAGCATCAGATTATCAGTTAAGTGAAACGTTCAAGACACAGTGTAGGTGTAGGGTGTCTGGAACAAAAGATCACCTGTAGTCTCCTGCTTATCGGATAGCCGCCTGGCTTTGGGGTTTGTCCTGTCTTTCAACTTATAAAAGGTTAATGATTCCACTGATAACCTATGTGAAACTAGAAGCTTTTTCGCATTGGCCAACTGATGCTTCCAGATAGAGAACCTCTGTCATTCAAATGTGTGTTGGGTGAGGTTTTCCACACTAGAATAAATTGCTTGGTGTTGAATAACTACATTGATGGGTGCTGTGTGAAAGTAATGGTGCATTCTTATAGAGCATACTTGTTAATTATTTTTATGTGTGTTCTTTTGAGTATATCCTGAGAATAACCTGGGTTAATATATTCACATCTTTTGGATTTTATAGGCATCATGATGGAAGTTAGGCATCTATTCTTGAATTTTTTTTATTGATATGCTTTTAGTTTAGCAATTAAATATTACATGAAGGTGACTCCTAATGCCACAAGGTGGCAGCAGTTAGCAAACATTTCCAACTATGATTCTCTTGTAGGAGAGAGAAAAAGAGATGGAGAGAGAAAGGGACAGAGATAAGAAAGATAAAGAAAAGTTTGATTACCGATCAAAAGAAAAGAAAGACAAAGATGATGCTACTCCAACCAGAAAAGAGAGGTGATTAAAGATATCTCCAAACCATTGTGGTTACTTATGTAATGCACTGATAAATTCTCAAATGCATTTCAGCTGCATTCTGACATGTCATTGAAAGTGAAATTCAGTGGGGGGAGGGGGTTCCAAGCAAGTTGATTTACTTATTTATTTATTTTAATCCTTACAATTACTTTTACTTCAAATTCTGCATTCCTGCCACTGCTGATGTAGGAGTTACGTTTTCATCAGTAATCTGCCATAGCTGACAACCCCTGTCTGTATTTCTCTGCAAGCAGATACTCGCTGAATGTGTCAGCTGTGATCCAACGTGGTGTCCCCTGTTTCCCCTGTTTTCACCCAGCTTTCACCACCAGGGTCCTTCACTGGCATCTGGAACTGTTCACTTCTGGTCGGTGTCTGTAGCTACTGCAGCACCTCTGTGTTTGTGACTATGGCTGATTCCTCCTGACTGTTATCAGGGCCGCAGAAAGAATATTGACTCAGGAAGCTAGGTTCTACACAGGACAGTCAGAAGATTTAGGTATTAGCCCTTACCTGTGGGTCACCTGATTATAGCAGATATGGTGTCTGTTAGGAATATAGCAGGACCTTTTAAGAGTAATGCTCAGTGATCAATCTAAAAACTGATTATACACTTCTGAAAGTTAGTAATACATTCACATTCCCCACTGCCACGGTGAGAGGGATCACCACTCTCTCAACCCTGCTGCCCCAAAGTCTGAGATGGGAAGGGTTAGTGCATGGCACATCTACAAATAGCACACCAGAGCACGTGCACTCTGTCACTTATGGTGCCCAAACACTGAGCGATTTGCAAACAATGCAATATCAATAACGATTTACCTTAAACTTCCCGGCAGTTTCAGACTCCCGATACAGTGCAATGCACATAAGATATATCTTAAAGATCTTGCAAAAGATATGAATAGTGTCCACATCCAGGAGCATGCTGTCATTAACGATAGCTTCAGATCTTTACTGTAGCAGGGAAGATAAGAGGATACATCAAACGAGCAGCAGGATGTGTATCGGATCGTTATCGTTTATGGACAACAAACAATTTGCACTTTTGTAAACTATGTATCGTTGCGAACCATTGTTTTCGGCCAAACTGGCAAGTGTGTGGTCACCCTTAGGAGGCCCTCTGGGCAGAGATAGCATTCGGAGCAGGATGGAGCTTGAGCCCGATCCCAAACAGCTGAAAGACACCAGCTCAAGATTTGCCACCTATGTTAGAGGTTTTTTAATAAGCTCTGTATCTGTATACTTAAGAAGAGCTTTGTTAGACCAGATCTTAGATGAGCAAGATCACTTACAAGCATGAATGTAGGAGATATCTTCTCATTCAGAAATGATTAATCTAGTAAGCAATCTGGTGAAACTGAAGAAGCACCAGTAGGGAACAGAATTGTATAGTATGCAGAGATATGGTCAACATTGCATCAAAGCCAAATGGCAATTTGTCCTCATTCCACTGGTATTTTTATTCCTCTGCCTCATACTTGGGTCATGCTGTTATCCCATAAAATCACTCTTGGGAATATCTCCTCATTGTCAAGGCTGGAATCCCACTTTAGGATCAGTACTTTGCATGGTCAGCATTACCGTAGCTTTGTGGGTTTATGATGTCTTGAATGGCTGTGCGAAACAGATGTCATGATCACACCTCTTTACCAAGAACATACATTTGCTTCCAATGGCAGGCATTCTCTTTCATCAAACGTTTATTATTGGTACTAGAATTTTTATAACCTACATTAATGACTGTTTCATCTTCCTTGCGCTAATTAGGAAAAAGCGCCACAGTGGGTCCCCCAGCCCATCACGCAGTAGCAGCAGTAAAAGAGGCAAATCTCCATCACCAAAATCTGAACGCTCTGAAAGATCACACAAGGACACCTCCCGATCCAGGTCCTCTCATAAAGACTCCCCCAGAGATTTTAGTAAAAAGACTAAAAGGTAAGCTTTTGGAAGGAAGGGGGGAGGGGGCATTGCTGGGCGGTGGTATGGCACCTACACTTTCATCTGGGCTCCTTGATTTTATAAACATTTGTCAAGCCCTGATTATCTCTCTCTCTCTGGCTCTCTATATATATCTTCTCTTAGAAGGTGCCACTCAGTTGCCTCCGACTAACACATCATTTTGATAGAAATGCTTCACGTTATACCATGTACAGGACAGTTTATATACATAAACTTGTTTTAATTACAGGTCGCCATCTGGCTCTCGAACGCCTAAAAGGTCTCGAAGATCGCGGTCAAGGTCACCAAAAAAATCTGTGAAAAAGTCCAGGTCCCTGTCCAGATCCCCTCACAGATCTCACAAAAAGTCAAAGAAAAGCAAACACTGACCGAACTAAACCCCGTTTCCTTGTGTTTTTTTTTTTTTTTTTTTTTTAACGTTTTTTGTTTTTCAATGAATATGTCATTTAATGATGCTTTTTTTTTCTGTGCCTGAGATATCGGATTTAAGAAAATAAATAAAAATTGAAAACAAGGGTAAAAATAACGAAGTCCCATAAGGCCGCATTCCTCCATTTCCTGTGAATGCATGTGTATACATATGAGTAACTGCATCTGTAGAAATTGTCACTGTTTTATATTGTAAAAAAATCCTGTCCACCGTGGTTATGTATTTCCTCTAAATGAACCATTTTGTGCTCTGAATTTCACATCTGTCTGTATATGATCTGCTGGCGGTAGTAAACGTTTTAGTTTTTTTATTAGTTTTTTTTTTTTTTTACTCTCTTCCTTTTCCCATACCTCTGTTTGTTTTAGGATGTTGTGATAAAGATAAACTCATTGTTCCCATGCCCTCCTTTTTTTTTTTTTTTTTTTTTTTTACTTTTGGTTTTGTAGCTTTAAAACTTTGAGTTAGGTTTCAAATAAAATCTGAACTGATTATTAACAGCTTGCTTGAGACATGGTCAGCCAAATGATGTCTCCTCTGGTGCACATCATGAGGAGTTCAGGTCTGTGGCGTACTATCGACAGCTCAATGTGATCTGGGTTTTTTTTCAACCCTAAGGATGGTTGATCTGTGTTAACAGTGACAAAAATAATCCATGGTCATTGGATGTAGGATATTTGTCTTAAGGCTGCACCCCATTATTTTTCTAATGGGAAGGTGGAATTGTATAGGAAAATTTGTGAATTCTCAAAGAAGCGGTTAACAAAACGTGTACACATCGACCTTGTTTTTTTTAACATGTCTTATTTATCGTAGGACAATATTCATCTGCAGTTTTAAATGAATGACTCTTGGAGATGACTCATTCTAGTGACATTACTTTTCCCATGTTTACTGGTGACATTAAGAAGCTGTTTTGTTGATTGCATCAATGCAATATTATATCATATCTTCCTAAAGCTACTTCTAGCGTGTCTGATTGTATTCTGTACAAAAACCGAGCACAGCCATTTTGCATACTGTAACAGACGGCTGCAAGTTGTACAAAATATTCATACGTAGTCATGACATTAGTGGCGGCAGCAATATGATGAAATGCGATCACTACATTGTAGCAAGACGAGGATGGTATTGAATAATACCTACTGATTTATTAGGATTCCTCTGATCCAGATAATTTTTCCTTTTGGTGTAGTATTTGAGGTGTGCTAGGAGGAAGTAACACTGAAAAGTAAGTCATGCTTGTCTGGTTTTAATTATACTAATGCCGCAAAATAGATTATACAGTATGCAGTGATATATGCATCAGGAAATAATTTATTGGTGTGCTTTGTTTTAAGAACGTCAGATTAAAACCAATAAGGGATTAATCACAAGCGTATTGGCCAGTGGTTCTCAAACTGTGTGCCGTGGCACTCTGGGGTGCCTCAGGACACTTGCAGGGGTGCCTTGGATTGGTAGTCCAGGACCAATTCAAATTATTTCTGGTTAATGTAATAGGCCAAACCAGTGCTGGTAGCTGTCAGTCATAAAATATGTGGACAAATAGAAGCAAATCTTGTTACCCAACACACAACTGTACCTAAGAGTGACATATAAACCCAATTTCTCTGACGTCCTAGTGGATGCTGGGAACTCCGTAAGGACCATGGGGAATAGACTGGCTCCGCAGGAGACTGGGCACTCTAAAAGAAAGATTAGGTACTATCTGGTGTGCACTGGCTCCTCCCTCTATGCCCCTCCTCCAGACCTCAGTTAGAATCTGTGCCCGGCCAGAGCTGGGTG
This sequence comes from Pseudophryne corroboree, assembly GCF_028390025.1. Classification (NCBI taxonomy): domain Eukaryota; kingdom Metazoa; phylum Chordata; class Amphibia; order Anura; family Myobatrachidae; genus Pseudophryne; species Pseudophryne corroboree. The sequence continues at coordinate 243,237,588 of NC_086447.1, read as the reverse complement.
CTCCTAGTGGGCTCTCCTGAGCTTGCTAGAAAGAAAGTATTTATTAGGTTTTTTATTTTCAGTGAGATCTGCTGGCAACAGACTCACTGCTACGTGGGACTGAGGGGAGAGAAGCAAACCTACCTGCTTGCAGCTAGCTTGTGCTTCTTAGGCTACTGGACACCATTAGCTCCAGAGGGTTCGAACACAGGGCCTGACCTCGATCGTCCGGTCCCGGAGCCGCGCCGCCGTCCCCCTTGCAGAGCCAGAAGACAGAAGAGAAGCGATGAAATCGGCGGCAGAAGACTCCTGTCTTCATTAAGGTAGCGCACAGCACCGCAGCTGTGCGCCATTGCTCCCACAGCACACCACACACTCCGGTCACTGTAGGGTTCAGGGCGCTGGGGGGGGGGGGGGGCGCCCTGGGCAGCAATAAAAATACCTTTGGCATAAAAATACACATAATACAGTGTGTGACTGTATATGTGTAAAACCCCCGCCATTTTTAGTCAGAAACAGGACAGAAGCCCGCCGCTGAGGGGGCGGAGCCTTCTTCCTCAGCACACCAGCGCCATTTTCTCTTCACAGCTCCGCTGGAAGGAAGCTCCCCAGGCTCTCCCCTGCAGTATCCTGGTACACAAAGGGTGAAAAGAGAGGGGGGGGGGGGGGGGGGCACATAAATTTAGGCGCAAAATTTGTATATACAGCAGATACTGAGTTGTAGTGTAATCCCTGGGTTATATAGCGCTGGGGTGTGTGCTGGCATACTCTCTCTCTGTCTCTCCAAAGGGCCTTGTGGGAGAACTGTCCTCAAATAGAGCATCCCCTGTGTGTGTGGTGTGTCGGTACGCGTGTGTCGACATGTCTGAGGTAAAAGGCTCCTCTAAGGAGGTGATAGAGCAGATATGTGTGTGAGAGGGTGTCTCCGTCGACAACGCCGACACCTGTTTGGATATGTGTAAGTGCTAAGGTGAATTTATTGCACAAAAGGTTAGGGAACAGACAGGAAATCTACCCATGTCTGTCCCTATGTCACAGAGACTTTCAGAGTCTCTCAATGCTCACTATCCAAAATAACAAACACTGGTATCGACATGGAGTTTAACTCCACTGTCGACTACGATAATGCAAAGTTACAGCCAAGATGGCTAGAAGGTATTCAATATATGATTATTGAAATAATAGATGATTTGCATATCACTGATGACTCATCTGTCCCTGACAGGAGAATACACATGTTTAAGGGGAAGAATGCTGAGGTAAATTTCCCTCCTCTCATGAGAAAAAAGAGCGGGAATCTCCAGACAAGAGACGGCAGCTTCCCACAAGAGAATTCTCAGGCTGTATCCTTTCCCCACTAGGGCCAGGATATGTTGAGAATCTTCCCCTGGGGTGTCCTGTTTGCACAGACGGTAGCACTTGCTATTCTCAGGGATCCTGCAGATAGCGTGCACATTCTAGTATAGTACCCAGACCGGCGATTGTGTCGGCATGGGTTTATAGCGCTGTGGCAGCGTGGACAGGTACCTTATCAGCAGAGATTGAGACCCTAGTATGCATATAGATATAAATATATTAAAGATGCTGTCTTAAGTGATAGATATATAGTTATAAAGCATGCCCAAAGAGACATGAGTATACTGGGTCCTAGAGTCAAAGCTATGTCGATCTCTGCTTGACGTGTCCTGTAGAATATGCATTGGACAGATGATGCCGACTTAAGAGGCATATGGAAGGCTGAGGATTGTGTGGAGAAGGGTTCTCGGGCCTGGTCTCCACAGCTATAGCTGGTAATTCTGCTAGTTTGCCTTATATTCCTGCACAGCCTAAGAAAGCACGACATTATTAAATGCAGCCTTTCGAATAAAGAAACAAGAAAGTCTGAGGCGCGTCCTTTCTTGTCAGAGCCGGGCAGCTAGTTCCCAGGAACAGAAGTCCTCCCCGGCCCCTACAAAAATCCACCAATGTCGCTGGGGCTCCACAGGCGGAGCTAGGCCCGGTGGGGACACGCCTTCGTAAGTTCAGCCACAAGTGGGTTCACTCCCTGTTAGATCCCTGGGCAATAGATATTGTGTCTCAGGGATACAAGCTGGACTGTGAGAAGATGCCCCCTCACCGACGGCCCTGCGGGCTTCCCCCCAAGAGAGGGAGCCAGTGTTAACTGCAATTCACAAATTGTATCTTTAACAGGTGGTGGTCAAGGGTCCCCTCCTTCAACAAGAGGGTGTTCTTATTCGACCATGTTGTAATCCCGAAACCAGACGGTTCGGTCAGACCCATATTGAATTAAAAATCCCTGAACATATACCTGAGAAGGTTCAAGTTCAAGATGGAATCGCTAAGAGCGGTCAGTGCAAGCCTAAAAAGGGGGAGACTTTATCGTGAATCGGGACATAAGGGATGCATACCTTCATGTTCCCATTTATCCACCTCATTAGGTGTACCTCAGAAATGCGGTACGGGATTGTCATTACCAATTTCAGATGTTGCCGTTTGGTCTCTCCACGGCCCCGAAAATATTCACCAAGGTAATGGCGGATATGATTGTGCTCCTGCGGAAGCAAGGTGTCACTATTATCACGTACTTGGACGATCTCATAAAAGCGAGATCATGAGAGCAGTTGCTGAACAGCGTATCACTTTCTCTGGAAGTGTAACGGCAACACGGCTGGATTCTATATATTCCAAAGTCGCAGTTGGTTCCTACAGCTCATCTGCCTCTCCTAGGCACGATCCTAGACACAGACCAGAAAAGGGTTTATCTCCCGATAGAGAGAGCTCAGGAGCTCATGACACTGGTCAGGAATCTATTAAAACCAAAACAGGTGTCAGTGCATCACTGCACTCGAGTCCTGGGAAGGATGGTGGCATCATACGAGGCCATCCCCTTAGGCAGGTTCCATGCTGGGACCTTCCAATGGGACTTACTGGACAAGTGGTCCGGATCACCTCTTCAGATGCATCGGTTAATCACCCTATCCCACAGGGCCAGGGTGTCTCTCCTGTGGTGGCTGCAGAGTGCTCACCTTCTCGAGGGCCGCAGATTCGGCATTCAGGACTGGATCCTGGTGACCACGGATGCACGCCTCCGAGGGTGGGGGGCAGTTACACAGGGAAGAAATTTCCAAGGTCTGTGGTCAAGTCAACAGACATGCCTTCACATCAATATCCTGGAACTAAGGGCCATATACAACGCCCTAAGTCAAGCGGAGATCCTGCTTCGCGACCAACCGGTTCTGATCCAGTCAGACCGCAGGGGTTCATGTAAACCGCCAAGGCGGCACAAGGAGCAGGGTGGCGAGGGTAGAAGCCACCAGAATTCTTCGCTGGGCGGAGAATCAAGTAAGCGCACTGTCAGCAGTGTTCATTCCGGGAGTGGACATCTGGGAAGCAGACTTCCTCAGCAGGCACGACCTCCACCCGGGAAAGTGGGGACTTCATCAGGAAGTCTTCACGCAGTTTGCAAATTGATGGGAACTGCCTCAGGTGGACTAGATGGCGTCCCACCTCAATAAAAAGCTAAAAAAGGTTTCTCCTTCATCCACTAGGGGCCACTGGAGCGTAGTTACAATGGGGAAATAGTAGGCAGTAAATGGGAGCTGGCACTTTAAAATTTTCACACTGTGGCTAGCTCCTCCCCTACTATCTCCCCTCCAAGCCAGTCTTAGTTAGTGCCCGATGTGAGCTGGTTCACTTGGGTTTAGCTGAAGAAATTTTTTTTTTTTCTTTATTATTTTATTTTTCTTTCTTACACTCACAGACTGGCAGCTCTGCCACTGCCAGTCTGCACCGTGGGAGCTGCCGGCGGGGTCCCATCGCAGCTGCGTGCGGCTCGGGATGGGCCCCGGCTGAGGGAGACACTGAGCTCTCCTGAGTTGGCGGACACCGCTGCGTGCGACGCGTGTCGCGGCCACTCCATCCAGCAGAAGATTCCGGCAGCATGGCAGCGGTGAGTATAAAGGGCCGGACACCGCTGCGTGCGGCGTGTGTCGGGGCCGCTACACCAGGAGACACCGCTGAGTGCGGCGCGTGTCGGGGCCGCTCTGTCGAGCAGTGTAACACCGCTAAGTGCGGAGTGTATCGGGAAGGACAGCGGTGAGTACAATCTCTCCCCTCTCCCCCCCCCCCCCCCTCCTTCCATGATTTATTATGTTACACTGTCTGTTTTCATATTTGTATATGTGGCCCCCTATACCGGAGCGTATAAAGGGCGCATTTGGGGTTTTAGATGCTAGCTTCAGCCCGCTCTGTAAGCGGGCTCAGCGATCTCCACTCCCCGGCCGCAGTATACAAGCAGGTTATGCAGAGCTTATTTTTACACATAAAAAAGTTTGAATTGGGCGCCAATAGTGGAGGGGGCGGAGCTAACTCCCGCTCCGTTCGGCGCTAAGCACTCTCTGCTCCCCGGCCGCAGCATACAGGCGGCCGATGAGATACAGTCGCTTCCCGCTTCATGTGCAGCGGGTTTCATTTTTGAAATTGGCGCCGGAGCGGGGGGGGGGCGGAGCTAACTCCCGCGCTGTAGGCTCACTCCGTCCCCCGGCCGCGGCAGCTGCAGCAGCGTGTACAAGTCCCCGGCTGCTACAGCAGCGCGTACTCCGGCCTCTCCAGCACTTCCGCTCCACGGCCGCTCCAGTACCTCCGCTCCCCGGCCGCTCCAGCACATTTAAAAGGTGAGGCTGACATTCCCGCTTGCTCAGCGGGCTCCCGGCGGCGGCTCCCAGCGCTCATGGTCACAGAGGGGGATTTTAGCTTTCTGTGCAGGGAGATAAGATATTGTGTATATCTCACTTTGGCAGCCATTCCTTCATGCATGAGAGTCCTCTGCCCGGCATTCCATACAAAAGGCTGTAGATCAGGCAGCCTGCTATATAACAGGAGCTGGGGATCAGCTCATTAAGGATTTAAATCTAGTGTGCAATAACAGTTTTTCACACAGTATTTATCTACCCTGTTGGGTGTTTGTTTGTGTATATAGATATTTGTATGTGTGCGGGTGTATGTATATATGTGTATATATATATATTTAGATATATATGCATACAATGCCAGATATAGGGGGTAAAACAAACCACTTCCGCAATGTTTTATAACGACAAAATGCCCCGCCTTGCCACATAACACTTTCCCCCATCTCCTCTCGCAGGCTGGCCACCATTTTCAAAAGCCAGCGGAACCTCCGAAAACATCTGGTGCACCTTAATTAGCGATACGCTACATACAGGGCGGGGTGTTGCCTACCCTTTGTTATTCCTTGGTGTCACTGGGTACTAATGCTATTGGCAATTTGGGGACTGTGTGTGTGTATATATATATATATATATATATATATATAAAACAGTGTGACTCAGCACACTAATCCCCTAAACACCCAATCACAGAGGCCTGGGTTCAAGTACCACAACAGATACTTTTAGCGTTGTGGCTCAGTACGCTAGTAGCGGGTATCTCAACAGGGGGACAGGGGTTTTGAATCCCAACAGAGCACAGATAGCTCAGTCAGTAGAACAGCGCAGCGCTACGGGTTCACTAGAAGGTTTATATGGAATTGTGTAGGTCTCTACACATTATAGTGCAGACCTTACATAGTGCTGTGTTTATTTAACCCACCTTTTCTCCTTTCGTTTGTCTCACCTGGGATAGTCAAAGAATTCCCTCTTAGGTGTGAAGTATGCGGTGGAGCCATCTGCTTAGCCCTCCACGCACCTGCAGGACACTCCTGTTGGAACAGCTCAGATTACGCAGGTAATGTCACTGTTAACCAGAGACCTTGTACGTCATTTCACCTCTCCAGGTTTCTAAAAGAACCTTGCTAGCCTCACAGATTACCAGTGGAAAGGACCCTCGGGGAGGAGGCGAGAGATGCCCAGGATACAGTGGATGTCTGTTTTCGGTGCAATCTCAACCAGTGTCTCAGAATATCCAGGTGCATTATACAGCAGTTTGTCTAATACTGCAGGTAAAGAAGGCGGACACGTCAGATACATCAGGGTTCGGCGCAGATGACGAAATGGTCCAGTTTCGGATGAGCTGGACAGGCTCCGGTAGGCGGCTCGCAGACACCCGCATACACAATTTCAGGTATAAAACAATGTTTGTTTTCCTATCTTTTCCCCGCAGAAGGAGGGAAATGGTATCAGAACCTCTCCAAGGTTTACCCTCGATGTATCACCGGTCCAACAAGCTGCCGTTTTCCTGAGGCAACATTGCTCAGGTATCCACACATATACGGCAGCAGGGTTCTACCTTGTCCGGAGCAGGTAGGTTGTGGACCAATTGTCCTCTAGGTTACAGAGGAAACTGATATTTTGGTACAGGTCAGAATCCCGATTCTGCTTTATCTTCTTTGGAGGTCTCCACGTCTGCAGACTCGGAACCTGCATTTTCGCTTGGGCTGTCTTAACCAGACGACCTCTGGGGCTGCAACAGTGACAGGTGAACATGAAATCCTACGGGGCAGATGGTTCAGGGGAAGGAACTATCTGCAGGATTTCTTGAACCATTGGAGGTAAGTCCACTTTTCTTTCTCCTACTGCTGCCCCAGCTTCAGGACAGACCTTTACCGGTTTTTCATCTAGATCTTTCCGTGCCTTTCAAGCTTTCGACTCCACACACGATATCTATGTCGCCAGGGTGACAGGCTGAAGCAGCGGTTCAACATCCTCGGTCCAGTCCGAGTTTAGGTCATCCTATACACTCACTACAGGTCAAACCTTCCTACCAGCTGGAGGGTCCCAGGGTAGGCACATGTCGGTGGTCCTACGGGGAGTACTGAGAAGGATTGGGCAGTTACAGACTAGATTTTGCTGTACAACCTTTTCAGGAATCAAGAGAGTCATACTGCAGGTGGCACTCCATATGTTTTTAACCGAAAAGGATGTTGATCCCTGTTTCTCAGATATCCTTTGAATCGGAACAGTACTCAGGCCTTTGTTTTCTGTTCACGTTCCGAAGCCAGTTGACTAGGCCAGGCCTATTCTCGCCTTACAATCCTTTCAGTCTGTGATTGCTAGTTTTGAACAAGAAAGGGGGTTTCACGTGTCCCTTGTCTTCAGGGATGCCTGTTTACTGATTTCGGTTGGACGGGCTTTTCTCAGAGTCGCATTACAGGATTCTCATTTTCGCTGTCAGTCCTTTCCTTTTGGTCTCTCTTCCGCTCCCACAGGGTTCAGGAAGATCACACAATAACTCTTTTTCAAGGACAGTAGGTGACGTTGGTTCCCTAATGGGACAATCTACTGCTACTATCCCACTCTGTACATTAGGTGGCTTCGGAATATCCGGAGGTTCCAGGAGCTTCTGGTTCGACACAGATCCTATCTATGCTCCTCGTAGACGTTTCTCAACACGGTTCGTCAGAGGATTTTTCCTTCCTCGGCACCAGGTACTCTATTCCTTCAATCAAGTTGCGTCGCAATGAGTGGTCGCCTACATTTCTCTCTGAGCGGAGGACAACAATCTTCTTTCCAGGTCAGACTCCCGGGTGAGGGAACATTCCCCGGAGTTTTGTCAGCCGGTCCGCTGTGGGCGGAGATTTCGGATCGACCTCAGGGCGTTCTGACTGACTCTAACCCTTTACTACTCTCGGACGTGAGCTCTGGCGGCAGTAGCCGAGGAGGCTCTCAGGGCTCCGGGGAGTTTTCTGGTTACTCTATCCTGCCTCCTTTTCTATTTCTACCTCATGTTCTGTAACACATGAGGGAATTGTGTGCTAGTCCTCTCGGTGGCGCTGGTTGGGCCACGCATGACTTGAAGATACAGATACACCTGTTGTCAGTAGAGGAGCCTGGGCTCCTACCTCGACTGGACTGTCTACTTCAACAGGGTCCTTTTTCTTTGTTCAATCTTACACTTGTTTCGTTTAAACGGGTGACTGTTCACGAGACCTCAGAAGGGACGAGTTCCCTAGTTCGGTTAGGCCTACTGGGCACCGATTTCAGAAGTCTGTTACCTCTTCTCGCTTTTGCCACTTTTGGAAAACTTTATGGGACATAATAAGGATAAAAGGGGTTTTTCCCCTTCTTTCAGTTACCATTCATCTGTGGTTTCTCTGGGAGATTTGACTCCGCTGCGCTTCAGACCACAATGACCGGAATTTTAGCTCTCTGCCTTTTTCGGTTTTCTTCCAAAAGAGATTAGTCTAGCGACCGTAGGTTCGGCCTCTTTTTCAGGGAGTACTCTATTGGCAACTCCCCCGGCTGAGCTTCGGCCTCAGCAGTCGTTTCTTCCAGAGGGGATATCCATTTTTCAGATAAATCTGACACTAGTGTTTTTTTCGGTCCTCTTTGAAGGCTTGTCAGGGCTCGCCGACTCTCTCTACAGAGGTCTTCGGCTATTCGACAAAGTGTTTTTCTTCTTTGTCTCTGTATGATGCTCCCGTGCTAAATAGCCGGGGTCCCAGCGTACGCTGGGCCGTTGGATACATCTGACCATCAGACAGTCTTCTTGCCAGTTGCTAGGGAGCCTCCGTTTTCCTTTTCAGCGCACTTTACGCGCGTTGTAAGACCTTCGCGGGCGGCTGCCCGTGAGGTCTCCATGAATACTTTGTCGGGCGGCTACTTGGTCAGACCGACATTCATTTTGTCAAATTCTACAAGTTTGACACTTTTGCGGCCTCTGCATCACAGTTTGGCCGAGCAGTTTTTACAGGACTCTCAGCGCTCTCCCACCCGTTTTTGGGAGCTCTGGGACGTCCCCATTGTAACTACGCTCCAGTGGCCCCTAGTGGATGAAGGAGAAATCAGGATTTTGGTACTTACCGATAAATCCCTTTCTCCGATTCCACAGGGGCCACTGGACACCCGCCCAGCGCTGTTTCTCCTTGTTTTTTGCTTAAAGTTTGCAGATCACCATATGACTGCTTGTTGAGTTCAGGCTAGCCTGGTTTTTGTCAGGTTCTGTTCCAGGTTTAGTTTGGATTATCCTGGTTTACAGGGCGTCATTAACCTCCTCTACCTTAAGGTTTGTTTATTCCATCTCTCATCGGGCACAGTTTTACGTAGACTGGCTTGGAGGGGAGATAGTAGGGGAGGAGCTAGCCACAGTGTGAAAATTTTAAAGTGCCAGCTCCCATTTACTGCCTACTATTTCCCCATTGTAACTACGCTCCAGTGGCCCCTGTGGAATCGGAGAAAGGGATTTATCGGTAAGTACCAAAATCCTGATTTTACGCCGGGTCAAGGGACCCTCAGGTGATAGCTGTGGTCGCACTAGTAACGCAGTGGGTGTTCCAGTCGGTCTATGTATTCCCTCCTCTTCCTCTCATACCCAAGGGCTGGGAATTGTAATAAAAGGAGGAGTGAGAACAATATTCTTTGCTCCGAATTGGCCAAGAAGGACTCGGTACCCGGAGCTGCAAGAAATGCTCTCAGAGGACCCATGGCTTCTGCCTCTCAGACAGGACATGTTGCAACAGGGGCCCTGTCTGTTCCAAGACTTACCGCGGCTGCATTTAACGGCATGGCGGTTGAACGCCGGATCCTAGCGGAAAAGGGCATGCCGGATGCAGTTATTCCTACGCTGATAAAGGCTAGGAAAGACGTGACAGCAAGACTTTTTCACTGTATATGGCGAAAATAGGTTGCTTGGTGTGAGGCCGGGAAGGCCCTACAGAGGAATTCCAGCGGGGTCGATTCCTGCACTTCCTACAGTCAGGAGTGACTATGGGCCTAAAATTAGGATCCATAAAGGTCAAGATTTCGGCCCTATACATTTTCTCTCAAAAAGAACTGGCTTCACTGCCTGAAGTTCAGATGTTGTTCCGGGGGTGCTGCATATTCAGCCTCCTTTTGTGCCACCGGTGGCACCTTGGGATCTTAACGTTGTGTTGGATTTCCTGAAATCCCACTGGTTTGAGCCACTGAAGACTGTGGAGCTAAAATATCTCACGTGGAAAGTGGTCATGCTATTGGCCTTAGCTTCGGCTAGGCGTGTGTCAGACTTGGCGGTTTTGTCACGTAAAAACCCTTATCTGATCTTCCATATGGACAGGGCAGAATTGAGGACTCGTCCCCAATTTCTTCCTAGGGTGGTATCATCGTTTCATTTGAACCAGCCTATTGTGGTGCCTGCGGCTACTAGGGACTTGGAGGATTCCAAGTTGCTGGACGTAGTCCGGGCTTTGAAAAATTATGTTTCCAGAACGGCGGGAGTCAGAAAGTCTGTTTATTCTGTATGCAGCCAACAAGGTTGGCGCTCCTGCTTCGAAGCAGACTATTGTTCGCTGGATCTATAGCACGATTCAGCTGGTTCACTCGGCGGCTGGATTGCCGCATCAAAAATCGGTGAAAGCCCATTCCACAAGGAAGGTGGGCTCTTCTTGGGCGGCTGCCCGAGGGGTCTCGGCTTTACAGCTTTGCCGAGCTGCTACTTGGTCGGGGTCAAACACGTTTGCTAAGTTCTACAAGTTTGATACCCTGGCTGAGGAGGACCTTGAGTTTGCTCATGCGGTGCTGCAGTCATCCGCACTCTCCCGCCCGTTTGGGAGCTTTGGTATAATCCCCATGGTCCTTACGGAGTTCCCAGCATCCACTAGGACGTCAGAGAAAATAAGAATTTACTCACCGGTAATTCTATTTCTCGTAGTCCGTAGTGGATGCTGGGCGCCCGTCCCAAGTGCGGACTCTCTGCAATACATGTATATAGTTATTGCTTAACTAAAGGGTTATTGTTATGAGCCATCCGTTAAATGAGGCTCAGTTGTTAACCATACCCAGTTAACAGTATGAACATCAAAAGTTGTACTGTGTGATTGGTGTGGCTGGTATGAGTCATACCCTGGATTCCAAATCCTTTCCTTGTTGTGTCAGCTCTTCCGGGCACAGTTTCCCTAACTGAGGTCTGGAGGAGGGGCATAGAGAGAGGAGCCAGTGCACACCAGATAGTACCTAATCTTTCTTTTAGAGTGCCCAATCTCCTGCGGAGCCCGTCTATTCCCCATGGTCCTTACGGAGTTCCCAGCATCCACTACGGACTACGAGAAATAGAATTACCGGTGAGTAAATTCTTATTTTACTTCATTTAATATTTCTAAATTCATCAGTAAGAAACTTTTGGCCTAGGGCTGCCTTGAAAAAAATTCTGATACCATAGAGCGCCATGATTGAAAAAAGTTTGAGAAACACTGGTATTGGCATAACCCTATAATTAGTGAAAGTTCCTATTTACAGGTACATCTGCAGAAAGAGATGTTACACAAGGGTGGGTGTGGGGATTACGGGATTACAAATTGTATTCAGGTGCTCTCTTGATCGGCCTGTGTCATTTCCACACACGAAAAGTAACTTGGGAGTGTTTCATACAATCTGACTGCAAAATACACTTGTGCATGAGGACTTAATTGTATAATCTTTATAGCAGAACAGTGCTAACCGCTTCTGCTTCTTGGTGCCTTTATGAAATCCGTCTGTTTAAATTGGAGAGGGACTTCATGCTTGTGTGACCTGTGTGTTAATTAGTAATACAGGTTGAGTATCCCATATCCAAATATTCCGAAATACGGACTTTTTTGAGTGAGAGCGAGATAGTGAAACCTTTGTTTTTTGATGGCTCAATGTACACAAACTTTGTTTAATACACAAAGTTATTAAAAATATTATATTAAATGACCTTCAGGCTGTGTGTATAAGGTGTATATGAAACATAAATGAATTGTGTGAATGTATACAGACTTTGTTTAATGCACAAAGTTATAAAAAATATTGGCTAAAATGACCTTCAGGCTGTATGTATAAGGAGTATATGAAACATAAATGCATTCTGTGCTTAGACTTGCGTCCCATCACCATGATATCTCATTATGGTATGCGATTATTCCAAAATACGGAAAAATCCGATATCCAAAATACCTCTGGTCCCAAGCATTTTGGATAAGGGATACTCAACCTGTATCACAGCATGTGTACTGACCTATATAACATTCTGAGCGAGTCTATTGGTCTGCAACTAAGGCTAGCAGTGTATGTATTGCAATGTAAATTTTACTGTGTATATACACTTAACATTTATCTGAATTCCAAAGAATATTTACATCTCTGGGGGGTAGATCCAAGGTCACAAATTAATTAAACCTCATTGTATAAATACTACGTGCAATGCATAACAATGAAAGCATCAACTTATACTACTTATGCATTTCACTGTGGGGAGCCAATCCTACACTACTAAGAAAAAACATTGTGGTAAAATATAAACTATTAATGGAGATATACCCTATATGTTTGTTTTAGTTATATTTAGTTATAAGGACTTTCTACAAATGTGCTTGTGTGTTATAGTTGCTGGTCACTTTTCTGAGGAAATTGTAGCGTTTTTAAGTATTAACAGTTTGTTTTGAGGATCACTAAACCCAAAAGTTATTTTAGTGCAATAACGTTTTGCTACTGATGTTAACGTTTAAAGCTGGCCCGGCATGCTGTGATATTGGGCAGTTGGCATCATACCTCAGCATGTGTGGTACCAGAACAAGCCTGGTATTTCAAAAACATCCAATCAAGGTCTAGTCATTATCAGTAAGTATGGTAAATGCAGTTGATAAAGAACACTTTTGACCTGTGTGTGCCACAATCGTAGGACCACTCTTACTGGCTCCACTGACAATGAAAGTTACCTGGACACTTGATCTTACCAGAGGATGAGAACATTTGGGCAGCCATGTGTGAGGCCAAGTTGGACAGTTACCCTATTGATATTCTTTTGAGTGCAGTATCTGGACCGTTGCTCTGTGTTAGATTATTGTACAAGTGTACAGTAAGCTGCTGCTTATCAGGTGAGTGGTGTTTACCAGAGGTTCTCAAACGCAGTCATCAAGGCACCCCAACGGTCCAGGTTTTAAGTTTATCAATGCTTGACCGCAGATTATTTAATTAGCACCTCAGTCAGTTTGATTTAACCATCTGTGCTGAGCCATGGATATACCTTAAACCTTAGGTGCCTTGAGGACCATGTTTCACACTGTTGCCTGTGTTGAAACGAATGGATACCAGGTCATCTCATGAAAATAAAGTGCATCTTTCTGCAGCGGGGTACACTGGGTTCCACAGTTATAACATTGGGGTGTAGAGTAGGATCTTGATCCGAGGCACCAACAGGTTAAAGCTTTGACTTCCCAAGATGCTCAGCGCCACCTGCTCTATAACCCCACCTCCATGCACAGGAGCTCAGTTTAAGTTGGTGCCTGCAGTGCAGGCAGGGCTGCTCCAGCAGCCATGAAAAGAGCTTTTAAAAGTGAAGATGAAGACTTCAAGAGCTGCAGCAGATGCACTGTCAATGCTAGATGTCATTCTGACATCTGCAGCGCTGTATACTCCTGTGTCCCTGGTTGCTGGGTATTTACAGCGGAGGCTCCGGTTCTCTACTTCAGGCACACACACCAGCCGCAGCTCTCTGGGATCGTGTGGCTGCATTCAGTGAGGAGGTAAGAGGGTCCCCCAGACGTAACCCACTGGAAATCGCGATCCGGCGTGGCCGCGTGTGCTGGCGTAGACATTGTCAGTACAGGGACCCCACTAGACCACCAGGGCAGGTGCACAGTTCGGTTTTAACTTTTTATATGTCCCACAGTACCCGGTGGTGAAGTCCAGCAACGGGATAAGGCTCTGATCTGTAGCCTCAGGGCGCCATTTAGAGTAAATGTTCCCGCCCTGGAGCTGCATCTCTCTCCCTGTCAGCGTTTGGGCACCATCTTCACATGCTGCACTGATCCTGGGACTTTTTGGGCAAAGCCTCTGTAAAGCTGCATGCACTGATCCTGGGACTTTTTGGGCAAAGCCTCTGTAAAGCTGCCTGCATTATCAGCGCTGTGCATTTTACAGGACACTTTATTATTATCCTTTATTTATATGGCGCCACAAGGGTTCCGCAGTGCCCAATTACAGAGTACATATACAAATAATCAAACCGGAAAAGAGCAACTTACAGTTGATGACAGTATAGGACAAGTACAGGGTAAATAAACATAGTTACATAAGCAGATGACACTGGAATAAGTATCAGGTGGCAGAAGACTGCTGGATTTGGTGCAGTTGATTATTAAAGTAAGAAAGGATAAGCATGAGGGAAGAGGGCCCTGCTCGTGAGAGCTTATTCTAAAGGGGAGGGGTAGACAGACAGGGGTGACACAGATGGGGTACATAGAAAGCGTGGAACAGAGGGTTAGGATGAGATTTGGTTGGGTTTGGTGAATTGAGTCTTGAGAGCCCATTTGAAGTTTTGTAGAGAGGTGGGGAGTCTGAGGGGGAGAGGTAGGGAATTCCAGAGAAGTGGTGCAGCACGTGAATAATCTTGGAGGTGGGAGGAAGTAATCCGTAGGCAGGAGAGTTGGTGTGCATTAGCAGAGCGAAGAGGACGGGTGGGAGTGTAAAGGGAGATAAGGTCAGAGATGTAGATGGGAGAGGAGTGGGTGAGGGCTTTGTAAGCGAGTGTGAGAAGCTTGAAATGGATTCTGAAAGGGAAGGGGAGCCAGTGAAGGTCTAGTAAGAGAGGAGAGGTGGACGTAGTGCGTTTGGTGAGGTAGATGAGCCGGGCAGCAACATTGAGGATAGATTGGAGTGGAGAGAGGTATTTGTCAAAAATGCCAGTCAGGCGGAGATTACAGTAGTCCAGTCTGGAGATGTCTTAGTAGCATCCTGGGTCAGAAACTTAAGTATTCTACATGTCTGTTGACAGTGTTAGTTAAGAAACGGTGCATTACTTCAGGGTTTTGTAGTACAAGTACCCTGTGATATATAATCCAGTCTTTACTGTGCATTGTTATATCTGTTACTCTGTATAGCTTTACTTAGTATTGCTAGTCCAGTGCAGTTTTATTGCTTGTCATAATTTCTGCATGGTACATGTGACTGTGTGTGTGCATATAGCTGCTGCGTGGTTTCTACCCCGTGTATCTCACTCAGATTGCTATCCCTACATTCTGTACCCTGAGGGGGGGCTAAATGCGTCAGGATTATTATTTGATATAGGTGTTTCACAGGATATACTTATTGTGTATTTTTCTCTGTGATTTTCAGTCATTGTATACCTCTTGAATTCTCTGTGATTTCACACCGTATTTACGCTTTCAGATGTCAGCTTCCAGGGGCGACGGTGCTGCAGCTGATCCCACAATGCGTGGTGGTGATGTTGCAGACACATTAGAGGAAAACATAGCAGAGGGTTCAGGTTCTGGGGGTTCACTACCCCCTAGTGGGGCCGTAGCAACGGGGGTCCATAATGACCCACCTTGGGCTACTTTCTCTGGTAACTAGACTTACGCCCCCTATGGGACCTCACGTGCTCATACAGCCACATATTGCTCCTGTGGTTAATCCGCCATGGGCAGATCTTCTGTCCACTCAGTTACAGCAATGGAATCTCTCATTGAACAAACAGAAACCTAACCCTCGCCCGCCTAAGATGAAGGGGTCCTCTAAGCGGGCCATTACTTCCTCACAATCCACCCATATTCCAGACACTTTGTCTGATGAAGATGGCGTATATACTGACCCCTCAGACACTGATCCAGATGCTTCTGATAGGGACTCTATTTCACAGGTGGATGTTCCTAACCTATTGGAGGCTATCAGGCTCATCCTTCAAATTGATGACCCAGAACCTGTTATTGCCTCTAAGAAGCCAGATAGATTTAAACGTCAGAAGGTTATTAAACAAGTTTTACCTCATTCTGACCATTTAGTTGACATTCGTCAGGAATCCTGGGAAAATCCAGGAAAGAAATTCACACCTCACAAGAAGATACTGGCTCGCTATCCCCTCGCTGCGGAGCTAAGTAAGAATTGGAAAACGCCACTGCCGGTGGATTCGCAAGTGGCGTGGCTGGTGGTGTCCTCTGCCTGTAACTACCCTCACCTCTCTGAAAGAACCTACGGATAAGTGTGTGGAGGGTTGCTTAAAAGCTATTTACACCCTTGCAGGAGCTGTGCATCGACCCAATATTGCAACTACTTGGGTTGCAGAAGCTATTGAAGCGTGGGCTCAGGAGGTGGAAGCAGAGCTGCCGTCCAATTTTTCTGATAATGCTATACAATGCCTCGTATATATTGTCACAGCATCTCATTACATTAAGGAGGCGGCTTCTGATGCCGGTATTCTGGCGGCCAAGGCTTCTACGTCCATTTTGGCTTATCGGATTCTCTGGTTACGATCCTGGTCTATGGATCTGGACTCTTAAGAAAACCCTGGAAGTGCTCTCTTTTAAGGGAGATATTCTTTTTGGTGAGGCTATAAACAAGATTGTGGCTGACTTAGCTTCTGCTAAGATGGCGTGTCTTCCTAGTACTGCTCCTTTTGGTCCCGGAGGGTAAGAGTACTTCCTTTCGTCCTCCAGGTAAAGCAAAGGGTCAGGCGTACCCGAAACAGGCTCGCACTTCCAAAACCACTAAGCCCAAACATAAACGTGCCTGGGCTGCCCGTCAGCCTGCTTCCAAATCAGAGAAGCCTACTACATGACGGGACGGGCCTCCCCCTGGGGGATCCCAGGGTGGGAAGCTGACTTTTAAGGTTTACCCAGGAATTGTTGAAGACCATTTCTGACGCCTGGGTACGGGAAGTCGTCACTTACGGATACGCCATATCCTTCAAGAATCGCCCCCCTCATCAATTTTGTCTGACGGACATCCCTTCAGATCAGGTGAAGGTAAAAACTTAATTTGGTGGTACAATCCCTCCTGGACACAGGAATGATAGTACAGGTGCCTCTGGCTCAGAGAGGCATGGGGTACTATTCACCGCTGTCCCTAGTCCCGAAACCGAATGTTTACTCCCGGCCCATTCTCAACCTCAAGTCCTTGAACAAATTTGTGAGTCTCCAAGTTTCATATAGAAACTCTTAGCTCTATTGTTCTAGCTTAGGAGCCTGGGGACTATATGGTCTCCCTGGACATACAGGATGCTTACCTCCGTATTCCGATTGCCATGTCGCATCAGCAGTACCTGCGGTTTGCTATTGGCAACCTTCATTAACAATTTCGGGCTTTACCTTTTGGTTTGACCATGGCTCTGCGTGTCTTCACGAAGGTTATGGCTGTAATGACGGCATTACTCCGCCGTCAGGGTGTCAGGATTCTACCGTATCTGGACGACCTGCTGATACTGGTGAATTCCCAAAAAATTCTCCGTTATCCGGATCTGACAGTCCAATTTCTGAAAGCCCATTGGTGGCTCATCAATGGAAGAAATCTTCCCTGATCCCTGCTCAGAGCATGGTGCACCTGGGGGCATTGTTGGACACTCACAACCAGCGGTTTTTCTTGTCTCAAGAGAAGGTCCTGAACCTACAGGACAGAATTCGATGCTTCCTCTCTCGCCCACGAGTGTCGATTCACTTGGCGATGCAAGTACTAGGCCTCATGGTGTCGGCTTTCGACATGGTGGGGTACGCTCAATTTCATTCCCGCCCTCTGCAGAGATTGATTCTTGCCAAGTGGGACGGCCTGCCTCACTGGATCAGGTCTCACATGATCTCATTTTCTCCGGAGGTTCGTCGGTCACTGAGCTGGTGGCTCCAGGACCAACGATTGAGCAGGGGTCGTCCCTTCTGGATCTCCAACTGGGTCCTTCTGACGACGGAGCAACACTCCCTTCAGGGTTGGTGGACCAAGGAGGAGTCTCTCCTCCCGATAAACATTCTGGAATTGCGGGCGGTGTTCAATGCTCTGAACCTGGCCCAGCATCTGATACAGAACAGTCCTGTTCAGGTACAGTCGGACAACGCCACCACGGTGGCGTACATAAATCATCAAGGCGGCACTCGAAGCTGCATGGCAATGAGGGAAGTGTCAAAGATTCTTCAGTGGGTGGAACGCCATCTGCCAGCCATATCAACCAACCATCTGCTTTTCACATCAACCAACATATTGTGGTTCCAACTGTGACTGACACCTCTGCTACTTCAAAGTCTTTGGAATTGTGAGGGCTTTGAAGGTGTATGTGAAGAGAAGAGCTCGTCACAGAAAATCCGACTCGCTGTTCGTTCTCTATGATCCCAATAAAATTGGGTGTCCTGCTTCAAAGCAGTATTTTGCACGCTGGATCAAGCACATGATCCAGCATGCTTATTCCATGACAGGACTGCCGGTTCCAAAATCTCTACAGGCCCACTCTACTAGGTCGGTGAGTTCTTTGGCGGCTGCCCAGGGTGTCTCGTCTTTACAGGTCTGCCGAACAGCTACTTGGTCAGGTTCGCAAAGTTTTACAAGTTTGATATTTTGGCCTCTGAGGACCGTCAGTTTGGTTAATCAGTTCTGCAGGAGCCTCCGCATTCTCCCACCCAGTTTGGGAGCTATGGTACTTCCCCATGGCACTAAATAGATCCCCAGTATCCTCTAGGACGTAAGAGAAAATAGGATTTTAATTACCTACTGGTAAATCCTTTTCTCTTAGTCCGTAGAGGATACTGTGCACCCACCCGGTGCTTCGTTCTTCCTGCACTGTCACTTTAAGTATTCTGGTTTGTTCAGCTGTTGCTGTTCATGTTTCAAGTTTGGTTAGCATGGCTTTCCTATTCTGTGTGCTGATTCGTAATCTCACCACTATCCTTATCTATCCTCTCAAAGCATGTCCGTCTGCTCGGGCACAGTTTCCTAGGCTGAGTCTGTTAGGAGGCGCATAGAGGGAGGAGCCAGCACATACTATCAAATTCTTAAAGTGCCCAAGGCTCCTAGTGGACCTGTCTATACCCCATGGTACTAAATGGATTTCCAGTATCCTCTACGGACTACAATAAAAAGATTTAGCGGGTAGGTAATTAAAATCCTATTTTCCTTTTCCTCCTGACTATAGGACAAAATGGGAAAATCCACCGATAGTGGATGCGTCAGTCTCCAGGCTCTCACATAAAATAGTATTACCTGATCTTGGTGCAGCCTCACTAAAGGATGCAGCCGATCGTAAGATTGAGACTACACTCAAATTTTTGTATAAAGCTGCTGGGGTGGCCCAGAGACCTACTACAGCATGTGGGTGGATTACGCGAGCCATTGCTAAATGGTCTGGTAATTTAATTGAGGGGTTAGATACCTTACCGCAAGAGGAAATTGTTTTACTCCTGCAAAACATACAAGACTCTGTGAACTTTATGGTGGAAGCCATTAAGGAGATAGGCTTGCTTAATGCACGCAGTCTTGGCACGCAGGGGTTTATGGCTACATCAGTGGACTGCTGACCCAGACTCAAAAAAGGTGTGGAAGGCCTGCCTTTCACAGGTGAGGCCTTATTTAGCAATTAACTCAAGTGCATTTCATGAGCTACTGCGGGTAAATCCACCTGCTTTCTGCAGCTCCGCCATCTAGGAAGGCCTACTCAAGACCCAATTTACAGTCCTTTCATACTGTAAAGTTTCAGGGCAAAGCCAGAAGCTCTTCTACTGCTGCCAGAGGGGCTAGAGGTAAACCACGCTAACCAGCGGCTGCTGGTTCACAGGAAGAGAGCTCTGGCTCTGCCTCCTTAAAACCTTCCGCATAATGGTGGACCGCAGTGACTGGGAGACAGGCAGGTGGGAGCCCGGCTGAAATTCTTCAGTCATGCCTGGACAAGATCTTGCCAGGATCCCTGGTCCATTTGCTTACCAGTTTCACAAGAGGCAAGAATAACCTTACAAGACGCCATTCAAAACTGTTACATACCCATTGTTCCAGTTCCACCTCATCTACAAAACAAGGTATACTATTACAGCTTGTTTATGGTACAGAAACTGGACGGTTCAGTAAGAGCAATTCTGAACCTTAAGTCATTGAACCCATACTTACAAGTGTTCAAGTTCAAGATGAAGTCTCTGAGAGCGGTGATCTCAGGTCTGGAAGAGGGGGAATTCCTAGTGTCTATGGATATCAAGGATGCGTACCATCACATTTTGATCTGGTCACCTCATTAGGCTTATCTACGGTTTGCACTGCAGGACTGTCACTACCAGTTCCAGGCCCTGCCATTTGGTCTCTCCATGGCACCGTGGGTGTTCACCAAAGTGATGGCAGAGATTATGCCACTACTCTGCAAACAGAGTGAACATAATTCCATACCTGGACGATCTTCTGATAAAGGCTGCATCCAGGGAGCAGTTGTTGGAGAACATTGGTCTTACAACAAGATTACTCCTGGATCATGGGTGGATTCTGAACCTACCAAAATCTCACATGGAACCAATGCAGAAGCTTCATTTCCTGAGATCAGACAATATTCTACGATGGAATTTCATCTGGGACGTTTCCTGCTTTTTCTGCAGTCGGGAGTTGATGTGGGCCTACACGTAGGCTTCGTAAAAGTTCAGATTTCGGCCTTGTCTATTTTCTTTCAGAAACAATTGGCTTTTCTCCCTGAGGTCCAGACATTTTTGAAAGGTGTTCTTCATATCCAACCTCTTTGTGCGCATTGGGATCTCCATTTGGTTCTGCAATTCCTCCAATCGCACTGGTTTGAACCGTTACAGGAGGTAGATGTAAAGTATCTTATGTGAAAGACCGTCACACTATTGGCCTTGACTACGGCAAGGCACGTGTCTGAGCTGGGGTCGTTGTCTCACAAGAGCCGCTACTTAATTTTCCATGAGGACAGAGCTGAACTTGGGGCTCGTCAGCAATTACTTCCTAAGGTGGTGTCAGCATTTCACAGCAACCAGCCAACTGCGGTTCCAGTTGTTACTGATGCCTCTGCTACTTCAAAGTCTTTGGACATTGTACGGGCTTTGAAGGTATACAGTATGTAAAGCGTACTGCTCATAACAGGAATTTGGACTCGCTGTTCGTTCTTTGCGATGCCAATAAGAGTGGGTGTCCTGCTTCAAAGCAGTCAATTGCACGCTGGATCAGGCTCACTATCCAGCATGCTTATGCCACGGCAGAATTCAAAACAAGTCTTTAAGATACCAACAGTGCGCAAAGGCAGCTAATAGTGCAGTATTCTACAGGAGGCTTTTCCGACCTCTAATTCAAATGGCAAAAATAAAAATTAAGAATACTACTTCACCAGCGCCCCACTCCGTTTCACACGGGGCAATCCACCTCTTGTTTTTGTGCGGACCTCCTTAGAGAGAATTCTTGGTCATAACAAGAAGTTTGCACCGGAAAAAGAGGTGAAAATGGAAATAATATAGTGTGATACCATAAGAATGCAAGTTATAGGCAATTTAATAACACCTAATAAATACATAAAATTCCAGTAACTAGACATAGACTTAGTAAAAAAAAGGCAGGTAAGCCACATGAACAAAAAGACATTCACTAGTAGGACCACCCTCGTGGTAGCAAAAGTGATTGCTGGTTACTGGCTCCTGGTGAGAACTGGCTCATGTCAGTTCTAAAGGTATGAAACTCCAGATAATATCGCCAGGCTGCAGCACAGGGATTCTCTGGTATCAGCGCTCATCCAGGGGTTGGCTCAGTTCAAAAACATCAGTATCTGCATGCAAGGGGTCAGATTCAAGAGCACCCACGCATTCCGACCCTCCCCAGGTCTTTCTCAAGGTTAGCTCCAATGTGGATCCAATGGAGGGTCGGAACATGTGGGTGCTCTTCAATCTGACCCCCTGCATGCAGATGCTGATGTTTTTGAACTGAGCACACCCCTGGATGAGCGCTGATACCAGAGAATATCTGTGCTGCAGCCTGGCGATCTTATCTGGAGTTTCATGCCTTTAGAACTGACATGAGCCAGTTCTCACCAGGAGCCGGTAACCAGCCATAACTTTTGCTACCATATGAGGGTGGTCCTACTTAGTGAATGTCTTTTTGTTCATGTGGCTTACCTGCCTTTTTTTTTTACTAAGTCTATGTCTAGTTACTGGAATTTTATGTACCGTATATACTCGAGTATAAGTCGACCCGAATATAAGCCGAGGCACCTAATTTTACCACGAAAACCTGGGAAAATTTATTGACTCGAGTATAAGCCTAGGGAGGGAAATGCAGCTCTAGCCGTACACAGCCCTCATACTGCCAGATATGCCCTCATACTGCCAGATATGCATGCCCCCTCAGTGCAACATATGCCCCCCACCCCCCAAGTGCCAAATATGCTCCCCCAGTGCCTGGTATAACTTACCCTCCGCCGCTCCCGCATTGTCTTGTGAAGGAGGGACACGGAGTACACAGCGCGCGCCTCTCCTGTGTCCCTCTAGTGGTCGCGGTGGGTCTGTAAAATGAAGTGCCGGTTCGTGAGCCAATCAGAGCTCACGAACGGGTACTTCCTTTAATAGACTTGCCACTGGAGACGCAGGAGGGACACAGGAGAGTCGCGCGCTGTGTCCCTCCTTCCCACTGCCACTGCACTGACTCGAGTATAAGCCGAGGGGGCTTTTTCAGCACAAAAAAAAAGTGCTGAAAAAGTCGGCTTATACTCGAGTATATACGGTATTTATTAAGTGTGTTATTAAATTGCTTATAACTTGCATTCTTATGGTATCACACTATATTTTTTCATTTTCACCTTTTTCCGGTGCAAACTTTGTTATGACCGAAAATTCCCTCTAAGGAGGTCTGCATGAAAACAAGAGGTGTTTTGCCCCGTGTGAAACGGAGTGGGGCGCTGGTGAAGTAGTATTCATTTTTCTTTATTCCAAGGCAGGTTTGCTAATTCCGAAATCTGTACAGGCCCACTCTACTAGGTCGGTGGGTTCTTCTTGGGCGGCTGCCCGGGGTGTCTCGGCATTACAGCTCTGCCGAGCAGCTATGTGGTCAGGTTCGAACACGTTTGCCAAGTTTTACAAGTTCGATACCTTGGCCTCTGAAGACCTTCAGTTTGGTCAATCTGTTCTGCGGGAACCTCAGCACTCTATGACTCGGTTTGGGAGCTTTGGTACTTTCCCATGGTACTAAATGGATTCCCAGTATCCCCTAGGACAGAGGTTCTCAAACTCGGTCCTCGGGAGCCCACACAGTGCATGTTTTGCAGATAACCCAGCAGGTGCACAGGTGTATTAATTACTCACTGACACATTTTAAAAGGTCCACAGGTGGAGCTAATTATTTCACTTGCGATTCTGTGAGGAGACCTGCAAAACATGCACTGTGTGGGCCCCGAGGACCGAGTTTGAGAACCTCTGCCCTAGGACGTAATAGAAAATAGGATTTTAATTACCTGCCGGTAAATCCTTTTCTCGTAGTCCGTAGGGGAGACTGGGAATCCATTTAGCATATTTATTAAAAATAAACCTTGAAATCACATGTACATACAGTAAGTATTCACAGCATTTGCTCAATACTTTGTTGATGCACCTTTGGCAGCAATTACAGCCTCAAGTATATTTGAATATGGTACCACAAGCTTGGCACACATATCTTTGGGCAGTTTCGTCCATTCCTCTTTGCAGCACCTCTCAAGCTCCATTAGGTTGGATGGGAAGCGTTAGTGCACAGCCATTTTCAGATCTCTCCAGAGATGTTCAATAAGATTCAAGTCTGGGTTCTGGCTGAGCCACTAAAGGACATTCACAGAGTTGTCCTGAAGCCACTGCTTTGATATCTTGGCTGTGTGCTTAGGGCCGTTGTCCTGCTGAAAGATGTACCGTCGCCCTAGTCTAAGGTCAAGAGCGCGCTGGAGCAGGTTTTCATCAAGAATGTCTGTACATTGCTGCATTCATCTTTCTATCCTGACTAGTCTTCCAGTTCCTGCCACTGCAAAACATCCCCACAACATGATGCTGCCACCACCACCATGCTTCACTGTAGGGATGGTATTGACCTGGTGATGAGCAGTGCCTGGTTTCCTCCAAAGATGATGCCTGGCATTCACGCCAAAGAGTTCAATCTTTGTTTCATCAGACCAGAAAAATTTGTTTCTCATGGTCTGAGAGTGCATTTTGGCAAACTCCAGGCAGGCTGCCATGTGATTTTTACTAAGGAGTGGCTTCTGTCTAGCCACTCTACCATACAGGCCTGATTGGTGGATTGCTGCAGAGATGGTTGTCCTTCTGGAAGGTTCTCCTTGATCCACAGGAATGCTGTAGCTCTGACAGTGACCATCTGGTTCTTGGCCACCTCCCTGACTAGGGCCCTTCTTCCCCGATCGCTCAGTTTAGACAGCTGGCTAGCTCTAGGAAGAGTCCTGGTGCTTCTGAACTTCCATTTACGGATGATGGAGGCAACTGTGCTCATTGGGACCTTAAAAGCAGCAGATATTTTTCTGTACCCTTCCCCAGATTTGTGCCTCGAGACAATCGTGTCTCGGAGGTCTGCAGACAATTCCTTTAACTTCATGCTTGGTTTGTGCTCAGACATGCACTGTCAAGTGTGGGACCTTATATAGACAGGTGTGTGCCTTTCCAAATCATGTCCAATCAACTGAATTTACCACAGGGGGACTCCAATTAAGCTGTAGGAACATCTCAAGGATAATCAGTGGAAACGGTGCACCTGAGCTCAATTGTGAGCTTCATGGCAAAGGCTGTGAACACTTGTGTACATGTGATTCCTTCGTTTTTTTATTTTTAATACATTTGCAAAAATCTCAAAAAAAACTTTATTCACATCATTATAAGGGTATTGTATGTAGAATTTTGAGGGGGAAAATTAATTTATTAAATTTTGGAATAAGGTTATAACATAACAAAATGTGAAAAAAGTGAAGCGCCATGAATACTTTCCAGATGCACTGTGTGTTTGTGTGTGTGTATATATATATATATATATATATATATATATATATATATAGAAATCCAAACAGGGATGGCACTCACGGAGACTAACAAACTTTCTGAAAAGAACACGCTGACAGCGCCTTAATGATCGACGTTTCGGAGCTATGCTCCTTTATCAAGATTAAAAGATACAATGACAAAACATAACATTTATAGTGCTTACCCAAAATGTGCAGGTGTTTCCGGACACACGCCACTCACGGAGTCCCGGTAACCTCACCCACGCTTGCTGGCGCCGACGGACTTCCGGGGGCTCGGTCTCATGACGCACCTCATCACGTGAACGGGAGTTTGCCGTGCACTCTGACATTACACGTCATGCGCTTAGCTGAACTCCCTTAACATAACAAACAACTGTGAATACAAAAAAACAAGAATGAACATCTAAAATCAATCTACACTTATAACATGTTGAGCAAAGACAACTGTAGACATAGTACAGACATTAGGCTAAATCTCTACCTAATACATACATACTTTCAGTCAATAAGGCTAATTTACATATAGCTTAAATTACATGGAACTTATTGAATGATCATAAGCTATCATCTAGTATAGATACCATATGTAAACCACTACTTAAATAACCTTAATTATAAGCCTTAGGGACCGATATCTGCATACAATTGAAGATCCTAAAAAAAGGCAACAAAATCCATTTAGAGAAATGATGTAAATGAAACCATCTCATTAAGCCCCAGGGGCTGCACTGTCTGTAATACTGAAATCCATTTCGATTCTCGTTGGAGGAGAATACGTCCCCTATCCCCACCCCTAGGATTAGGGGGGACCCAATCTATAATTTTATATCTCATGGAAGCTAAGGGATGCTGGAAATCTTTAAAGTGACGAGCCACTGGCTGTTCTGACCCCTTCCCATCTAAAGCAGCACGAATACTAGATCTATGCATAGCTATACGTTCCTTTAGTTGTCTAATGGTTTTTCCCACGTAGAATTTTCCACACGGGCATCTAATATAATATACAACGTATTTGGTACTGCACGTTACGGGATAATTGATATAAAATTTCTTGCCAGACATTGGATGATGAAATATATTGCCTACCTCCAGGGCACTACAGGTAGTGCAACCAGTACACTTATAGTTGCCCGGCTTACGTGAGAGAAAATGAGTGGGAGTAGATGTAAGTGTAGAGACATCGTTATGGATGACAACATCTTTGATATTCTTACCCCGTTTATATGAGGGCAAAATATGGGCACCTTTTATTATAGGTAGTCTCTTGTCCTCTGTCACTATGGGCCATACTCTACGTGCTGCTGTCAATAAAGGGCCACTCATGGTCGTAAAGTCTTGTGGCCAAACAACTCTATTAGAGTCGTTCTTTTTAGTAGTATTCATCAAGGTTTGTTGTCTATCCATGGCCAATACCTTTAGCTTAGCTTTTTTCAAAGTAGTTAGATTATATCCGCGCTGTAAAAATTACTTAAGCGTATTGTCTATTTGTATAACTGCTTCAGCTGGATCACTACAAATTCTATAAATTCTGAGAAATTGTGAAAACGGTAATGACCTTTTGGATGCATGAGGATGATGACTACTGCCATGCAAAATAGTATTACGGTCTGTTTCCTTATAGTAAATACTAGTCTGCAATTGACCATCCAAAGTCAAATTAATTTTAACATCTAAGTAATGAACTGAAATAGCACTATGTGTATGGGTAAACTTAATTGACATGTCCTGTGTATTGATCTCCTGCATAGTCTGCTGAAAGGATTCCTGTGTCCCTGTCCAAATAAGAAAAATGTCGTCGATATAGCGACAATACATGTATATATTCGATGCAATTAATGGATTCGGAAAAAAACAAATCTTTTTCTATTTCGTGCATAAAGATGTTAGCTACACTAGGCGCTACACAAGAACCCATCGCAACTCCAGAACACTGCAAATAATATTTCCTATCAAAAAGAAAATAATTATGGCTCAACACAAAATCCAATAACTGCATGAAAAACTCTACATCAGGTCCAGTGTATAATAGACTGTTAGTAATTGCTCGCCTAATGGCTGCCAAACCACGTGAATGAGGAATATTTGTATATAGGCTTACAACGTCTATAGTACACAGACAATTATCAGGTAAATTGTCCAAGCATTGGAGTTTCAAAATAAAGGAAGTTGTGTCCTTCAAATACGTAAATTGTTGTTGTACAATAGGTTGTAAAAACCAATCCAAATATTGTGATATAGTGTAGAATAAAGAGTCTCTGGCGGCAATAATAGGCCGACCTGGTGGGCACAGCGGGTCCTTGTGCAGCTTCGGAATGGTGTAAAACAGTGGAGTTTTAGGACTGTCCTGCATAAGGGATTCTTTAATTTTAGAGGTTATGGTTTCTTCTCAGCAGATTCTAGGAAAGCATCGACTTCACGTTTAAAGTTCACAGTCGGGTCCTTTGGTAATCTCCTATAGACTGCTTCATCTGAAAGCTGTCTATAAATTTCTTCTTTATATTTACACACATCTTGCACCACTATCCCCCCACCCTTATCGGCGGGGCGGATAATGATATCTTGGTGTCTTCCCAGATCTTTTAGAGCTTGTCTCTCGGTGAATGATAGATTTCTATTAACTTCTACTTGGTTTTTCCCAAGTGATTCAATCGTAGTTTCTAAGTGAGTCGTGAAACTTTTTAGGGATGTATTAGACGTAATAGGGTCAAACTTGGATGGTTTATATATCGGAGGTCCTATCGCTGCTATATCTTCATGGACCCCAAAATGTTCACGGAGCCGCAACCTCCTTCCAAATTTATAAAGATCCACCCTATTTTGAAAGGTGTCGGGAAGATTTGTGGGAACAAAGGAAAGTCCTTTATTAAGTACTCTATTTTCAGTCTCGGTGAGCATTCTTGCAGATAAATTGAAGACTAGGTCTTCTTGTAGTTCTTCTTTTTTGTATTTCCTCGCCCACTGGCCCCCCCGGCGACTGCTCTTCCTCTGCCTTTGCCGGGTTCCCTCTGGGCCCTAGTAGCTACCCCTAAAGGGGGTTTTTGCGAACCAATTCCTTCCTGACCCGTCACTGTTTCCCCTTCACTCGAAGATGCCGCTCCTCCTGAGGTGTCTGTGTCAAATTGTGGCCGGCGTGTTCTCTTATAACGCTGGCGGTTTTGGTATCTGGACTCCTTATTATAGACCCAACTGTAAACCCTCAGTTCAGCATAGTCACGATTGACTGTAGTTAATTTGTTTTTCTTAAACTGTATCAGTTCACTACGATACTTTTCTATTTGTGCTGAAATATTAGAGAACCAATCCTTAGTTAAATCAAGTTTAATAGTATCGGTATGTGCTGTCTCAAAGATAGTGATCATCTCTCTTACTAGTGTTAACTCTCGTCTAGATTCTTCTATTACTAGTAAGATGAGATCGTACGAGCATTTATTCAGGACAGCCGTCCACTTTTTACAAAAGTCTGCATTATAGCGTCCAATTGTTGGGGTGTTTTTGATGCGAAACCCCCTTGGGATTTTTTTATCCCTAAAATAATCAGACAAAGAAATTCCATGTAGGTGATAATCTACTTCTCTTTTCTCTGACATCCTAAGTGGATGCTGGGACTCCGTAAGGACCATGGGGAATAGCGGCTCCGCAGGAGACTGGGCACAACTATAAAGAAAGCTTTAGGTCTAACTGGTGTGCACTGGCTCCTCCCACTATGACCCTCCTCCAGACTTCAGTTAGAATCTTGTGCCCGGCTGAGCTGGATGCACACTAGGGGCTCTCCTGAGCTCCTAGAAAGAAAGTATATTTTAGGTTTTTTATTTTACAGTGAGATCTGCTGGCAACAGACACTGCAGCGAGGGACTAAGGGGAGAAGAAGCGAACCTACCTAACTGGTGGTAGCTTGGGCTTCTTAGGCTACTGGACACCATTAGCTCCAGAGGGATCAAACACAGGACCCGACCTCGATCGTTCGGTCCCGGAGCCGCGCCGCCGGCCCCCTTACAGAGCCAGAAGCAAGAAGTGTTCCGGAAAATCGTCGGCAGAAGACTTCTGTCTTCAACAAGGTAGCGCACAGCACTGCAGCTGTGCGCCATTGCTCCTCATGCACACCTCACACTCCGGTCACTGATGGGTGCAGGGCGCTGGGGGGGGGGCGCCCTGAGGGCAATATAATACACCTTGGCTGGCAAATCTACACCATATATAGTCAGGAAGGCTATATAGGTGTAAAAATACCCCTGCCAGAATTCCAGAAAAAGCGGGAGAAGTCCGCCGGAAAAGGGGCGGGGCCATCTCCCTCAGCACACTGGCGCCATTTTTCCCTCACAGCTCCGCTGGAAGGACGCTCCCTGGCTCTCCCCTGCAGTGTCAAGCTACATAAGGGTAATAAAGAGAGGGGTGGCACTAAATTTAGGCGCAGTATATATATATATATATAATATATAAGCAGCTATAAGGGAAAAAACACTCATTTATAGTGGGATCCCTGTGTTATATAGCGCTCTGGTGTGTGCTGGCATACTCTGTCTCCCCAAAGGGCTTTGTGGGGTCCTGTCCTCTGTCAGAGCATTCCCTGTGTGTATGCGGTGTGTCGGTACGGCTGTGTCGACATGTTTGATGAGGAGGCTTATGTGGAGGCGGAGCAGATGCCGATAAATGTGATGTCACCCCCTGCGGGGTCGACACCTGAGTGGATGGTTCTGTGGAAGGAATTACGCGACAGCGTCGACTCCTTGCATAAAAGGTTTGACGACATACCAAATATGGGACAGCCGGCTTCTCAGCCTGTGCCTGCCCAGGCGTCTCAAAAGCCATCAGGGGCTCTAAAACGCCCGCTACCTCAGATGGCAGACACAGATGTCGACACGGATACTGAATCCAGTGTCGACGACGATGAGACTAATGTATCTTCCAATAGGGCCACACGTTATATGATTGAGGCGATGAAAAATGTGTTGCATATTTCTGATGTTACCCCGGGTACCACAAAAAAGGGTATTATGTTTGGAGAGAAAAAACTACCAGTTGTTTTTCCTTCATCTGAGGAATTAAATGAAGTGTGTGAAGAAGCGTGGGCTTCCGCCGATAAGAAACTGGTAATTTCTAAGAGGTTACTAATGGCGTACCCTTTCCCGCCAGAGGATAGGTCACGTTGGGAAACATCCCCTAGGGTGGATAAAGCGCTCACACGCTTGTCAAAGAAGGTGGCACTACCGTCTCCGGATACGGCCGCCCTGAAGGAATCTGCTGATAGAAAGCAGGAGGCTATCCTGAAGTCTATATATACACACACAGGTGTTATACTGAGACCAGCTATTGCTTCAGCATGGATGTGCAGTGCTGCAGCTGCGTGGTCAGATTCCCTGTCGGAAAATATTGATACCCTAGACAGGGACACTATATTGCTAACAGTAGAGCATATTAAAGACGCACTCTTATACATGAAGGATGCACAGAGGGATATTTGCCGGCTGGCATCGAAAATAATGGCAATGTCCATTTCTGCCAGGAGAGGGTTATGGACTCGGCAGTGGACAGGAGATGCAGATTCTAAAAGGCACATGGAAGTTTTGCCTTATAAGGGTGAGGAGTTGTTCGGGGATGGTCTCTCGGACCTCGTTTCCACAGCAACAGCTGGGAAGTCTACATTTTTACCCCATGTTCCCTCACAGCCAAAGAAAGCACCGTATTATCAGGTACAGTCTTTTCGGCCCAATAAGGGCAAGCGGGTTAAAGGTGCGTCCTTTCTGCCCAGAGGTAGAGGGAAAAAGCTGCAGCATACAGCCAGTTCCCAGGAGCAAAAGTCCTCCCCCGCTTCCTCTAAGTCCACAGCATGACGCTGGGGCTCCACAGGCGGAGCCAGGTACGGTGGGGGCCCGTCTCAAAAATTTCAGCGATCAGTGGGCTCGCTCACGGGTGGATCCCTGGATCTTTCAAGTAGTATCTCAGGGGTACAAGCTGGAATTCGAGACGTCTCCCCCCCGCCGTTTCCTAAAATCTGCCTTGCCAACAACTCCCTCAGGCAGGGATGCAGTGTTAGAGGCAATTCACAAGCTGTATTCCCAGCAGGTGATAGTAAAGGTGCCCCTACTTCAACAAGGACGGGGTTACTATTCCACAATGTTTGTGGTACCGAAACCGGACGGTTCGTGAGACCCATTTTAAAATTGAAATCCTTGAACACGTATATAAAAAAATTCAAGTTCAAGATGGAATCGCTCAGGGCGGTTATTGCAAGCCTGGACGAGGGGGATTACATGGTATCACTGGACATCAAGGATGCTTACCTGCATGTCCCCATTTACCATCCTCACCAGGAGTACCTCAGATTGTGGTACAGGATTGTCATTACCAATTCCAGACGTTGCCGTTCGGTCTATCCACGGCTCCGAGGGTCTTTACCAAGGTAATGGCCGAAATGATGATACTCCTTCGAAAGAAGGGAGTTTTAATTATCCCGTACTTGGACGATCTCCTGATAAAGGCGAGGTCCAGGGAGCAGTTGTTGGTCGGGGTAGCACTATCTCGGGCAGGTGTCGGTGCATCACTGCACGCGGATCCTGGGAAAGATGGTAGCTTCCTACGAAGCAATTCCATTCGGCAGGTTCAATGCAAGAACCTTTCAGTGGGACCTGTTGGACAAGTGGTCTGGATCGCATCGGCTGATAACCCTGTCTCCAAGAACCAGGGTGTCTCTGCTGTGGTGGCTGCAGAGTGCTCATCTTCAAGAGGGCCGCAGATTCGGCATACAGGACTGGGTCCTGGTGACCACGGATGCCAGCCTTCGAGGCTGGGGGGCAGTCACACAGGGAAGAAACTTCCAAGGACTATGGTCAAGTCAGGAGACTTCCCTGCACATAAATATTCTGAAGCTGAGGGCCATTTACAATGCCCTAAGTCAGGCAAAACCCCTGCTTCAAACCAGCCGGTACTGATCCAGTCAGACAACATCACAGCGGTCGCCCATGTAAACCGACAGGGCGGCACGAGAAGCAGGACGGCGATGGCAGAAGCCACAAGGATTCTCCGATGGGCGGAAAATCACGTGTTAGCACTGTCAACAGTGTTCATTCCGGGAGTGGACAACTGGGAAGCAGACTTCCTCAGCAGGCACGACCTCCACCCGGGAGAGTGGGGACTTCATCCAGAAGTCTTCCAACTGATTGTGAACCATTGGGAAAGGCCTCTTCCTCTCATACCAAAGGTACTGAGGATAATAAGGAGAAGAGGAGTAAGAACTATACTCATTGTTCCGGATTGGCCAAGAAGAGCTTGGTACCCGGAACTTCAAGAAATGATGTCAGAGGACCCATAGCCTCTGCCGCTCAGACAGGACCTGCTGCAGCAGGGGCCCTGTCTGTTCCAAGACTTACCGCGGCTGCGTTTGACGGCATGGCGGTTGAACACCGGATCCTGAAGGAAAAGGGCATTCCGGAGGAAGTCATTCCTACGCTGATTAAAGCTAGGAAAGAAGTAACCGCAAACCATTATCACCGCATATGGCGAAAATATGTTGCGTGGTGTGAGGCCGGGAAGGCCCCAACGGAGGAATTTCAGCTGGGCCGTTTCCTGCACTTCCTACAGTCAGGGGTGACTATGGGCCTAAAATTGGGTTCCATTAAGGTCCAGATTTCGGCTCTATCGATTTTCTTACAGAGAGAACTGGCTTCACTACCTGAAGTTCAGACTTTTGTTAAGGGAGTGCTGCATATTCAGCCCCCTTTTGTGCCTCCAGTGGCACCTTGGGATCTCAACGTGGTGTTGGATTTCCTAAAGTCACATTGGTTTGAGCCACTTAAAACCGTGGAATTTAAATATCTCACGGGGAAAGTGGTCATGTTGTTGGCCTTGGCTTCGGCCAGGCGTGTATCAGAATTGGCGGCTTTGTCATGTAAAAGCCCTTATCTGATTTTCCATATGGATAGGGCAGAATTGAGGACTCGTCCCCAGTTTCTTCCTAAAGAGGTATCAGCTTTTCATCTGAACCAACCTATCGTGGTGCCTGCGGCTACTACAGACTTGGAGGCTTCCAAGTTGTTGGACGTAGTCAGGGCCCTGAAAATCTATGTTTCCAGAACAGCTGGAGTCAGAAAGACTGACTCGCTATTTATCCTGTATGCACCCAACAAGTTGGGTGCACCTGCTTCAAAGCAGACTATTGCTCGCTGGATCTGTAGTACGATTCAGCTTGCACATTCTGCGGCTGGACTGCCGCATCCTAAATCGGTGAAAGCCCATTCCACGAGGAAGGTGGGCTCTTCTTGGGCGGCTGCCCGAGGGGTCTCGGCTTTACAACTTTGCCGAGCAGCTACTTGGTCGGGGTCAAACACATTTGCTAAATTCTACAAGTTTGACACCCTGGCTGAGGAGGACCTAGAGTTTGCCCATTCGGTGCTGCAGAGTCATCCGCACTCTCCCGCCCGTTTGGGAGCTTTGGTATAATCCCCATGGTCCTTACGGAGTCCCAGCATCCACTTAGGACGTCAGAGAAAATAAGAATTTACTCACCGGTAATTCTATTTCTCGTAGTCCGTAGTGGATGCTGGGCGCCCATCCCAAGTGCGGATTGTCTGCAATACTTGTATATAGTTATTGTTTAACTAAAGGGTTATTGTTGAGCCATCTGTTGAGAGGCTCAGTTGTTGTCATACTGTTAACTGGGTATTGTATCACGAGTTATACGGTGTGATTGGTGTGGCTGGTATGAGTCTTACCCGGGATTCTAAATCCTTCCTTATTGTGTCAGCTCTTCCGGGCACAGTATCCTAACTAAAGTCTGGAGGAGGGTCATAGTGGGAGGAGCCAGTGCACACCAGTTAGACCTAAAGCTTTCTTTATAGTTGTGCCCAGTCTCCTGCGGAGCCGCTATTCCCCATGGTCCTTACGGAGTCCCAGCATCCACTACGGACTCTGAGAAATAGAATTACCGGTGAGTAAATTCTTAATTTCTTTAATCTCACCAATTGTGTTACCAGTTGTTCAACGGTTTCCGCACCTGCTGCATCATCCAACCTCTCATCGAACAGAATTTTTTCAGCATCAGTGTCAGTCAAGCTTAGGGAATCTCCCAACGTAAGTACTATGTCATTAAAGCCAGTTAGTTCCTCCATGTTTGACATGTTATAGAATATCCTTGATATGAATTTTAAATCTCCGTGCAAAATCACATTACAGGTATTTGTAGACCAGTGGTGCTCCAACTTAACCAGTGAATTAGCCTCACCAGTATATACAGCAAAAAATAGTCAGGCACTCTATATATCTGTATCCACAACTTGCTCCGGTGCCCCTCCTTAAATATGTAAAGAAATCCAAACAGGGATGGCACTCACAGAGACTAACAACCTTTCTGAAAAGAACACGCTGACAGCGCCTTAATGATCGACGTTTCGGAGCTATGCTCCTTTATCAAGATTAAAAGATACAATGACAAAACATAACATTTATAGTGCTTACCCAAAATGTGCAGGTGTTTCCGGACACACGCCACTCACGGAGTCCCGGTAACCTCACCCACGCTTGCTGGCGCCGGCGGACCCGACGGACTTCCGGGGGCTCGGTCTCATGACGCACCTCATCACGTGAACAGGAGTTTGCCGTGCACTCTGACATTACACGTCATGCGCTTAGCTGAACTCCCTTAACATAACAAACAACTGTGAATACAAAAAAACAAGAATGAACATCTAAAATCAATCTACACTTATAACATGTTGAGCAAAGACAACTGTAGACATAGTACAGACATTAGGCTAAATCTCTACCTAATACATACATACTTTCAGTCAATAAGGCTAATTTACACATAGCTTATGATCATTCAATAAGTTCCATGTAATTTAAGCTATCATCTAGTATAGATGCCATATGTAAACCACTACTTAAATAACCTTAATTATAAGCCTTAGGGACCGATATCTGCATACAATTGAATATCCTACAAAAAGGCAACAAAATCCATTTAGAGAAATGATGTAAATGAAACCATCTCATTAAGCCCCAGGGGCTGCACTGTCTGTAATACTGAAATCCATTTTGATTCTCGTTGGAGGAGAATACGTCCCCTATCCCCACCCCTAGGATTAGGGGGGACCCAATCTATAATTTTATATCTCATGGAAGCTAAGGGATGCTGGAATTCTTTAAAGTGACGAGCCACTGGCTGTTCTGACCCCTTCCCATCTAAAGCAGCACGAATACTAGATCTATGCATAGCTATACGTTCCTTTAGTTGTCTAATGTTTTTTCCCACGTAGAATTTTCCACACGGGCATCTAATATAATATACAACGTATTTGGTACTGCACGTTACGGGATAATTGATATAAAATTTCTTGCCAGACATTGGATGATGAAATATATTGCCTACCTCCAGGGCACTACAGGTAGTGCAACCAGTACACTTATAGTTGCCCGGCTTACGTGAGAGAAAATGAGTGGGAGTAGATGTAAGTGTAGAGACATCGTTATGGATGACAACATCTTTGATATTCTTACCCCGTTTATATGAGGGTATTTAGGAATCGAAATGGATTTCAGTATTACAGACAGTGCAGCCCCTGGAGCTTAATGAGATGGTTTCATTTACATAATTTCTCTAAATGGATTTTGTTGCCTTTTTTTAGGATCTTCAATTGTATGCAGATATCGGTCCCTAAGGCTTATAATTAAGGTTATTTAAGTAGTGGTTTACATATGGCATCTATACTAGATGATAGCTTAAATTACATGGAACTTATTGAATGATCATAAGCTATGTGTAAATTAGCCTTATTGACTGAAAGTATGTATGTATTAGGTAGAGATTTAGCCTAATGTCTGTACTATGTCTACAGTTGTCTTTGCTCAACATGTTATAAGTGTAGATTGATTTTAGATGTTCATTCTTGGTTTTTTGTATTCACAGTTGTTTGTTATGTTAAGGGAGTTCAGCTAAGCGCATGACGTGTAATGTCAGAGTGCACGGCAAACTCCCGTTCACGTGATGAGGTGCGTCATGAGACCGAGCCCCCGGAAGTCCGTCGGGTCCGCCGGCGCCAGCAAGCGTGGGTGAGGTTACCGGGACTCCGTGAGTGGCGTGTGTCCGGAAACACCTGCACATTTTGGGTAAGCACTATAAATGTTATGTTTTGTCATTGTATCTTTTAATCTTGATAAAGGAGCATAGCTCCGAAACGTCGATCATTAAGGCGCTGTCAGCGTGTTCTTTTCAGAAAGTTTGTTAGTCTTCGTGAGTGCCAACCCTGTTTGGATTTCTTTACATATTTAAGGAGGAGGGGCACCGGAGCAAGTTGTGGATACAGATATATAGAGTGCCTGACTATTTTTTGCTGTGTATATATATATATATATATATATATATATATACACACACACACTTGCAGAGAGCGTTAGATTTGGGTGAGTTATATTGTTTCTGTGTAGAGTACATACTGGATGCTTTATTTTTACACTGCAATTTAGATTTCAGTTTGAACACACCCCACCCAAATCTAACTCTGCACATGTTATATCTGCCCACCCTACAGTGCACATGGTTTTGCCCAACTGCTAACAAATTTGCTGCTACAATCAGGTCTGAATTACCCCCATGGAGCGATAAGTAGTACCCCTTTCAGACACAGCCTTTCTACCTGGGATATTGTCGGTGCTTGCGGCTCAACCCAGGTATTTGCTATATGTAAACAGACCGGGGTCCACAACCTCGCTAGTTTATTCTCTGGACCAACCCAGATCACCAGTAATGGGAACAGTGCAACCCAGATCACCAGTAATGGGAACAGTGCAACCCAGGTTGCGCTGAAAATAACTGGTTGTATGAGGCACTTGCAGATTACCTCACTTGCAGGCGCCAGAGTCCATGACTGGAGCTTGTGCTGTTTGTGACACCCAGGAGCCAAGTCACCACCCAGTTTTCATGAGCTCATTATTGTGAAACAAAATCAATGACTCGCACTGAATGCCAGGGTAGACACGAGTTTAATGTTAACGGTTTTGAACAGGTAATTTCTTATGTCCAAGGTGTAGTGTGAAAGGAGGTTCCTAGCTAAGGCACCAGTTGAAGCCGTCTGAAAGGGGTATTACACAGGAACGTGCATGGCAACATAATTGAAGATCGCTATTGTGATCCTGCCCCTTGTTACTTGAGACGGAGTTATAATGACATCTTGTGATTGTCTGAAGTGACCACGTTCCCTCAGGAGAAAATGTATACTGTATGGAAAAACACTATTCATGTTAATTTATGTAATATCACACTAAGAAACTAATATGTAGCTATATAATATTTTCATGTAAGTTCCCAATATACATTTTCTTGCCTTAACCCCTTTGCTATATTCAAACCTGTGCTAAGCACATTTCTCAATGTTTGTGCTCATTGCATTCAATCAATAATATCCCTTTTTGTATTACCTACATAAATTATAGCTTGTATTCAGAAGAAATTGCATTTTCCTAAAATACTATTAGTCATTTTGCTTCATCCTGATCTTATAAATAGAAATAGAATTTAACCAATTTGGAAAAAAAGTGGGGGTGTTGATTTCAACAATGTGAACTGAAAATGTGATTTTTAGTGGACATGCATGGGATTTTCTACTTTTTAACGTCTAGATTTTTTTATGTAATGTTTTGATTTATGAAGAAATCTGAGAATTTAAACAATTTGAACAAAAAGAGAATCCCCTGGATAGGCGGAGGATCCTCCCCCACAGTTAACTGTGATTATAAACAGGCCGCTCATGGGAGATACAGATAACTAAATACATTAAAGTAAACAGATGAAGATGGAAATGAAAGGAATGGGAAGGACAACTGGATTTAGAAGATGAGCTCTACTGTACAAGGAATGCTATTCTTTAAATTCAGACCGATCCACTCATCTCAGTTTAAATTATCTACGTGATGTGTTACTCAGGTTTGGAATGGAGAACAGCAAATTCTAAGGGGATGTTACGCTTTGGGGCCCAGCTGGATTCCAGGATTCAACAAGTCTTTCTTCTGGCAGACCAGATCCAGGCCCTGCAAGCCAAGGTTTGCACTTTCCTCACTCATGAGGAGTGTTGATCCATTTCTGCATGTGGATTCTCTGTTCCTTGGTCTCCATGTTTAATATGTTGGAGTGTGCCCAGTTTTACTCCCGTCCTCTTCACCTATAAATTCTAGCTAGATAGAACAAGTCCCATCTGCACCTCTAAGCACAGATGAAAATTCCCTCATCACTGCTTCCTGTGGTGGCTACATCGGTCCCACCTGAAGGAGACTGCCCCTTTTTGGACTCAGGACTGGGTCTTGCTCACCACTGACCTCAGTCTTCAAGGGGGAGGCGGTTTTCCTGTCAAACGATCTTATAGGAATGATGTACATTTCAGGAGAGTCTGTTGCCTATCAACGACCTGGAACTCAGGCTGGTGTACAGGGCTCTTAGTGCAGCCTCTCTAGGGTTGTCCTATCAAAGTACATTTGACCAACGTGACGGCGATCACCTACATCAACCACCAAGGTGGCACAGTTGCTGCACCATGAAAGAGGTCAGCTGCATCCTCCATTGGGAAAAGCATAATCTTCCAACTTTGTTGGTGGTGTTCCTTCTAGGCATACAGAATTTGGAGGTGGACTGTCTGAGCAGTCAGGACATCTATTCAGGCAAGTGGGCTCTGCATCCGGACGTCTTCCAATTACTGGTTCGTCGTTGGGGCCTACCAGATACAGACATGATGGCATCCTGGTACAACCACCAGCTGCCAAGGTATTGCTCCAGCACCAGGGATGGTAGATGCTTTGGAAGTGCAGTGGACGTTTTTGCTCATCTTCACCTTTCCTCCACTCTCAATGATCAAAGGAATTCTCTGCAAGTACAATTTAGAAGGGGCACGATGATCCTGGTTGCTCCAGAGGCAGGTATACTACGCCACACTTCTGGGCCTCTCCATTGATGCCCCACTGCATCTATCTCTCTGGATAGATCTTTTATCTCAGGGCCCATGCTTTTATTCAAGTCTGGTCCATCTCACTTTGACGGGGGGGGGGGCTTTTTGAGATATTCGTTCTGAGAGCGAAGGTATTTTCCAAGACGGACATCCATATTATAATTAGTGCCTAGAAGGTTTCTTCAGCTAGAATGTGTCACCGTGTTTGGCGGATATACTTTGTGTGGTATTCGGTCAGTGGCTTCAGTCCCAGGTCATTCTAGCTATCATGAGTGCTTTCTTTTCTGCAAGCATTGTTGGATGATTCATTGAAGATACAGGTCTCCGACCTATCGGTCCTTTTTCAATGACAGATTGCACTCTTAACGGACATACAGACCTGTTTTTAGGGTGTCCTACATGTACAGTCACTGTTTGTTCCTCCAGTTGACCCATGCGATTTGTCCTTGGTTCTTCAGGATCTCCAGTATGCTCCTTTTGAGCCTTTGGATATGGTGAACATTACAGTGCTTTGCTAAAGTATTAACCCCTCTTGGCTTTTTACCTATTTGTTACATTACAACCTGTAATTTAATATTTTTTTGAATCTGAATTTTATGTGATGGATCTGCACAAAATAGTCTAAGTTGGTGAAGTTAAATGAGAAAAATTGGACTTCCGGTTCCGGCATGGAGGAGTAAACAGCAGCTCCCGTGTGCTTCTCCAACGCCACCAGCTTACCCACTCACAGCACCGATACTCTGCCTTCACAGCTCACTGTCAGCTCCGGCCAATCTCTCGCACCCGCATGGAGAAGTTTCTGGGGCCGCTGGCTCTGTCTAGAATACCGCTGCCAGCGCTTCCCCCCAGACAGGAGAAATGCCGTGCTGAACATAACATGGCACCCAGCACTGACTCGAGTCCGGAAAAGCCCACGGCAAAGAAGGCTATTATAAATGCCACTGGAGACCCTCCTCAATCACAGGTGCGTGCTGAATCAGGCAAACCTGCCACTTCTAATACCTATGCAGAGATTGTAGCTGCAATACATGAAACGATGGTGCCGCTGCTGCAAAAAGCAGTCAGTGACATTACACTACAGATACAGCAGCTTTCTCATAGGGTATCTGACACTGAGGTGCATTTGGGGATCACAATTGATGATGTGACTGTCCTAAACAATGCTGTCTCACACTTAGAAAAAGACAATAAGCGTCTTTTGGGTAAAATTGATAATATTGAGAATCGTACACGGCGATGCAACCTACGGATAGTAGGTTTACCATAATCGCTTAAAGGCCCAGGGCTTGAGAATTTCGTACTGATAATGTCAAATATTACCTTTAAACATAAGCTATATACTATTTACGGACTAAGTACGCTATTGGCGCACAGAGTACCGTAAGGGTACGCACTTAGCGTAGCAGACGCTAGGCCGTGGGCGCGACGCACGAGCGAAACGTACACTCACAGACTCACGCTTAGTATCGAACACGCTAAAGGCGTCCCGAGTACCGTAATGCTACGCTATCGGCGTAGCGGATGCTGCGCTGTGCGAGTGAGACACGAGCGGCGCAGACGCTCACAGAATGACACACAGTAAACCTTGTTAACAACACACAGTAAGGGTATGCTTATACTCTAAACCTTAGCAATGTAATACTACAATGATGTAACGCTTATTAACCTTGATAATATGAAAGCTGTTTGAGCGATTGAGACGCTAAGAAAACCCTTTACAGTAACTAGTGAAAACACAAGACCTGGTTTGGATTTAAAAACCACTCCGGTTCTAACACCTTCGTGGATGATTCTTTAGAGTAAAAAGGGAAAAAACAGTACAGCTTATACACTACAAAACTAACATCAAAATCTAAACAGAATAACAAGGAATAATATGAACAATAGCATGCAATTACAAACACAAGCAAACAGAATGAGAATAAATGGCAAACACTAAGGATAACAAAATGGCTACAGAGAACAATACATACGTGGGAATGATTCGCAAGCGCGTCCTGGATCCAGCCCTCAGCATTCAATGAGAAAGCCTTTCAGAGAGAGTGAGTGACTGGCCCAGGCAATGGTGGTCCTTATATACACAGCATACAGTAACAATACAATGGTCCCTATAATCTCATTGTTCATTGGACACAGGAATGTGTCTCTGCATTATAACAAAGGGTCATTGGTGGGTTTGAACAGGTGGGCTGTGTCTTTCTCCAACTGCTAAGGTGGGAGGTATCCTCAGGATTCCCGCCGCATGGATAATGAACAGCAAATACAGTAAATGTCCATAAACTACTTTTGTACATAACTATACGCAGGAGCGAGCAATCTCTTTCTAACCAACACCAAAATGTTACCATTAAAATACTCTACAGCTGGATACTAGACACCACCGTTCAACCTTTATCTGACCCTTCCTATCATGCAAAGAGGGATCTCTCTGTCCAAGAACCGTTTAAACTAAACATACTTGCTGACATTGTTAAGGGGAATATTATCTATAAAACACACTATATGGGTTAAATATGTTGCGATCGAGACGCTCGCTAGACGCTTACAAACTCCGCTGTAAATATACATCTCCATGCGCAGGAGACGTTGGAGCGTCCCCTACGCAACCTGAGGGTATGCGTACGCACGGGGGAGTGGGTGCACGAGCAGTGGGCATGTGCATTGGTGTTAGTACAAGGCATGTGAATCATGATATTTTTCGACTTTGACAGTCCACCCTTTGGCAGTCAACAATAACTGCCACTATCTAAACAATTAAGCAGAAATATATATATTACCATGAAATACCTTATTATGATTGGGAGTAGGGAGGAGAGGAGAAGGTGGGAAATGTATGACCTAGTGAGATAGTAAAAAGCATGTAAGTATGAAATCCATGTCTGAGGGGTCATGTATCATCGTGCCGTATATGTTCTAAAAAATAAGCTTCGAGGTATTGCGAAGTTTACATTGAATCCTTCTTATCCCGTATTAAGGGTCTGTAAGTGGGCTAACAAACTCTACCGAGCTCTTTTCGGCTTTTTAGTTCCAACAGATGGGGTGCACATTAGTTGATGATACATGAGGGGGGGGGAAATATGTGAGTGCTAATATATGTGCCTATATTACCTGTCGACTATGTGTGTCACTACCTGAAGATAGTAGAGATGAAGATAAGAAACATGCATTATAAATGCATTCTTATGATTATTGTATGTGCTTGTCCTTGGGTGTCTTGTTGGTGTCTTGTCGATGTCTTGTCCGGATTGCTGTATCTTTGCTGTAAGTGGCAAGCAAAGTTTTTCAAGTGTCCATAAAAGTTAAAGTCTCTAAAAGTTAATCAAATGGCTGTGACAAAGTTCATCAAATTCTTCTTCCGAGTGGGTGACTTTTTACCTTGGAGAAAAACAAAGGAGAAACGGGTGAAAGAAACGGACCGTGGAATCACGTCTTAT
The DNA here is from genome assembly GCF_028390025.1 of Pseudophryne corroboree. Lineage (NCBI taxonomy): Eukaryota > Metazoa > Chordata > Amphibia > Anura > Myobatrachidae > Pseudophryne > Pseudophryne corroboree. The sequence goes on along the minus strand of NC_086447.1, from coordinate 243,195,653 downwards.
CACAACATTGTCTCGATTGATGGGTCATAAATTAAACCAGTTGTTGTTACAATGCCCTCGCTCCTCAAACTCATCAATTTGGTACTGCGCTTGCAATTCATTAAAATCCGAACACATCTGAATATCAAACCAATCATTATGACAACTCCTAGGATACATAAGAGAAATTTCCCTACAGTAACGATAACATTTTGAGCCCATTCTCCTAAACCTGAGAACCAATTGCGTGGGTTCAACCATGAAACCCAGCCGGTCAGTTCATTACCCACAGAAGCAAGGGTAAGGTTGTGTCTCCTTTGGAACTCCCACTTCAATTGCAAGATATCGTCAATCTTTTGATCTATGACCTCGGTTGGGTCCTCAGTGCTGTTTGTGATATGCGTACAACACTTCACACCATACTGAGTTGCTAGGGTGACACAATACCCTCCTGTCACCGCTGTGATGTAATTGAGAACCATCCTGTGCTGGATCAGTTCCGTTTTGTAAGCTTGCAATTCTCTCCCAGTATACCTGAAGGTGTCATCATACATCTCGGTGATATTGTCTATCAGATTCGCTAGCACGGTAATATACCTAAAATGTATAACTCCTCTGGCGGTACGGTGATATCTAGCGCGAGCAGGAGTTGAATCCCGGTGGATTCGTGGATCAAGTCAGAGGCTGCATGCTCTGTCCTATCTATAAGGTGTCTCTTTACAATGTGTTCGTAATGAGTGTGAGTGTAAGGAGCTTGAGCATTGCGGTGAACGTCTTTCATTCTATCATGGGTAATGGTCATTACTTCCGGTAACACTCTTCCAATGTAACACAATCCCTCGGAGTTTGGGGCAAGCCACTTATACGCCTTCCTCCCACATATGAAATATGCATCATCGGGGAGGACATATGGGACAGAATATGACATCACCATATTACAAACCTTCCAGGTGAAAAATCCTATCCCTAACTCTCTCATTTGTCTAGTACACGTATCAGGCTGTATGATATGCGCACAGTATCCTGGTGATACTTCTCCAACTCGCATGGGCCTACTTCCTAGAGTGTACCTATACTGAAAATATATCCCACTGTTGGCTGTTTGGCGTATAAGCTCTGAGTCTACGGGCATTCTATCGGCTCTGTGTGAAAATGCCATGGTTTGGTTGTTCCATGTCACTTCCCAATTTCGGGGATTGGAAATGTTAAAACATATTAGGGACCTATTCACATGATATTGGTGGAGCTTCAAACTAGGAGGCCTAGAAATATTACATTTCTTGTCCACCGGTCTCCCACCCCTTAATTCAAGTACCTCATCTATCGTTAAAGAGTATGGCACTAGTCCTGACTTTCTATGACCTTGAGGTACTTGTGAGCACACCCAGCATTCCGTTTGGTTTAAAACCTTACCCACTAATGAGTGATAGTCACTCAATGGATGACGGTCCATATTGATATTAATGCTGGACTGATATCTCTGGATGCACCCGTCCTCAACTATGTTGTCACAATTCCTACAGATACAACTCTCTTCAGCTAACAATCCTTCACAATGTCTGTTAGCGTCATAGCTACCAGATCGTTTTCTGATACTCGCCTTTGCTCGGTGATTGTGTTGCTCTCGGAATTCTACGAATCCATCCTGGTCATCAGAACCCATTCCAGATCCTTTCTCGACCTCACTGGTACTCTCACCGAAACAGACTGCTCTGGTCAACAACAGGGTCAACAGGAAAACACGAACTGCAGTCTCTTGGGGCGAGTCCATCTTACAGGAGGAGAAAGAAAAAGTTGTAATGGGGGAAAGAATACAACTAGAAGGGAAAGAAAACTTGGCGCGACAACCGCCTCTGATCTTGTAGTTCTCTGTGCTCAGGTGCTGTGACAACAGTCCTGCCTCTCAGCCTTCCCGGAACAGAGACTCCAGTGATATGGTTTCCTCCACACTCTGCTCTTTGTCACGGGCTTTCTCTGGGTCAGCGACCTTCTTACAGTGGGAGGAGTGGACCCAAGTCTCTCTCTCGGCAACCTTCAATGCTGTCGTTCTGGTCAGTAAGACTTGGTACGGTCCTTCCCAACGGTCAATCAGGCAACCTGATCATAGAAAATTCCGAATCATTACATAATCCCCAGGTTCAATGTCATGACAATTACTGTCTGGCAGATCAGGAATCACCAGCTTTAGATTGCTATTCTGATTCCTCAACTGCTTGCTCATCTTAACCAAATACTTTACAGTGACTTCATTGTTACATTTCAAATCATCCTGGGGGTCAATCATTACATGGGGTTGTCGACCAAAAAGAATTTCAAAGGGGGACAGATTAAGAGGGGACCTGGGAGTGGTTCTGATGCTGTATAATACAATTGGCAAAGCTTCTGGCCACAACAATCCAGTTTCAGCCATTACTTTGCTCAACTTGTTCTTAATAGTGCTGTTTACTCTTTCCACTTTCGCACTCGCCTGTGGGCCGTACGGAGTATGCAGCTTACTATTAATTCCCATTATCTTGCACATTACCTGAAAGACTTCACCTGTAAAATGGGTACCCCTATCACTTTCAATTATCCTAGGGATACCATACCTGCACACACATTCCTGCACAATTTTCTTTGCAGTAAACATAGCGGTATTTGTGGCAGCGGGGAACGCTTCAACCCAATTTGAAAACACATCAATACAAACCAATACATACTTAAAATTTCTACAAGGTGGCAATTGTATGAAATCAATTTGTATTACCTGAAAAGGGCTGTCCGTTGGCGGGATATGGGATGGTTCTGTTGGTATTGCCTTTCCAATGTTCTTCCTCAAGCAGGTGAGGCATGTCATTGCCCTCTTACCCGCATGGGAAGAAAATCCTGGTGCACACCAGTAGGCTCTTACCAACTTGCACATACCTTCTTTGCCAAGATGAGTCAGCCCATGTGCCGCCTCTGCTAAACTTGGAAGGTATGCTCTGGGTGCCACTGGCTTACCCTGTCCAGAGTCCTGAGGACTCCTGGCCATATCCTTTTGACCTCCAGACTGCCTTTTCCTGTGGAGAACACAAATTTTGCATTTCACTCAATTTCTGTGTGTTGACGGCATTGAATACCATCAGTTGTGTGATGTCTGTCTGTATGGGGGTACTGGCTGCTGATTTAGCAGCTTCGTCTGCCCGGCTGTTACCAAGTGACACTGGGTCTTGGCTGTATGTGTGGGCTTTACACTTGATAACAGCCACTCTATCAGGTTCCTGTATCGCTGCTAGAAGTCTTTTGATGTGGGTTGCATGCGCCACGGGTGTGCCAGCTGCCGTCATGAAATTTCTGAGGCGCCATAGGGCCCCGAAATCATGCACTATTTCAAAGGCATACCTAGAATCCGTGTAGATATTGGCTGACTTACCTTTCGCCAATTCACACGCTCTGGTTAGGGGCGACCAGCTCAGCAACTTGTGCTGAGTGTTGTGGGCCCAGGGGTTCCGCTTCTATGGTACCTTTGTCATCTACGACTGCGTATCCAGTACACAAGTCTCCCGAGTCCGTCTGTCTGTGGCAACTACCGTCAGTGTAAAAAGTAAAATCTACACCTTCCAGTGGGTTGTCACTGATGTCAGGCCTTGCAGTGAAATTTTAGGTCAAATATTTCAATCAATCATGTGTGTCAGTGTCTGTACTAAATCCTCCTTCACCATCACTCTCATCCCCCACCCTTTGTGCCTGTCCAGGCACACCTGGGAGATACGTTGCAGGATTTAGTGCGCTGCATCTCCTTATGGTGATGTTTACTGGAGCCATTAGTGCTAATTCCCACCTTGTAAACCGTGCAGATGAGACGTGTCTGGTTTGGGCAGAATTCAGTAAGGCTGACACTGCATGAGGTGTATGGATGATCAGGTTGTGTTCTAGCACTACATCTTCGCTTTTACTCACTAGCAATGCTATCGCTGCAACACTTCGCAAGTATGTGGGGAGGGATCGTGCTACCGTGTCTAGATGAGCGCTGTAGTAGGCTACCGGCCTGCTGGCATCACCATGCTTCTGGGTTAAAACACCTGCCGCACACCCAGCACTTTCCGTACCGTACAGTTCAAAGGGTTTCCCATAATCTGGCATACCTAATGCTGGTGCCTGCGTTAGGCACTGTTTGAGTCTCTCAAATGCCAGTTCGGACTCATCTGTGTGCGAAATCCGATCTGGTTTGTTTGATGAGACCATCTCTTGTAAAGGTAAGGCCAATATGGAAAACCCTGGGATCCAGTTACGGCAGTACCCACACATTCCTAGGAAAGTGCGAATCTGTTGCTGGGTTTGTGGCAGAGTCATGTCGTGAATCGCCTGTACTCTATCAGCGGTGAGGTGTCTCAGTCCTTGCGTCAAGGAATGTCCCAAATATTTTACCTTGGTCTGGCATAATTGCAACTTATCCTTTGAAACCTTGTGTCCCGTATCAGAAAGATGAAACAGAAGCTGTTTCGTGTCTCTCAAGGACGATTCGAGTGAATCAGAACACAGCAGTAAATTGTCTACATACTGTATTAATACTGATCTGCTCTCAGGTTGAAAGGATTGTAAACAATCATGCAAAGCCTGTGAGAAAATACTTGGGCTGTCAATGAAACCTTGTGGTAAGCGAGTCCAGGTGTACTGTACTCCTCTGTATGTAAATGCGAACAAGTATTGGCTGTCAGGGTGCAGAGGAACCGAAAAGAAAGCGGAGCAGAGGTCAATCACAGTGAAAAATTTCGCAGTGGGAGGGATTTGCATAAGGATGACAGCTGGATTTGGCACTACGGGGAATTGGCTCTCAACTATTTTGTTGATCCCCCTTAGATCCTGCACTAGCCTGTAACCCCTCCCCCCACTCTTTTTCACAGGGAAGATGGGACTATTGGCAGTGCTGGACGTCCTAACCAGAATGCCCTGTTGTAGCAAGCGCTCTATTACTGGGTAAACTCCTAACTCCACCTCTGGCTTTAGAGGATACTGTGGGATTTTTGGAGCTATCCTACCATCTTTTACTTGAACTACTACAGGAGCTACATTTGCCATTAAGCCAGTGTCTTGTCCATCCTTGGTCCAAAGTGACTCCGGTATCTGGGAAATCATTTCCTCTACCTTGGATGGACACCTATCTGTAACAGCAGTGTGTGACATTAACCTTTGTGGGGAGTCTAGCATATCCTGCACTTCCTGAGCATGATTCTCGGGTATATCTAAGAACACACCTCCAGGAGTACAATATATGACACACCCCATCTTGCACAGTAAATCTCTCCCAAGTAGATTAGTCGGAGCCGATGCAGCTAGCAAAAAGGAGTGCTTGGTCTGCAAAGGCCCTATCGTAATCTCTGCTGGTTTGCTTAAAGGGTAGTGTTGTACTACTCCTGTTACTCCCATGGCTGGAATTGTTTTACCAGTGGTCTTCATACCCACTGTTGAATTTAACACTGACTTGGCCGCCCCGTATCTACAAGGAAAGGTAGAGATCTACCAGCTACATCAATTGTGACCTCGGGTTCACTTCCAAGGCTCGCAATTAATTTCACTGGCTGCAGACTACAGGTGTGGCCCCACCCCTATTGTATGTGGTGACCTCCCCGCAGCGCGCTGGCAGCTACTACATGTGAGGGGGGTAACTGGGAATTATCAGAGACTTGCCAGTCTCTTCTTGGTGGGTACCTTCTTGTTTCCCCTGCATGTGGCTCATAACTCCGTCTCTGCGGTCCCTGATCCCAATTACGTGTGTCATGTCGTTGTCTAGGGGGTTGATATACCTTATATGTGTCTTTAAACATACAACCTCGTGCAATATGTCCTTCTCTGTGACAGTTATAACATGTTATCACATTTGACTTACCAACAGGGGTCTGGGGCTTTGGCTGAGGTGGCTTTGTTGTAAGGGCTTGTATACTTACTGCCATCAGCTTATCGCCCTGTGACTCCCTGTGTCTCATGATGTTCTGATCATGCTCAATAGCGGTCTCTCTCAAAGCAGCCACCGACATACCTCTCCAGTTAGGTTGAGTGGTCTGTACCCTTGTCCTCAACACTTCCTTTAAACCATCCATTAATACAGAAACTGCTACTTCCCTATGGTGCACATTTGTCTTAATGTCTTCTATTCCAGTGTACCTGGCCATTTCCTGCAGTGCCCGATGGAAATAATCAGAAGCAATTTCACCTTCTTTTTGTCTTATGGAGAAGATTTTGTTCCACTTGACAACAGCTGGGAAATATACTCCTAACTGCAGGTTGATCCGTTTTACATTGTCTTGATTGTACTCATCAGTGAGAGGTACCTCTTCATCTAACCTACAATCAGTGATAAATCTCGCAGAGTCGATATTGGGGGGCAAACATGCCCTCAGCAATGTCAGCCAATCTTTGTTATTGGGTTCTGCGGAGTTACCTAGTTCTTTAATGAACCTTTGGCTTGCAACTAGATCTTTCCTAGGATCAGAGAATTCAGACATCATTGTTCTTAATTCTGTCCGGGAAAAGGGACAATGCATTGCAATGTTCCTGACGGGAGTGATTCCCGAAGCGTCAGTTTTTCCATTTGGGACTGCAATTACCCTGACAGGATTAAGTTCAATCACATCACTCTGGGTTGATTCTACAATGTGTGGTGTAATTGTTTCTGCATAATGTACAGTACCGTACTTGCCTGCGGACACGACCTCACCTGTCCCTCCACTAGGGGCCTTTGCTACTCCTCTTACTGGTTGGGCCGTGCCCACTGTAGTCTCTCGTATGGTGGCTGCTAGAGAGAGTGAAGATATTGTGGTAGGCTCATCTTCCTGGTCGCAGTCCTGAGGGAAGTTTAAGACAGGATACAACTTGCACGGGTTAACATTAGCATCAATACACTTATCTACTTTACTCTTATCATTAATACATTTATTAAGTGCACTTTTATCATATACCAGTATGCCATTCTCTGTAGCCACTTTCTCTCCTGTTATGTATGGTGGTGGTGGTGGTGCGGTAGCTATCAGTTTCCTGATAGGGTTGGAACCAGCTGCTTGAGCTAATCCTCGTTGTATCTCACCTTCTTGTTGCCATAACTGTAAATAATCATAATGTCTAATCCGTTGCTTGCCGGATTTTATCAGACATATCCTTCTCCTTAAATTTTGCAAAACCTCAGGATTAAAACTGTCTACCCTAGGGAACTTCTCCCCATCGTTCACAGTCATACGTTCCCACTCATTGCATAAAACCTCGGCGTGTGATCCATATTTTTCACACATTATATACTTCGCCGACCCTACTGGCCGCGGCATTATATCAACCTGAACCTTGGTTGATCGTCCCTTACTTGAGCCACTGGCCCCCATTCTTTGCAGGTATTGCCTTCTCAGCGAATTCCTACAAAAACCACGTTCTCAGAGGTAAGGCAACGGTGAAAGTTCAACGAGTGCTTTCACCCACTCTCGCCCACGTCGACCAATACGCCCACACACTGCCTTAGCGCTGGCGTACTCAACCCAGGGCCCCTATGTAACCTCTTTTTACTGGGGCGTGTGGGAGTATGCTACCCTTCCCAGTGAATATCAGTTGCTGGAGAATTTCTGAGTGATCAGTGAACCTCCCTTAAAATAAAAAAAACCTACACAAATCACGTCAAAGTGTACAAATAGCGTTTATGATCCCGCAAAGCGTACGCAAATTGCGTAATGGGTATCAAGGTAACCAACTAATGCACACAATTACATGCAGTACAGTTGCACTGCGTATAAGTAACTATTACTAATCCGCTGAACGACCAGCGGAATCGGTTGTTTAGGCTGCGAAACCTTCAGCCGGAGCGTCTTCTCAAAACGGGCCTATATGGGTACTGCGCCAACCCCCGGGGCTGCGCTCACTACCTCTGACTTTTCTTAAGTCAGGGTCTTCAGAGCTTCGTTACTTACCTTAAACGGATTTCTGACTTTGGCGGACCTTTTGGTCTGCTGTACTACTAATTGCTCCTTTTACCTTATACACTGTTAACGTGAGATGGCCTTCTCCCACGCCACCACGTGTTCACTTCACGGGTGTCCTTCGACGAGATCTCGATTTCCGGGGTTCACACAAAAACCTTTATTTGCATATACACACTTCTTTCACTTCATATACACTTTGATTTTTCTGTACAGAAAATTTCTTTCATTCCGGTAACACAGGCTAATCCCAGAGGTGATGCAACGAGAGAAGGATCTTTTTAAACTAGAATTTTGGAAACTGAACAAATTTGTGCTATTATCTCGTGGCTTCCGTATCGCCTATTAAAACAATGCTATCGTGTGATTTGTATTTAGTGGGCGTATCTGTACGCACGTTGCGTAATTTACGCCACGTGTGTAGGCCTTTGCGTTGCGTACGCTGTCTCGCACTCGGTCAGAGACACGTGTACACAGGCCGGATACGTCCGCAATAACACAAAATAACACGCTTCTATAAATGCAAACGATATTTAACTATAATCGTTTACCAAGCACCACACAGTATCTCTTGTATAACCTTTATAACTGGGTCAGGCTGCGTGCGTGTTTTACAATTACTCCCTTAAGTATTAATCTTACTTTTAACTAAATAGCAACAAATTTTCTCAGCACGTGATCAATGCTAATGGCAAACAGAAAGGTAGATATGTGAAAATACACAAATGAAAATACAGGTGTGTGCGTGTGTTGCGTGTGCAATTTGCACCAATACAGATTTAAAAGACAATAGCTTAACGTTCTTACCTTTCGGATCCGGATCCCACCAGCATCCCTACAAACCAAGCGGAGCAGACGCTTATCTAATCAGCACTACCGTATCCCCGACCACCGAACGGCTAACAGGGGATACTACCTTCCCGCCCTTTGCTGATGGATTAAGTCTGCCTTGTCCCGCTAGGCTGTGGATATGAGGAGGCCCGGACGATGCCCCCAATTGATAATGTCAAATATTACCTTTAAACATAAGCTATATACTATTTACGGACTAAGTACGCTATTGGCGCACAGAGTACCGTAAGGGTACGCACTTAGCATAGCAGACGCTAGGCCGCGGGCGCGACGCACGAGCGACATGTACGCTCACAGACTCACGCTTAGTATCGAACACGCTAAAGGCGTCCCGAGTACCGTAATGCTACGCTGTCGGCGTAGCGGACGCTGCGCCGTGCGAGTGAGACACGAGCGGCGCAGACGCTCACAGAATGACACACAGTAAACCTTGTTAACAACACACAGTAAGGGTATGCTTATACTCCAAACCTTAGCAATGTAATACTACAATGATGTAACGCTTATTAACCTTGATAATATGAAAGCTGTTTGAGCGATTGAGATGCTAAGAAAACCCTTTACAGTAACTAGTGAAAACACAAGACCTGGTTTGGATTTAAAAACCACTCCGGTTCTAACACCTTCGTGGATGATTCTTTAGAGTAAAAAGGGAAAAAACAGTACAGCTTATACACTACAAAACTAACATCAAAATCTAAACAGAATAACAAGGAATAATATGAACAATAGCATACAATTACAAACACAAGCAAACAGAATGAGAATAAATGGCAAACACTAAGGATAACAAAATGGCTACAGAGAACAATACATACGTGGGAATGATTCGCAAGCGCGTCCTGGATCCAGCCCTCAGCATTCAATGAGAAAGCCTTTCAGAGAGAGTGAGTGACTGGCCCAGGTAATGGTGGTCCTTATATACACAGCATACAGTAACAATACAATGGTCCCTATAATCTCATTGTTCATTGGACACAGGAATGTGTCTCTGCATTATAACAAAGGGTCATAGGTGGGTTTGAACAGGTGGGCTGTGTCTTTCTCCAACTGCTAAGGTGGGAGGTATCCTCAGGATTCCCGCCGCATGGATAATGAACAGCAAATACAGTAAATGTCCATAAACTACTTTTGTACATAACTATACGCAGGAGCGAGCAATCTCTTCCTAACCAACACCGAAATGTTACCATTAAAATACTCTACAGCTGGATACTAGGCACCACCGTTCAACCTTTATCTGACCCTTCCTATCATGCAAAGAGGGATCTCTCTGTCCAAGAACCGTTTAAACTAAACATATTTGCTGACATTGTTAAGGGGAATATTATCTATAAAACACACTATATGGGTTAACTATGTTGCGATCGAGTCGCTCTCTAGACGCTTACAAACTCCGCCGTAAATACACATCTCCATGCGCAGGAGACGTTGGAGCGTCCCCTACGCAACCTGAGGGGATGCGTACGCACGGGGGAGTGGGTGCACGAGCAGCGGGCATTTGCATTGGTGTTAGTACAAGGCATGTGAATCATGATATTTTTCGACTTTGACAGTACGTACTACCCTCCCGAAGCGTCTACATATTGAAGCAGAGTGTCCAGATCTAGTAATAGAACAGGTGCATAGAATGGGGGACCATGCACGTTCAGGCTCCACTAGACCATGTGTGGTCATCTTTAAAACTTTGAAGTTTCTGCATAAATCCGCATAATGGAGAGCTTCACGTAAAATAGAACATCTTCAATGGGAAGGTGCCACACTGAGAATTTTCCAGGACTATTCAGTTGATCTTTCCCGTCTCCGCAAAGCTTATGCCCCCATTTGTGCCTCATTGGTGAAGAAGAAGAGCAAATTAGCTTTGCTGTACCCTGCACGACTTAGAGTATTTCAAGGTTGCTCCTTTCTGGATTTCACCAATCCTAAAGATGCTGAAGCTTACTTCAAAGAAGAATCTGAGTCTCATTCTTATGACATTTCTGATAATCTTGAGGATTGGAACATTTGTTGTTATAAAGTGACACTGTTCCGTAGCACAATATATATTTTTGGATTCGTTCACCTGTCGTTCAAATGTTATACTTTGAGATGACATCCTAATTGTTAGGTTCTTTTTTTCCAGGGTACTATAAAGTGGGCATGTGTATATTTCTTAATAAGTGTCTAGGTATGCTGGCGGTAGTTGAGCAGCTCCACCATTATATAGATAACTGATGCTTGTTACCACCAGTTATCTACGCCTCACCCGAAGTCCGCTATTTTACTTCTTTCTTATGATGTCCGCATCACTAATGCTTTCTATGCTGTTTAATTTGTTGTCTTTCACCTTCCCCTATCTATTGTTTGGTATGTTCTCTGTCTTTGTCTCTCTCCCTCTTGTTTTTTCCACATTCCCTTTTCTCCTGGTTTCCCTATCCAGAGATGTTGTTAGGTTACATGACATTTTAATGCCAGCTGTTGAATTTTCATTTTTATGTTATGACAAATGTCTACTATTAAGATAGGCACTCTGAATGTAGGGGGTATTAATACCCCGGCGAAGAGGCACAAAATATTGTTATACCTTAACAAAAATTCTATTGATATAGCATGTTTATAGGAGACGCACCTGATTTTACAAGAGACGAAAAAATTACAGATGTTGAATTGGTCGGTTTTGGGAGCAGCTTCCCTTAACTCAAAATCGTGTGGCGTAGTTATACTAGCGAGGAGAGCCGTATCCATAGAAGTGCTGTCGGCTGTTGCTGATCCCGAAGGCAGGTATGCCCTTATAAACTGTCAAGTGGGTGATAGAAAATTTCATATATGCAATGTATATGCACCTAACACATACAAAAAGTAATTTTTCGCCTCCCTGACAAATCCCAATATAACAAATCCTCTAGACCTCTACCCAAATTCTGTATTCCTTGGCTAGCAAAAAGACTTAATCTTATAGATACATGGCGAGCACTGAACCCGACCGAGAAAGAGTTTACCTGCATCTCAATGGCCCATAACACCTGGTCTCGGATAGACTATATTTTAACTGCCTCTAAACTTTTTCCGAACATACGCCAGGCAATTATAGAACCAATTTCTATATCAGATCACGGGTTGGTCTGGATAGAAATTGTTTACTCACTGGAAAAACATAGTAATTCTCTGTGGAGATTTCCTTCCCATTTAGGGAAATCTGAGAGCTTTAAATACAAACTAGTATCGGCATGGGATACTTTTAAAGTAACTAATGCTGCACACAAACTAGAGAACCCATCTCTTTTCTGGCAGACTGCTAAAACTGTTCTAAGAGGTGAGACGATCTCTTATTGTTCTCATATTAAAAAGCGACACAACACCTTGTATATAGAAAGACAACAAAAATTGTCTTTAGCTTATCAAACATTTAAAATGAGTCCTACCGCACATAATAGAAGTACTTATCTTATGGCCAAAACTAGTTTTAAAGATCTTCTACAGTCATCGGTTGAGAAATATTACTTTAATGTCAGTTACAAGTTTCACCGCTTTGGAAACAAGACGGGGAAACTTCTCACCACATTATTGATAGGTGCCAGGAAACCAATGACTATAAACCCCATGAAAACTACAGATGGCTCTCTTTCCTCTTCAAATACACAAATTTCCGATATTATGCATGACTTTTATGTAAAATTATATTCTCCCCCTGCCAGTTCCTTACCTGACGCCTCTTCGCATATTTCTCAGCCTCAAAATCCTTATTCACCGCAATTCTGGGAGAGTTTATCACTGCCTCAAGTCCCCACAACCCATATTTCCTCTTTAATTTCTCCCATCACGATAGACAAAATTTCTAAGTCCATACAGCGGCTTAAATTTTGTAAAACTCCGGGCCCAGATGGGTATACAAATGAATTTTATAAATTGATGTCTCCAAAAATATGCACTACTTTACAAGCTTTTTACAATCAAATCATGACCGATGGGATTCTCCTTGACCACTTCACTGCTGCTGTGATTAAATTTTTGCAGAAAGAAGGTAGATACCTTTCTTTGCCGGGCTCTTACAGGCCGATATCGTTATTAAATGTCGATTTCAAGATTTTTACTTCAATTTTAGCACAAATACTTAAAACAATTCTTCCGCTTCTTATTCATAAAGACCAAACAGGTTTCATTTCGGGCAGGCACTTAGTAGTGAACCTCCGGAGAGTCTTATCGGTCATCCAGCGTGTGAATTCTAATTTATCCCCAGATTCTTCTCATAATATAATTCTCACCCTAGACGCAGAAAAGGCCTTTGACCTTTTATTATAGCCTTACTTATTTCGCACCTTAGAAAAACTTGGTTTTCCGGATTCATTTGTATCAATTATACGAACCCTTTACTCCTCCCCTTCATATTCCATGTCCTGTAATGGTGTTCTTTCTCCCCCTTTCTTGTTGAAACGTGGGACAAGACAGGGGTGTCCCTTATTCCCTCTCTTTTTTGATTTATCGATTGACCTGTTAGCCATAGTCATCCGTGATTCCTCAATTATTCAAGGGATACCAATAAGATCAGAAGTATTAAAAATAGCTCTATTTGCCGACGACACGCTTTTGTTCTTGGCAAAACCAGAACAATCGCTGTCGTCCTTACTTCAGTTGATTTATTCTTTTGGTGAAGTGGCAGGATATAAAATCAATATCATTAAGTCAGAAATCCTACTGTTAGGCAATGCGTCATCGTCTATTCTGTCACACCATGATATCCCTCCTTTTAAGTTGTCCCAATCTCACTTTAAATATCTTGGCATCAATATATGTCCTGATCTAAGTAAGCTGTACAGGATAAATTTTTCCCCGACCATAGCTAACATATCTTTAAAACTAGAATCGTAGAAAGATCTTCCTCTATCACTTTTGGCTAGGCTCGGGGTCATTAAAAGCATTATTTCCCCCAAATTATTTTATTATATACAAATGCTCCCAATCTCCTTATCACATTCTGATGTCAAAAAAATTGAGTCCCTATTTTCAAAATTTGTATGGCATGGTAAACATTCACGAATTGCCAGGCAGAAACTTAAATCTTCTAAACTGGAAGGTGGTTTCGGCTCTCCCGATATACAAGCTTACTCCTTAGCAGTGCATTTTCGTTATATAATAGACTGGCTACATAATACATAGGTATATACAGACTCACACTTAGAACTGGCTATCTTCTCACCATATTCTCCAGGTGCTTTAATTCATTTGCAACCCTCGCTAATACCCTTAAAGGTTAAGGTACACATTTTATTCAAAGATACCCTTGTAGCATGGACTAATATTAACAAAAAATGCCACAGAAATCCTCACTTTTCCCAGTATGTTCCCTTATGGGGAAACTCAGCGTGTGTGTCCCCCCCCCTCCCCCCCCCCCGTCCCTCCCCATTACAAAACGCTACCTTCTCTCTCTGGAAATCTAAGTTTCTAGACTCATTTAACAAGGTCTTTGACGTGGGAGGCTCTCTATACTCATTCTCAGACCTATGTTGAAAAATGTAATCTTCCTAAACAACATATGTTTATGTATTTCCAGGTGCGTCACTTTGTATTTTCTTTTATTTCTTCTACCAATCCTAACACTTCATGTAGTTCGAACTCTGCCTCTAAAGCTATTGATGCCCTCCTTAGATCTGCACAAACATGTCCTTTTAAAGTTAAATATATGTACACTATTTTATTGACATGTTCACCCACTATTCAATGGGATAATTTATTATTAAAGTGGAAATGTGATATTCCCACTTTAACGGACATTACCGAACTTACTGATCGGTGCCATAGGTCTCTCAAATATTTAGCCTCATCGTATTTACAAGAGGTACATTTGAGAACCCTGCATAGGGCATACATTACCCCATTGCAACGTAAACATATGATACCTAATGAAACTGGAAGCTGTGTTAAATGTGGAATATCCTCGGCTTCCTTTTTACATTGTATGTGGGAGTGCAGGAAAGTGATACATTTCTGGTGCAAACTCGTAGCGTTTGTCAACCACCTATTCTTCACAAATGTTACACCTGATCCGCTAGCTTGTCTATGTTTAAACTTTAAGAGTTGGATTTTTAATCCGGACATTCACCCTTTACTCAGCATTATACTCACACTTGGTAAAAAATGTATATTGATTAGATGGGTCAAACACTCTGCTCCATCAATTATGGAGAGTAAACAAAAACTTTTACAACTCTTATATTATGACAAGAGAACATTGCTAACATCAGAATCCAATTTTGGGATTCGTAAGTTTTGTGTAAAATGGAGTCCATTTATTGAAACTTTAGATCTCCCTAAAAAACTACACATATTAAAGATTTTAGACTGCAAAGTATATGCCTATAAGTCTTATGTATGTAAAAGTTAAGTTCAATTTCTCTCTATTCGCTTACCTTAATGGAATATAAAATTTTACGGTATAAATATGCTGGCCTTTACACCGACATCCCTTCCCATCCCTACCTCCTCTTTCCTCATGTGCAATCCCTTTTATGTTTGTTTATACTCTCTGTCTCTTAAATTTTTCCTTATTCTCTGTTTCTGTACAGAGTTAGATTGTTTTGCGAAATAACATGTTATTATCACACTTTGAGAAGTCTTTTTGACTAATCCTCATTATGTTCAGTTTGATTTGATATGTGTGATGCAAACTTTGCATGATTTCTTGTCATTATAATGACTTCTGACATGTACGAAGTGTGTTCTAGTTGTATGTCCAAAAAAATTCAATAAATATATCTTTAAAAATTTTTTTTAGAAAAATTAATATAAAAAAGAATTTTTATAAATAAAAATTTGAAAATTGGCATGTCCATATGTAATCACCCCCTTTGCTATGAAGCCCCTCAATAGTTCTGGTGCAACCAATTACCTTTAGAAGTCACATAATTAGTGAAATTAAATCCACCTGGGTGCAATCCAAGTGTCACATGATCTGTCAGTATAAACGCACTTTTTCTGAAAGGCCCCAGAGGCTGCAAAACCACTAAGCAAGAAGCATCACACCATGAAGACCAAGGAGCTCTCCAAACAAGTCAGGGACAAAATTGTTGAGAAGTACAAGTCAGGGTTGGATTACAAATAAATATCCAAATCTTTGATGAACCCCCGGAGCACCACCAAATCCATCATCTTCAAATGGAAAGAACATGGTACCACAACAAACCTGCCAAGAGAGGGACGGCCATCAAAACTCACAGACCAGGCAAGGAGGGCATTAATCAGAGAGGCAGCACAGGACCAAAGGTAACCCTGAAGGAGCTGCAGAGTTCCACAGCAGAGACTGTTGTATCTGCGCATGTGACCACAATAAGCCATACACTCCATAGAGCTGGGCTTTCTGGAAGTGTGTCCAGAAAAAAACATTACTTAGTTTTAAAAATAAGAAGGCACGTTTTGAGTTTGCCAAAAGGCATGTGGATGACTCCCCAAATGTATGGAGGAAGGTGCGCTGGTCAGATGAGACTACAATTTAACTTTTCAGCCACCAAGGGAAAGACTGTGTCTGGCGCAAACCCAACACATCCCATCACCCCAAGAACACCATCCCCACAGTGAAACATGGTGGTGGTAGCATCATACTATGGGGATGTTTTTCAGCAGCAGGGACTAGGAAACTGTTTTGAGTCGAGGGAAAGATGAATGGTGCTAAATACAGGGCTATTCTTGGGCAAAACCTGTTTCAGTCTGCCTGTGATTTGAGACTAGGACAGAGGTTCATCTTCCAGCAGGACAATGACCCGAAGCATACTGCTAAAGCAACACTCGAGTGGTTTAAGGGGAAACATTTAAATGTGTTGGAATGGCCTAGTCAAAGCCTAAGGGCCAAATGTAATAGAGTGAGAGTTTCAGAAAATGAGAGATTTGGTAAGGTTTTGCAGTTTGTTTGTTTTTAAAGTGGCAAACATTTGGACAGCAAGATCAACCTGGTTTTGCCGTGTAAATAATTGCCACTTTAAAAAATAGTTAAAAACCTTACCAGATCTCTCACTTTCTGAAACTCTCACTCTATTACATTTGGCCCCAGATCTCAATCCAATTGAGAATCTGTGGTCAGACTTGAAGATTACTGTTCACAAGCGGAAACCATCCAACATGAAGTAGCTGGAGCAGTTTTGCCTTGAGGAATGGCCAAAAATCCCACTGGCAAGATGTGGCAAGCTCATAGAGACTTATCTAGAGCGACTTGCAGCTGTAATTGCCGCAAAAGGTGGCTCTACAAAGTACTGACTTTAGGGGGGTGAATAGTTATGCAGGCTGAAGTTTTCTATTATTTTTTACTATTTGTTGTTTGCTTCACAATAAAAACAAAAAACATCTTCAAAGTTGTAGGCATGTTCTGTGAATGAAATGATGCAAACCTTCAAACAATCCATTTTATTTCCAGGTTGTGAGGCAACAAAACATGAAAAATGCAAAGTGGGGTAAATACTTTAGCAAGGCACTGTATGTGACTTACGTGGAAGATTGTCTTCTTACTTGCCATCACATCTGCCCAGTGGGTTTACGACTTGAGCACCTTGTCTTGCTGCTCCCCCTTTCTTATTTTCATTTGGATTGGGTGGTTCTCAGGTGAAATTTCATTTCCATATCAACCAATATATTGAAGCCTTTTTGGACGTGGTGAGGGCTCTCTGGATTTACATGGCTGGGACTCACGTTTTGTTGTGTATGATTTTCACTGTCTATTCTTAAAACATATTTTGGTTAGGTGGCTCCACTTTACTATCTGCCACGCTTGCTCGGTGGTGGGAAGAAAATTTAATTTATGTTGTTACCTGGTTAAATCCTTTTCTTCAAATTCAAAGGGGGAACAGGGCACCCACCCCAGCACACCTGGCTTACAGGGTCTTGTTCCTTTGGTACCAGTTCTTCGAATAAACTTTGTGTGTTTCTGTGTGTGTGTGCTGGTCTTCCTTCTCCCTTTCCTCCTCACTCCTACTGTACATTGGACTTGTTATCCTAACTGAATACCCTGGGCTGCTGGGAAAAAATATGTAATTATTTGGTGCCCGGACTCTCTCCCCTCCAGGCTATACCCATTGTATCCCTCTGCCCCCTATGGAGTCGAAGAAAAGGATTATGGGCCTAATTTAGATGTGATTGCGGCAGCAAATTTGTTAGCAAATGTGCAAAACCATGGGCCTCATTCAGACCTGATTGTAGATGTTCTAAATTTAGCACATCTACGATCAGTCTTCAGACATTCGGGGGGACGCCCAGCACAGGGCTAGTACGCCCTGCATGTCAGGCCTGACCCACCCTCCCCCACAAGTACAAAAGCATCGTACAGCGGCGATGCTTTTGTACTGGAAGATTAGCTCCCAGCCAGCGCAGCTCCTGTGCTGGCAGGGAGCTACTCGTCGCTGCCCGGTTCGCAGTGGCTGCGTGTGACGTCATGTGGCCCGCCACCCCAAAGGTCCAGGCACGCCTTCATTGCCCTGACCATGCCTCCTAAACGGCGGCCAAACGCTGCCGGGATGCCCCCTCCCTCCCAGCGACCGCCTCTGCTCGTCAATCAGGCAGAGGCGATCACAGGGCTAAGACAGCCGTTGGCTGTCTGGCATGCACCGGTGCACTGAGGCGCCACCGCATGTGCAGTTCAGACCTGATCGCTGCTGTGGGGCAGATATAACATGTGCAGAGAGAGTTAGGTTTGGGTGGGGTGTGTTCACACTGAAATCTTAATTGCAGTGTAAAAATAAAGCAGCCAGTATTTACCCTGCACAGAAACAATATAACCACATACCAACATGACCCCCTCCAGGAGGGACAGAATGCTCTGCTTCTGGACTTTTCTCTTAATGTTGGTTTGCTGGCACCTGTTTTGACCAGGTTACTGGATAAGAAAGGTGTTTCACCACAGGTGCTGTCAATTTTAAATTAAGAGGGAAGTCCAGGGGCAGAGCATTCTGTCCCTCCTGGAGAGGGTCAAGTTGGTAGGTATGTAACCTACACAAATCTAACTCTCTCTGCACATGTTATATCTGCCTCCCCTGCAGTGCACATGGGGCCTATCTCAGACCTGATCGTAGATGCACATCTACGATCAGCAGAGGCGTATCTAAGGTAGGGTGAGCAGGGCATATGCCCTGGGCGCCCTGGCAAGACTGGCAGAAGGGGGCGCTGCTGGCCAGGGCAGATTAAACAGTAATCTGTCAGCCGCTGAACCTCCGCTCCGAATGTCCCAGGGCGGGTGGGGATCAGAGAACTGTGTAGCCACCTCCGGCCCAATAAATAGGAGAAGAGTGGGGTGGGGAAGTAGCAAACAAGGCACCATCATTGGCTGCGCGTGGTGTCCGGAGGCGTCACAGGATTTTGCAGTATTTACCTCATTCAATACAGCCCGGCTGCCTGCACCCCCGCGTTCTGGGTTACGCTGGTGCCAGATCTGGGCTGATGGGCAGCGGACTGCATGGAGGAGCATTGCAGCCAGAGCGGGGGCACATTACTCGGTGCTTACCTCTGCTTGAGGCTCCTCCCCTAACCCTCTTCCGCACGGCGGGTGGGATGATCTGCTCTGGAGAAGGAGAAGTGTGTGCATGGAGCACAAAGCTGCCAGCAGCCACAAGGCCCTCTCATCCCGGTGAGTGTATGTGAAGAGGGTGGGATGTAAAATTATGTAAGGGGCTGTCTGGGTGTTGGGGTCTATAAGGAGGGGTGGCTGGATGCTATAGTGTATGAGGTGGGTGCTGGGTGTTGTAGTGTATGAGGGGGGTGCTGGATGTTGTAGTGTATGAGGGGGCGCTGGGTGTTGTAGTGTATGAGTGGGCTGCTGGGTGTTGTGTATGAGAACGGAGGGGGCTGGGTGTTGGAGTGTATGAGTGCGGTGCTGGGTGTTGTAGTGTATGAGGAATGAGGGGGCTGGGCAGAGGCGTATCTAAGGGGGGCCGAGCTGGGCGCCGTGGCATGCCCACCAGAGGGGGGCGCCGCCAGCCAGGGTATCATGCTCACCCGCCCCCCGCTACATACGTCCCGCCTCCCGTTTCCCCGGCCAGTCTGCCCCGAAAGTGCCAGTCCGACCCCCAGACCCATGTATGTTAAATCCGGGTCACACCCCCCCCCCCCCTCAGCAGCAGCAGCGGTACCCTCCTCCCCTCGGCGGCGGCAGCAGCGGTTCACCCCCCTCCCCTCAGCAGCAGCAGCAGCGGTTCCTTCCCCCCCTCGGCGGCAGCCGCAGCAGCGGTTCTCCCCGCTCCCCTCAGCGGCAGCAATGGTTCTCCCCCCTCGGCAGCAGCAGTTCTCCCCCTTCCCCCTCGGCAGCAGCGGTGCCCCCCCCCCCTCGGCAGCAGCGGTTCTCCCCCTTCCTCCCTTGGCAGCAGCGGTGGTCCCCCCCCCACCCACGGCAGCCGCAGCAGCAGTTCTCCCCCTTCCCCCTCGGCAGCAGCGGTGGTCCCCCCCCCCCCCCCTCGGCAGCAGCAGCAGCGGTTCTCCCCCTTCCCCATCGGCAGCAACGGTGGTTCCCCCCCTGCACATTTGAAGCAACAGGTACAGGGATATCTACGAGAGGGAGTGATAGAACAGGCCAGGCAAGGAGAGCTCTGGCAGCAAGACTGAGCATGAGGTGGCTGGAGAAGGAGTGTCTGGTCCCAAGGTGAGTGTGTGGTTCTACCCACAGCGTGTGTATGTGTGTGCATAGTATGGAATTGGCCCCTGTGTAACTGTAGGCTGGCAATTACCCATGCATGTGTGTGTAGGGTGTCCATGACCCGTGTGTGTGTGTATAGGGTGGCGATGGTGTGCTGAGTGATGACACAGGAGCTAGGTGATGGTGTGCTGAGTGACGACACGGGGTAGTTGATGGTGTGCTGAGTGACAACACGGGGTAGTTGATGGTGTGCTGAATGACGACGCAGGGGGAGGTGATGTGCTGAGTGAGAACACGGGATAGGTGGTGGTGTGCTGAGTGACGACATGGGATAGGTGATGGTGTGCTGAGTGACGACACGGAATAGGTGATGGTGTGCTGAAAGACGACAATGGTGTAAGGGGATGGTGTACTGAGTGACGAGACAGGGGGAGGTGATGGTGTGCTGAGTGACGACACAGGGGGTAGGTGATGATGTGCTGAGTGATGACACGTGATTGGTGATGGTGTGGCTGAGAGACGCAGGGGGCAGGATGTGAGTCTTGTTGAATCGCTGTTGTATGATGGTGACCTTGTTAATATTCCTAAACAAACAGGCATCTTCTGGACGATGGGATCTCGTACATGAATAGTGAATACCGACTGAAGACACCGTCTACCTCAGAGGATACATTTCTTCACAGGTCCCACATTGTGAGAAACCATCATAGAGGTAAGGTGCGTGTGGCATTGAAAAGAATGTTTCCTTTTGCGACGCGAAACAGGTGGCGTGTCATGTCAGCACGCACCATTTTCAGTGGCCACACCCCCTATGGTGCGTGACCACGCCCATTTTTGCGCCGCACACATTGTTTGGTTTGTCAATCTTTTTTTTTTTTTTTATGGGGGGGGGGGGGGGGGGGGGTGTGCCATTCATGATCTTGCCCTGGACTCCAAATACCCTTGTTACGCCTCTGACGATCAGTCACACAGACATGCGCCCCGCATGTCAGGCCCGACACCTCACGCACAAGTACAAAAGCATTGCACAGCGGCGATGCTTTTGTACTGGTAGAGTAGCTCCCCACCAGCGCAGCTCCTGTGCGCTGGCAGGGAGCTGCCCGTCGCTCTCCGGGTCGCAGCGGCTGCGTGTGATGCCATGCAGCCGCCACAGCCTACCCCCCCCCCCCCAACGGTCCGGGCACGCCTGCATTGCCTGGACCGCTCCCCCTAAACGGCGGCCAAGCACCACCGGACCGCCCCCTTCTGACCAGCGACCACCTCTGCCTGTCATGCGCCGATGCACTGTGGTGCCGACGCATGCGCTGTTCAGACCTGATCGCTGCTGTGCGAAAAAAGCACAGCAGCGTTCAGGTCTGAATTAGCCCCATAGTTTTGCCCATTTGCTAACAAATTTGCTGCTGCGATCAGATCTGAATTAGGCCCTTATGCACGCAATAACAGAAATCTCCATTTTTGGACACTGATAAAAATTACGTCCTTGGACATACACTCTGCGCACGTTAGGTCTCACGTGCATGTGCGTCTTCTGGATGATAGTCTGCATGGCACAGCCAGTTGATGAAAATGGGCCCATGGAGGAAGAGGTACTGTTGAATCTAAAAGTAAGAGAGAGAGGGGCAGGTAGAAAGCGTAAAAAGAGCAAGACATTAAGGAGAATGAGAGAGAGAGACCCAGGTATTGCTAGGTTGAAAAGCTAGTATTTCATAATTTAGCAAGATTTACTTTACCAATGGCTATCAAACTCGGTCCTCATGGTACCCAAACAGTCCAAGTTTTAAAGATATCCATGCTTAAACCCAGGTGACTTAATTAGTTTCTCAGTCAATTTGATTACACAATGGGGGTCATTCTGAGTTGTTCGCTCGTTATTTTTTTCGCTACGGAGCGATTAGTCGCAAACTGCGCATGCGCAATGTACGCAGGGCGCCTGCGCCAAGTAAATTAGCACAAAAGTTTGGTATTTTACTCACAGCGTAACGAAGTTTTTTCATCATTCTGCTGATCGTAGTGTGATTGACAGGAAGTGGGTGTTTCTGGGCGGAAACTGTCCGTTTCCTGGGAGTGTGCGGAAAAACGCAGGCGTGTCAGGGAAAAACGCGGGAGTGTCTGGAGAAACGGGGGAGTGGCTGGCCGAACGCTGGGCGTGTGTGTGACGTCAAACCAGGAACGAAACTGACTGAACTGATCGCTATTTGTGAGTAAGTCTCGAGCTACTCAGAAACTGCTAAGAAATTTCTATTCGCAATTCTGCTACTCTTTCGTTTGCAATTCCGCTAAGCTAAGATACACTCCCAGAGGGCGGCGGCTTAGCGTGTGCAATGCTGCTAAAAGCAGCTAGCGAGCGAACAACTCGGAATCACCCCCAATATGTGCACTGATATGGATATCTTTAAAACCTGGACTGTTAATTTGAGTTCGGGAAACACTGTCTTGGGCATTTCCCTGTACTTAAATGGTTGTTTGTACGTTCTAGAAGCACCATGTATGACTAGCACAGAAGAAAAGCTCTGTCACAGGTACTATGAATCCTTTGTAACTAGACTTTCTTTAAAAGACCAAGCACAATGACAAGTAATTTGTATGTATATTTTGACTGGGCGTTGCTAGGTTTTCAAAGCATCGAAACCTGGGACCACACAACCACACTAAACATTTAATTCTGCCACCTGCTTGCTCACTCATATGCTGCACTAAGTTACACACTACACTAAGTATGGATGTGTCTGTTTATAATAGCCAGACTAACATTAGAATAATATAATTTGCTATAAAGTCCAAAACCAAATTGCTAAACAAAACAAAGGCTAAAATAAATATCTTATACATACTGGGGGCATCCTTCCACCAAAAGAGAGCATGGCCGATAAGTAATGAAGTCCGAGTTCAGTGCCCGTGCGGGGTGCCGGGTGAACTTAGATGTTGTTTTAAAGGGGCAATCATTTACAAGGTATGGTTTAGCCTTGTAAATGATTGCCCTTTAAAAATCATTGAACTCGGACTTTATTGTATCCCGCCCCATATATATGTCAGAAGTGTAGCTAGTGTTAAGGATGGACAAAGAAGGCAAAACAAGGGAACAGACACACATACACATATATACACAATGGAGACGGGGTGGAAGAGGTACATATCGACAACCGCCATTGGGATATGAAAAACCTGCCCTGACAAGCTCTGCTTGTCTTTTGAGAGCTTCAGATGGTATTGCATAAGTTTATATGGAGTGATCAACCTAAAACATCTCTCTGCAGAGCCGGCCCTAACCAATATGATGCCCTAGGCAAGATTTTGTCTGGTGCCCCCTAGCACCACCTCTAGTTCTGCAAGAGATGCCTGGCATGAGTCAGCTGGCAGCTCTGCTAACGTCGGGTGCCTTTTGTTTATAAAAATGCATCTTATTTGCATCACTATCTGGCTAGGATGCACAAGCAGCTTCTGCTGATTAAAATGATATGCAGCATGCCTATATTCTGTGCGCGGCTGTGGCTGTATCTGCATACGAAATGCTACACACAGAATATAGGCATGCCGCATATCATTTTAATCAGCAGAAGCTGCTGGTGCCCCTAAGTATACCAAATGCCCTAGGCAATTGCCTAGTTTGTCTATGCCTAAGGCCGGCTCTGCTTCCCAAGAAGCCAAGAAATAGAGCTGGACACGGATTCCCTGACCTAAAATTCTATTATCTTGCACCTTGTATCTAAGCCAAATAGCGTTCACCTTTTTCCCCTTGTTATACCATAGTAGCCTGATATTAAATCTGATATTATCTTCATGGGGATATCAGAGACTAAGGGGCGGGGGATATGTACATTGCAGTGAAAAGAGTGGAGAAGTGAGCAAGTGGAGAAGTTGCCCATGGTAACCAATCAGCTGCTCTGTATAATATAGTATGCAAACTATAAATATATGTTCAGTGCTGCTTAGTACATCGCCCCCTAAGAGACAACCTCTCCCCTCATGTCCTCTCTTAGTATTAGGGACTTACTGTATGCAGACCCCAGTTTAAATTCTTTCACAGCCACTCATCCATCACTCTGACTTGGGATAAGCCAGAATCCCCCCCCCCCCCCCCCCCCTATTTTAAAACTTTGGTAAAGGCAGATGATACTGTTGCTCTTTATCTGGCAGTGCAGAGAAACTGAGCATCTCTACTGTAAATTACATCCAGCAGAAGTTCCTCTATTTCTTTTTTCTGGTGAGACATTTTCTTATGTACTTTTCTCCAGCATGTGCCCTTCGGAATTTAACTCCATTAGACAGGACCTGTTCGGTTCTCAGGAAAATTATACACAATTTACTAACTGATGATGGCTTTCAATGCAATAACTGTCATGGGTCTGGAATAAATTGCCCTCTAAAGGCCCTTTGAACGCCTTTATTTTTCTCATGCAGGGTCCACAGTAGTATCCACAGGATACTCCTTGGGGATATTAGGTAGCGACAGCGGATTGGCACCAACGATCAAAGCTTTTCAGACTCCCAGGATGCAATGGGCCAGTCTTCTATATCCCCGCTTCCTGTGCCAGGCAATTCAGTTTTTTGTTTGGTGCGGCAGGAGCCGGACCACGGTCATGGGGCAGCTGATTTTTTGCAGCCATAAGCTTTTTATTATTTTATTTTTATAGCCTTACATTCAGAGCCGGCCATAGGCATAGGCAAACTAGGCAATTGCCTAGGGCATTTGATATGTCTAGGGGCATCAGCAGCTTCTGCTGATTAAAATGTTATGCGGCATGCCTATAATGTGTGTAGCATTTCATATGCAGATACAGCCACAGTCTCACACAGTATATATTCATGCTGCGTATCATTTTAATCAGCAGAAGCTGCTTGTGCATCCTAGCCACATAGCGATGCAGATAAGGTGCACTTTCATAAAAAAGGTGTGCCCAACGTTAGCATTGAGGCAATATTTCTGAGGACACATCTGTATCCAAGCAAAGGCAGAAGTCACAGTGTTAGTGGCAGTGTGAGTGCTGTGTGCATGTGAGTGGGTTGGTTGTGCAGTAGTGTTCGGAATATGTGTAAGGAGCATTATGTGTGTCATGTAAAAATGCATTAATAATGCGCAACATATGTGTAAGGGGCACTATGTATGTCATTATGTGTATAAGGGCATTAATAATGTGTGGCATATGTGTAAGGGACATTATGTGTAAAAGGGCATTAATAAAGGTTGTCATAATGTGTAAGGCGCATTATGTTTATAAGGACATTAATAAGGTGTCTCATGTGTAAGGGGCATTACTGTGTGGAATGTGTATAAATGCATTACTAATGTGTGGCATTATGTGTATAAGATGCTCTACTATGTGGAGTTGCGTATAGAAAGGGCACTACTGTGTCATCTAATGTGAATAAAGAGCAATAGGGTGTGGTGTAATGTGAATAAGGAGCAATTCAGTGTGATGTAATGTGAATAAGGGGCTCTACTGTGAGGAGTAACGTTTAAAAAAGTAAAGTGATACTACTGTGGGATGTATGTGATATGAATTATGGACACTATTGCATGATCATATGTGAATAAATTGCATTACTGTGTGGCGTAATTGGAATTGGGGTTATTTTGGGGTTATTTTGTGGCCATGCCCCTTGCCAGCAAAAACACACCCCTTTTTGGGCTGTGCGCCAAATGTACGAACTGTTCCTATTTAAAATATAGGGGGTACAAGGTCAGAGGCGGAACCAGCGGTGGTGCTAGGGGGCACCAGCCAAAATCTTGCCTAGGGCATCATATTGGTTAGGGCCTGCTCTGCTTACATTTTTGAGTGACAACCAGTGACGTGCGGTGGGGTGTGAGTACAGTGCTGTTTCGAAGGGGCCTCAACAAGGATGTACTAGCAAGTCCAGACTGACATTACCAGGCTGTGGCCAGAGCATGGGTAGAAGGTAAGGCATCAGTTCCGCTTAGCGGATTAAGGGGCTAATTTAGACCTGATAGTAGCCATGCAAAATTTTGCACAGCTACGATCAGCCACTCTGACATGCGGGGGGACGCCCAGCACAGGACTAGTCCGCCCCGCATGTCTGGCCCTCCCCTTGCCGCACATGTGCGATAGCATCTCACGGTGGTGATGCTAGCGCACCCGGCGAGTAAGTTCCTACCTGCGCAGCATTGCTGTTATGTCTGCCACACCTGCAGTGCACATGGGGGCTGATATCGATGGTAAGTCTACCATAACTTCTTATTTTCCTTGGATCCACTCTCGCATTGGAACCGGGTCTTCATTTGCAAGATACAATGTGAATGCAGCATCCTCATTTTGAATTGTAATTTCTTTGAGATTATTTTATCCAAGGTATACCTTGCAACAGGAAAACAAATCTCTTACTTGTTCCCTTGACCTCTGTCACCCCCCTCCACCCCCGCCAAAAATACACGTTACGACCATTGTACTGTACTTGCTCATGTTGAGATTGTCTCAAAAAAAAAAAAAAATACAATAAGTATTATCCTATCTTGACCTGGCATAATAAAAAGCATGGATGCTACTTGTGAGATGCCTCAGGGCTCTGTTTTCACTAATGACTTACCACACATTGCAAAACTGCTTTCATTCACATATGTGTTAAATGTATGCTTGTTTCAGTGTGCATGAATGGAAGCAACATTAGCGTGTATATAAGTGTGAGGCAATGCTAGAGAGAATCAGCAGGTGGCATTATGGGTCAATGGATATGAAAGCTTTCATTTACTTCTTTGTCAAGTGGCCAACAAAGCATTATCTGTCCTTGTCTACCTAAGGATTAAGAAATTAATCTTTTAGAACACATGTCCCCTCTGGCATTTTAGGTTTCCAAGTGACAAATCATACACTCTTTTGCTGCTATAAATGTTTCCCATGTATGCTTGATATTGCCTGAATATTGGCCCTCATTCCGAGTTGATCGGTCGCAAGGCGAATTTAGCAGAGTTACACACGCTAAGCCGCCGCCTACTGGGAGTGAATCTTAGCTTCTTAAAATTGCGACCGATGTATTCGCAATATTGCGATTACTAACTACTTAGCAGTTTCAGAGTAGCTCCAGACTTACTCTGCCTGTGCGATCAGTTCAGTGCTTGTCGTTCCTGGTTGACGTCACAAACACACCCAGCGTTCGCCCAGGCACTCCCACCGTTTCTCCGGCCACTCCTGCGTTTTTTCCGGAAACGGTAGCGTTTTCAGCCACACGCCCCTGAAACGCCGTGTTTCCGCCCAGTAACACCCATTTCCTGTCAATCACATTACGATCGCCGGAGCGAAGAAAAAGCCGTGAGTAAAAATACTTTCTTCATAGTAAAGTTACTTGGCGCAGTCGCAGTGCGAACTTTGCGCATGCGTACTAAGCGGATTTTCACTGCGATGCGATGAAAAAGAACGAGCGAACAACTCGGAATGAGGGCCATTGTTTGCAGGATAGTCAAGATGGCGTCACATTATTTGTCCTGATTGTTGCTAAATTTCAATAGAGCCTTGTGACCCCATGCATATCTGTTTCCAAGGCAGTTATGCATGTGTTCCGAGCACTAGCCTTCTGTTAATCAAGTAGTTTGTCCTCCAAAAGGCTTCACCGACATGGAAACCATTACATTATTTACCATGTCCTCTGACTGGCCGCATAGATATGGCAGTACTGTGAGGATATTCAGAATTCCACATCTCCAGGCAGATGAGTACTTAGAACTCTCAGTCTAAATGGGTGAATCAATGGCAGGTGATAACCCGTTTCCACATGAAAAGTTTTCAATTTTTTATGAAAAATAGTTATCACCTAATTCAATTTAGGGTAACGTTAACATGCGATCATTCATTTAAGATTATGTTTTTTCACCACCTCCTGAGCAGGTTGAAAGTTGGAGAAATTTCCTATTTTAAGATAAAAATTAGGGGACTTGGTTCAGAACCACTGGGACACCCTCCCTAATATTTAGCCCTTAGAATTATCTTAATTTGGCCACTAATGACACCATTTATGGGGTGAAAATGTGCAAAATGTGGGAAAATGGTTTCACTGATGTGGGACCAGTATTATGGGATGCTGTATGAATGGGACAGGTGTTTTTAACATTGCAGGTGGGTGTTAGAGGTGTTTTTTGAAGTTTATTTACTACCGTTCAAAAGTTTGGGGTCATCCAGACATTTTCCTTATTTCTCTAACGTCCTAAGTGGATGCTGGGGACTCCGTCAGGACCATGGGGAATAGCGGCTCCGCAGGAGACAGGGCACAAAAATAAAGCTTTAGGATTAGGTGGTGTGTACTGGCTCCTCCCCCTATGACCCTCCTCCAAGCCTCAGTTAGGTTTTTGTGCCCGTCCGAGCAGGGTGCAATCTAGGTGGCTCTCCTAAAGAGCTGCTTAGAAAAAGTTTTTAGGTTTTTTATTTTCAGTGAGTCCTGCTGGCAACAGGCTCACTGCATCGAGGGACTTAGGGGAGAGAATTTCAACTCACTTGCGTGCAGGATGGATTGGATTCTTAGGCTACTGGACACCATTAGCTCCAGAGGGAGTCGGAACACAGGTCTCACCCTGGGGTTCGTCCCGGAGCCGCGCCGCCGACCCCCCTTACAGATGCTGAAGATTGAAGGTCCGGAAACAGGCGGCAGAAGGCTCTTCAGTCTTCATGAAGGTAGCGCACAGCACTGCAGCTGTGTGCCATTGTTGTCACACACTTCACACCAAGCGGTCACGGAGGGTGCAGGGCGCTGCTGGGGGCGCCCTGGGCAGCAATATTTAATACCTTTATGGCAAAAGAATACATCACATATAGCCATTGAGGCTATATGTATGTATTTAACCCATGCCAGATATCTAAAACTCCGGGAGAAAAGCCCGCCGAAATAGGGGGCGGGGCTTATTCCCCTCAGCACACAGCGCCATTTTCCTGCTCAGCTCCGCTGTGAGGAAGGCTCCCAGGACTCTCCCCTGCACTGCACTACAGAAACAGGGTAAAACAGAGAGGGGGGGCATTTTTTGGCGATATTTTGATATATTTAAGCTGCTATAAGGAACAACACTTATATAAGGTTGTTCCCATATATATTATAGCGCTTGGGTGTGTGCTGGCAAACTCTCCCTCTGTCTCCCCAAAGGGCTAGTGGGGTCCTGTCTTCGATAAGAGCATTCCCTGTGTGTCTGCTGTGTGTCGGTACGTGTGTGTCGACATGTATGAGGACGATGTTGGTGTGGAGGCAGAGCAATTGCCGATAATGGTGATGTCACCCCCCAGGGAGTCGACACCGGAATGGATGGCTTTGTTTATGGAATTACGTGATAATGTCAGCACATTACAAAAATCAGTTGACGACATGAGACGGCCGGCAAACCAGTTAGTACCTGCCCAGGCGTCTCGGACACCGTCAGGGGCTGTAAAGCGCCCTTTACCTCAGTCGGTCGACACAGACCCAGACACAGACACTGAATCTAGTGTCGACGGTGATGAAACAAACGTATTTTCAAGTAGGGCCACACGTTATATGATCACGGCAATGAAGGAGGCTTTGCATATCTCTGATACTGCAAGTACCACAAAAAGGGGTATTATGTGGGGGGTGAAAAAACTACCTGTAGTTTTTCCTGAATCAGAGGAATTAAATGATGTATGTGATGAAGCGTGGGTTAACCCAGATAGAAAAGTGCTAATTTCAAAAAAGTTATTAGCATTATACCCTTTCCCGCCAGAGGTTAGGGCGCGCTGGGAAACACCCCCTAGGGTGGATAAGGCGCTCACACGCTTATCAAAACAAGTGGCGTTACCGTCTCCTGATACGGCCGCCCTCAGGGATCCAGCTGATAGGAGACTGGAAACTACCCTAAAAAGTATATACACACATACTGGTGTTATACTGCGACCAGCCATCGCCTCAGCCTGGATGTGCAGTGCTGGGGTCGTCTGGTTGGATTCCCTGACTGAAAATATTGATACCCTGGATAGGGACAGTATTTTATTGACTATAGAGCAATTAAAGGATGCTTTCCTTTATATGCGAGATGCTCAGAGAGATATTTGCACTCTGGCATCGAGAGTAAATGCGATGTCCATATCTGCCAGAAGGAGTTTATGGACGCGACAGTGGTCAGGTGATGCGGATTCCAAACGACATATGGAAGTATTGCCGTATAAAGGGGAGGAATTATTTGGCGTCGGTCTATCGGATCTGGTGGCCACGGCAACTGCCGGAAAATCCACCTTTTTACCTCAGACCCCCTCCCAACAGAAAAAGACACCGTCTTTTCAGCAGCAGTCCTTTCGGTCCTATAAGAACAAGCGGACAAAAGGACAGTCATATCTGCCTCGGGGCAGAGGAAGGGGTAAGAGAGGGCAGCAAGCAGCCCCTGCCCAGGAACAGAAGCCCTCTCAGGGTTCTGCAAAGCCCTCAGCATGACGCTGGGGCCTTACAAGCGGACTCAGGAGCGGTGGGGGGTCGACTCAAGAATTTCAGCGCACAGTGGGCTTGCTCACAGGTGGACCCCTGGATCCTGCAGGTAGTATCTCAGGGTTACAGGTTGGAATTCGAGAAGTCTCCCCCTCGCAGGTTCCTAAAGTCTGCTTTGCCAACGTCTCCCTCAGACAGGGCGACGGTATTGGAAGCCATTCACAAGCTGTTTTCTCAGCAGGTGATAGTCAAGGTACCCCTCCTACAACAGGGAAAGGGGTATTACTCCACGCTATTTGTGGTACCGAAGCCGGACGGCTCGGTAAGACCTATTCTAAATCTGAAATCTTTGAACCTGTACATACAAAAATTCAAGTTCAAGATGGAGTCACTCAGAGCAGTGATAGCGAATCTGGAAGAAGGGGACTTTATGGTGTCCCTGGACATAAAGGATGCTTACCTGCATGTCCCAATTTGCCCTTCACATCAAGGGTACCTCAGGTTCGTGGTGCAAAACTGTCATTATCAGTTTCAGACGCTGCCGTTTGGATTGTCCACGGCACCTCGGGTCTTTACCAAGGTAATGGCCGAAATGATGATTCTTCTGCGAAGAAGAGGCGTATTAATTATCCCTTACTTGGACGATCTCCTGATAAGGGCAAGGTCCAGAGAACAGCTGGAGGACGGAGTAGCACTAACCCGACTAGTGCTGCAACAACACGGGTGGATTCTGAATTTTCCAAAATCTCAGTTGACCCCGACGACACGTCTGCTGTTCCTGGGAATGATTCTGGACACGGTTCAGAAAAAGGTGTTTCTTCCGGAGGAGAAAGCCAGGGAGTTATCCGAACTTGTCAGGAACCTCCTAAAACCAGGGAAAGTGTCTGTGCATCAATGCACAAGAGTCCTGGGAAAGATGGTGGCTTCTTACGAAGCGATTCCATTCGGCAGATTCCACGCACGAACTTTTCAGTGGGATCTGCTGGACAAATGGTCCGGATCACATCTGCAGATGCATCAGCGGATAACCTTATCGCCACGGACAAGGGTGTCTCTTCTGTGGTGGTTGCAGAGTGCTCATCTGTTAGAGGGCCGCAGATTCGGCATACAGGACTGGGTCCTGGTGACCACGGATGCCAGTCTGAGAGGCTGGGGAGCGGTCACACAGGGAAGAAACTTCCAGGGAGTATGGTCAAGCCTGGAGATGTCTCTTCACATAAATATACTGGAGCTAAGAGCGATTTACAATGCTCTAAGTCTGGCAAAACCCCTGCTTCAGGGTCAGCCGGTGTTGATCCAGTCGGACAACATCACGGCAGTCGCCCACGTAAACAGACAGGGCGGCACAAGAAGCAGGACAGCAATGGCAGAAGCTGCAAGGATTCTTCGCTGGGCGGAAGATCATGTGATAGCACTGTCAGCAGTATTCATTCCGGGAGTGGACAACTGGGAAGCAGACTTCCTCAGCAGACACGATCTACACCCGGGAGAGTGGGGACTTCATCCAGAAGTCTTCCACATGATTGTGAACCGTTGGGAAAAACCAATGGTGGATATGATGGCGTCCCGCCTCAACAAAAAACTGGACAGGTATTGCGCCAGGTCAAGAGACCCTCAGGCAATAGCTGTGGACGCTCTGGTAACACCGTGGGTGTTCCAGTCAGTGTATGTGTTCCCTCCTCTGCCTCTCATACCAAAAGTACTGAGAATTATACGGCAAAAGGGAGTAAGAACGATACTAGTGGCTCCGGATTGGCCAAGAAGAACTTGGTACCCGGAACTTCAAGAGATGCTCACGGAGGATCCGTGGCCTCTACCTCTAAGACGGGACCTGCTTCAGCAGGGACCGTGTCTATTCCAAGACTTACCGCGGCTGCGTTTGACGGCATGGCGGTTGAACGCCGAATTCTAAGGGAAAAAGGCATTCCGGAAGAGGTCATTCCTACACTGGTAAAAGCCAGGAAGGAGGTGACTGCACAACATTATCACCGCATTTGGAGAAAATATGTTGCGTGGTGTGAGGCCAGGAAGGCCCCCACGGAGGAATTTCAACTGGGTCGATTCCTACATTTCCTGCAAACAGGATTGTCTATGGGCCTCAAATTGGGGTCCATTAAGGTTCAAATTTCGGCCCTGTCGATTTTCTTCCAGAAAGAATTGGCTTCAGTTCCTGAAGTCCAGACTTTTGTAAAAGGAGTACTACATATACAGCCCCCGGTTGTGCCCCCAGTGGCACCGTGGGATCTTAATGTAGTCTTGGATTTTCTCAAATCCCATTGGTTTGAGCCGCTCAAATCGGTGGAGTTGAAGTATCTTACATGGAAAGTAACCATGCTACTGGCCCTGGCTTCAGCCAGGAGAGTATCAGAATTGGCGGCTTTATCATATAAGAGCCCATATCTGATTTTCCATACGGACAGGGCAGAACTGCGGACGCGTCCTCATTTTCTGCCTAAGGTGGTGTCAGCGTTTCACCTGAACCAGCCTATTGTGGTGCCTGCGGCTACTAACGATTTGGAGGATTCCAAGTTGTTGGACGTGGTCCGGGCATTGAAAATATATATTTCAAGAACGGCGGGAGTCAGAAAGTCTGACTCACTGTTTATATTGTATGCACCCAACAAGATGGGTGCTCCTGCTTCTAAGCAGACGATTGCTCGTTGGATTTGTAGCACAATTCAACTTGCACATTCTGTGGCAGGCTTGCCACAACCTAAATCTGTCAAGGCCCATTTACACAAGGAAAGTGGGCTCATCCTGGGCGGCTGCCCGGGGGGTCTCGGCATTACAACTCTGCCGAGCTGCTACTTGGTCAGGGGCAAACACGTTTGCAAAATTCTACAAATTTGATACCCTGGCTGAGGAGGACCTTGAGTTCTCTCATTCGGTGCTGCAGAGTCATCCGCACTCTCCCGCCCGTTTGGGAGCTTTGGTATAATCCCCATGGTCCTGACGGAGTCCCCAGCATCCACTTAGGACGTTAGAGAAAATAAGAATTTACTTACCGATAATTCTATTTC
This sequence comes from Pseudophryne corroboree, assembly GCF_028390025.1. Lineage (NCBI taxonomy): Eukaryota > Metazoa > Chordata > Amphibia > Anura > Myobatrachidae > Pseudophryne > Pseudophryne corroboree. The sequence goes on along the minus strand of NC_086447.1, from coordinate 243,161,949 downwards.
TCGTAGTCCGTAGTGGATGCTGGGCGCCCATCCCAAGTGCGGATTGTCTGCAATACTTGTACATAGTTATTGTTACAAACAAATTCGGGTTGTTATTGTTGTGAGCCGTCTGTTCAGAGGCTCCTACGTTTGTCATACTGTTAACTGGGTTCAGATCACAAGTTATACGGTGTGATTGGTGTGGCTGGTATGAGTCTTACCCGGGATTCAAGATCCTTCCTTATTGTGTACGCTCGTCCGGGCACAGTATCCTAACTGAGGCTTGGAGGAGGGTCATAGGGGGAGGAGCCAGTACACACCACCTAATCCTAAAGCTTTATTTTTGTGCCCTGTCTCCTGCGGAGCCGCTATTCCCCATGGTCCTGACGGAGTCCCCAGCATCCACTACGGACTACGAGAAATAGAATTATCGGTAAGTAAATTCTTATTTTTTTAAAGAAAAGTACTGTATTTTTCAATGAAGAGAACATTAAATTAATCAGAAATACACTCTATACATTGTTAATGTGGTAAATGACTATACTAGCTGCAAACGTATGGTTTTTAAAAGAATATCTACATAGGTGTATAGAGGCCTATTTCCAGCAACCATCACTCCAGTGTCCTAATGGTACATTGTGTTTATTAATCGCGTTAGAAGATTAATGGATGATTAGAAAACCCTTGAAAACCCTTGTGCAATTATGTTAGCACATCTGAAAATGGGTTTGCTCGTTAGAGAAGCTATAAAACTGGCCTTCCTTTGAGCTAGTTGAGTATCTGGAGCATCACATTTGTGGGTTCGATTATACTCTCAAAATGGCCAGAAAAAGAGAACTTTCATGTAAAACTCGACAGTCTATTCTTGTTCTTAGAAATGAAGGCTATTTCATGTGAGAAATTGGCAAGAAACTGAACATTTCCTACAACGGTGTGTACTACTCCCTTCAGAGAACAGCACAAACAGGCTCTAACCAGAGTAGAAAGAGAAGTGGGAGGCCCCGGTGCACAACTGAGCAAGATGACAAGTACATTAGAGTCTCTAGTTTGGGAAATAGACGCCTCATAGGTCCTCAACTGGCAGCTTCATTAAATGGTACCCGCAAAACGCCAGTGTCAAAGTCTACAATGAAGAGGCGACTCCGGGATGCTAACCTTCTATGTAGAGTGGCAAAGAAAAAGCGATATCTGAGACTTGCCAATAAAAGGAAAAGATTAATATGGGCAAAAGAACAGACATTGGACAGAGGATGATTGGAAAAAAGTGTTATGGACAGACAAATCGAAGTTTGAGGTTTTTGGATCATACAGAAGAACATTTGTGAGATGCAGAATAAGTGAAAAGATGCTGGAAGAGTGCCTGACGCCATCTGTCAAGCATGGTGGAGGTTATGTGATGGTCTGGGGCTGCTTTGGTGCTGGTAAAGTGGGATATTTGTACAAGGTAATAGGGATTTTGAATAATGAAGGCTATCACTCCATTCAGCAACGCCATGCCATACCCTGTGGACAGCACTTGACTAGAGCCAATTTCCTCCTCCAACAGGACAGTGACCCAAAGCACACCTCCAAATTATGCACAAACTATTTAGGGAAGAAGCAGGCAGCTGGTATTCTGTCTGTAGTGGAGTGGCCAGCACAGTCACCAGATCTCAACCCCATTGAGCTGTTGTGGGAGCAGCTTGACCGTATGGTATGCAAGAAGTGCCCATCAAGCCAATCCAATTTGTGGAAGGTGCTTCAGGAAGAGTGGGGTGTAATTTCATCAGATTACCTCAACAAATTAACAGCTAGAATGCCAAAGGTCTGCTATACTGTAATTGCTGCAAATAGAGCTTTCTTTGATGAAAGCAAAGTTTGAAGGACAAAATTATTATTTCAAATAAAAATCATTATTTTGAACCTTGCCAATGTCTTGACTATATGTTCTATTCATTTTGCAACTCATTTGATAATAAAAGTCAGTTTTCATGTAAAACACGAAATTGTCTGGGTGACCTCCAAACTTTTGAACGGTAGTGTAAATGTGGCTTAAAATGACACAAATATGTACTTACAGGCATTTTTATGCACCCCTATTTTAAGTAGAGGATTAATTTTAACGCAATTTAAGAACCCAAATTACTTTTATTATGGGCAATAATAGACTTATTACTGTTATCCTATATTTGTTTGTCTATTTTTGGGGTACAGGAAGATTTCCCCATTTCACCAATACTTAACACGTGTATAACTAGCAGGAATTATTGGGTGAAACACTTAACATCCGTTTTCTAATTGGATTGCATGATAAGTTAACACCTGATAACAGGCAATAAGGGACATTAACAGGTGATATTCACGATAAGTTAACACTCGAAAACTTAACACTTTATTGGCCCTAATTGAATTCCCCCCATAGGCTTGGAGTTATAACTTTACCTCACACACAACATGCTTCAGCATTAGGATGGGGGACATTATGTTCATCTGCACCACAGTCTGCTCCAGGCGTGCTACAGCCTACGAGGAGCGCAGAAAGACTCACACACAGCTGTGTAAGGTCAAAAACACTTATCAGGTGGGGGTCGGTATGATTTACAGGTGGCCGGGATTCCGGCCATCAATATACAGACAACGGCATCCCGACCACCAGTATGCTTGCAGCCTGGGTGAGCGCAGAGTCCCCTTGCGGGCCTGCTGCACTCGCCATGCTGCGGGTATGGTGGCTTGCTGCGCTGGACACAGGTTCTACATACCTCCCAACTGTCCCGATTTTCACGGGATAGTCCCATTTTTTGTGGATTGTCCCGCTGTTCCACCCACGGGCCGCAGTGTCCCGCGGTGGTGGGGTGGGGGGGCAGTTGAGAGGCTCCTGCACTCACTGCAGCGGTGAATAGACGCTGTGCGCATGCGCACAGTGTCTATTCAGCGCAGACAGTGGGAGAGAGGGCATGCCAGCAGCTCACAGAGCGCTGGGCATGCCCCCTCAGTGCCAAAAACAAGGGCGTGGCTTGCGATCGCGGGTCCTCCCTTTTCGAGAGCGCGCGCGGCGAAGCCGCGCATGTCCCTCTTCATAGGAGGACAAACTTGGGAGGTATGGGTTCTATTCCCACTCTATCAGTGTTGTGTGTACCCACGAGTGGGAATAGTCCTGTTGCACTAGTATTCAAGCTGCCAGCATTGCCAGCTATTGGGATTCCGGCGTCTGTATACTGAACGCGGGGATCCCGACAGATGGCAAATTCAACATATACCGCCAGATAAGCGTTTACAATTTCACCTCCAAATTGCACCTGATGAGGCTGAGCATACTCCTCCCAGGTGTCCCAGCACAAAGGTGACCTGGCATTAGACTCTATGGCATTAGACTGGGTGCTATTTTTTATTCTTTATTCTCCATACCATTGTCAGGCTTCACCAGCTGATAAACATAATATACAGATTAATAAGGGGCTAATGCCCTTATTTATCAATGAGTGATACATTTCACTGTGAGTGAGAAATTGCACCAATCAGCTTCTAACTGCCATGTTACAGACTGTGCTGGAAAAATGTAAGTTAGGAGCTGATTGGCTTGTGCAATTTATCACTCTTAGTGAAATTTATCACTCATTGCTAAATAAGGGCATAAGTTATTGCATATGCAATCATACACTGGTACCGTAAAATACCTTTCATTAAGGTAAATCATCTCACCACAACCTGAAGTGAGATGCAATAGTTAGTGAAGCCCGCATGTTAGTAAGAAAAGAGCAGCATCTGCAAAGCTGTAAAATCACATTATATGCAGAGAAAACATTGCAGAGGACATTTTTTTTGCCATGGCTTTATATACAATAAAGTGGGATTACTTGTAAGCACTGGTGCATGACATGGGAATTAATGAAAAAAAGTTCAATATCTTAAAACAATATAACAAACAATGGATCTGCAGAAATGTGGAATGCAGGATCAACTGATGATTAAACCACAAGTACAGGGATCCAGGTAATACAAGCTGGTGGGTTCTCAGAGAAAAAAACCTGAACACGTAGATCATCTGGCTTAAGGACCTGGTCTGGCAGAGTCACTGACATGTGGCCTTGGGCATGTGGAGTCTCAGGTACACTGACTTTGGCAGGTGTATTTTCAGGGATACAGATATTTATGATGGAAAAGCAATATGGGATTAACCGCCACATTATTAACCATCTGATTTCCTGCAGTCTTACTCTTGGGAACGTGGAACAGTGTGCTCTATCAGACATGGCAGCATTTGCACTTTATCTAGTATTGCTATTAATGGTAAAAGGGAGGGCATTACCACTACAGATGCAGCCACATGCGAGATGTAACACTAGCTGGCCCTTACAGCAATGTAAAGCATAGACTCCATGATATGCAGAACTATATACACTGAGTGACCAAATTATTATGAGCATCAGGTTAGTACCATTTGCCCTTAATATGACTTGAATTCTTCTTGGATTCTACTGACTGTTAGTATGTTTTGTGGCGAATATTAGCGCAAATGTGATGAACTGCGTCTCCATAACGTTGCTTCCACCATTCCGAAGAATCAATCTAAGAAGGACCCAAGCTTTTGTGCTGTAGTTTTTGCATCCTCACTCTACCATCTGCATGGTGTAATTGAAAATATGTTTAGTCAGACCACGTGACCCATTTCCAATCATTTACTTTTTAATTCCTATGTTCCTGAGCAAACTGGGCGTGTTTGCAGCAGACAGCAATGGTAGTCAGACAGGCCTTCTGCTTCTGTAGCCCAGTTTTCACCCCCCATCCTCATCGGCTTTATTCCACAGTATGCATTGTGGGTGCGACACAGTGCCGGTCTGCGACTGGTCTCACCCGTGATTGCATAATGTAAAGTGAATGGATTGTGGGTATAAATAGCAGCAGCTTGGATGAGCATGGCTACATCTTTGCTCTTGGTAAGGGCCAGGAGTCTACTGCTCATGCAGCCACCATTTTCTTGGTAATTCCTATAGTGCACATGAGTAGATCTCTGGAAACATGGTGTCTGTGTACTGTTTCCAGTGATTTCTGCAGTGCAGATGTCTGGAAAAATGGCGCTATCTCTATGTTCCTGGTGATATCTCCACCGAGATGTAAGGGTATTTTGAATAGGTATAGGGTGTGTAGTGAGGGAAACCTGGACCCAGGGGCCCGTGTGCTCATGTGTTTATATACTTTGGTGGGCACTGCGTAACCCTTGTAGCGCCATATAAATAAAAGATAATAATAATAATAATAATTACTCCATGTTTGGAATGAAAGAGGAGAAAAATTTTCCATTCCCCTTGTGAACAAGGCTTTTTGCATGTAACATTGCACCTTGACAAAACCATGTTGGGGAGATGTAAAATGTACAGAGAATTAAACATGAGTGGGTGTGTCCAAACTGAAATCTATATTGCAGTGTAAAAATATAACTACAGCATTTGTTGGCTACATGCAAAAGTAGCCAGTATTTACCCAGCATGCAAAAATTTAAAATGTATTTGCACCCCCTTGCATTGTTACATGTTTTGTTCCAGATACAAAGTTTATTTCTTATTTTTGCTTTACTCCCAACTCAGAATCAGACCTATTTATACTGTATAAATTCCAACGTGCAGAATCCCGACACCTGCTAGGTAAGTATTCTAACCCCAACCCCCACTACCCCCAAACTCTCCCCCCTGCAGCCTAACCCTAACCCTCCCTCTGTGCAGCCTAACCCTAACCCTCCCCCCTTAGTGCCAAACCCTAACCCTCCCTCTGTGCAGCCTAACCCCCCCTCCCCGCAGCCTAACCCTCCCCACTTAGTGCCTAAACCCTAACACTCCCCCCTGCAGCCTAACCCTAACCCTCCCTCTGTGCAGCCTAACCTTTTTTGGTGCCTAACCCTAACCCTCCCTCTAATGCCTAAACCTAACCTCCCCCACGGCCTAACCCTCCCAGGTATATGTACGAACAGGAGGCTGACAATCAGGATTCCGGCGCCGGCAATGTGATCAATGTTGGGATACTGGTGTCGGCTTTCAGACTGCCAGCATTCCAAACGCCGGTATGCGAACCGGATCCCATAATATATACATAGAGGATGGATTTACCTTATAAGCTAATGGTGTGGCTGACTGTGGCTGGTGGTAGAGTGAATCAATATTTCTTTATTACATATAAATATGAATATATCTCTGGTTATGAAATATAGACAATTTTAGGGAATAGAAATTCAGGTGTCAGTGCACACAGCCCTCCTGGTCTATGTTTGAGTGAATATGCGTAGAGAACAACATTAAAAAGAATTTAAAAGAATTTGAATCAAAGAATGTAATCATTATAATGCTTCAGGGAGGGAAAAGATCAGCTCATTTGAACGTTCTAGAAAATTGATACATTGCCACATTGCTCCTCCACAGAATCATAATCCTGTTGTTACATGAGTTAATAATCCGAATAACAGTTAATTAAGGGCCGTACTGACGGGGAGATTTCCCCAGAGATGTGTGCTGAGTGGTCTAGCACAGACCGCTGAGCACACATCTCTCCCCCCGCTCAGCACAGCGCGATGTGCTGAGCGAGGGGGGGGGCGGACACGGGGGGCCGCTCATTTCCCTCAGTAGTGATATGAGCGACTTGCTAGATTGTGCCTGCATGCAGGCCAATCTAGCACCGGCGATAGCGACGCGCGGGACCGCGCATCGCTGTCGCCGGCACCCCTACACACAGAGCGATGTTCAGCTAATTTCTAAGCAATCTAGTCAGATTGCTTAGAAATTAGCTGAACATCGCTCCGTGTGTACCCCACCCTTTAGTAGTATTCCTGTTCCTACAATTGCAATATCATAACAAGGTCAAAAAAGGTCAACCTAGGCCAGCAACCATTAATGTGATCACATTGGGTATTCTTAGGTATGCTTCAAATGCACAGCTCTGTTTCATTACATTGGGTGGTATTCAATTCTTTTCACCCCCTTCCACACCCATTCTGTTTCTGCCCTCAGGGGCATGGTATCATCATTTCAGCTTGCTACCCCCGGGGTAACGAGGCACCCAACCCTTTACACAGCTAAACCTGATTACTATGGGCACAATATGCGCGATAACTGGGATAATTTTAGAAAGGAGATTGGGCGTGATATATCATTTGAATACCGCCCAAAATTTTAATCTTCTAAATGAGGGCTGGGCAAGTTGCTTGTTTTAAGTGGCATGCCGAAGGTTCAGAAGATTTGTCAGCTAGGACCAATATGTAAGTTCCAGACATAAATCGATGAATCAATATTTAAGGATTAAATATATATATATTTTTTTTTTTTTTTTTTTTCAGTTTTGGATAGCAAACCAAGTAGTCTAAACTGACTCCTTCACTTATGAGAACAGTTGGTGCACTGCTGTGGCCAACTACCACCAAATTTTGATCCTAATACTCCCACTACTTCCCATACTTTATAGTCATGTGGTTCAAAATGTATTACATATGTTGATAATTAAAATGTGCATTATGCTTATAATTAAAATGTGCATTATCTATCTATCTATCTATCTATCTATCTATCTATCTATCTATCTATCTATCTATCTATCTATCTATCCCATAAATGCTAGAGATATATTAAAAGTAGAGATGTGCGCTGACCCCCACATTTTGGTTTTGGATCTGTATTCATTTTGTGTTTTGTTTCTAATTTGACAAAAGCACCCTCACGTGTTTTTGTTTTCGGATATGTATTTCTTTTTTTTTCACAAACTTAAAAAAACCCTGCTAAAATCATGTAATTTGGGATTATTTTTGAATTATTAACCTCAATAACATTAATTTCCAGGCATTTTCAGTCAATTTTAACCACCTCACAGCTCATATTGTTTTCATTCAGTTTAGGCCAACATGCTGCACCAAGCTAAGCTCAGTAACAGTAGTAGGTGGCATAAACACGTGGCAGTTCAACTTTAAACATGGCACATCTAAGAAACAGCGTGGCACTGCAGTGGCGGACAGGACGGCAATTTACTAAACTATAAAACCCCATAGAAATTAATCAGGAATGTTTTCATTCAGAGGCCTGAGGAAGGTGGAGTATGTATGTAATGGAAGGCAGTAAAGGAAGGAAGGATTAATTTGTAAATTTATTTAATATAATTGTTTGGTACTGAAAATTTTAATCAATGGGGCCATTGGGGATGATATTAATTGTCTTGTTCTTTTATGACCCTTTTCTCCTCAGTTGCTATAAAAGAAAGAAGGATTGATTAGTTAGTTAATTGTATGATTCACTAAGATAATTTATGGGGGATGGGTGGTTGTGGGAGGGGGGGGGGGGGGGTTAGGATGTTCAGATTGCCATCAATGCATCTGGTATTAGAGGGTTAATTGAGGAACAGGGTCCCCGCTAACAGATTCAATCTCAATTCCATTTTACCAGGATAGTTAATCCTGTCTTGTACTGGCAGACTTCACTGGTTGGCAAGCTAATTTGTGTATCTTCTGGGTCTTGGCTGCTTCCTGTAGCATCGAACTGTGAACTGGATGACAAACTCACAGGATTGCACAGAGCTGTGTGTCCAAAGACATTTCTGCAGGTGTCGTAATATTGCCAGTCTATCCGTCAGCCCTACTCTTTCCAGTCGTTGTCATGCCCATTAAGAAACTCCTTTTCGCAGAGTCTTCATTTTGTTAACAACCTGCTGTTGTGTACGGATAATTCCTCTGGTTTCCAGCAGCTTAGCAATGTTTTTTATAAACAATGGCTGTGGCTGTGATCTGTCTTTTTATTACTTCCTCCCCCCCTTATGCTGAGGTGTTCTCTGACCTCCTCATCACTCCAAAGCGCCATGCTGCCTGTGAGGTACCCCCGGCACTGGTGAACTACAAGTGCCAGCGCATCTCTGGGCTACCAGTTGCTGAGACATACAGCCCACAGCCTTATGGTCCCCCTCCTTGTTGACACCCAGCTAGAGGCTGTCACAACGCTGGTGGCCAATTCCACAAATACACCAATTTGAGAATTGCCACATGCGACGTGGGTGTCACTTTTGACACACGGGATTAATCAAACACCTTAGCTGCCACCAGCAAGAGGAAATTAGCATCTAAACACAAGATAGCCTTCGCTTCTACCTGTCACACACACACTGCAATACTTAGAAAAGTAGGTAGATGTGAGCCACACAGGGCCTTAGTTCATAAGAATCACAGGATCAGAACTAAAATTAGATATTTAATTTCAAGAATACTTCAGAGCTTTAGTTACAAAAAGGTTACAAAGATTATTAAAATTATTTTAAAAACACACACAGAATACAGCAATCTCAACAAATGAAAATAAATAAAAAATACAGAAAACCTAACTCACTCAAATGAACTTAGGTGGTTCTGTTGTGGGGGAGTTTCACAGAATAACTCAGGTTATCTCCAATATATTGTTGAGTCCCCAAGAGATGCACTTTCTGTCCCAGTGAGAGGCACAGATGTAGTCCTCAGCTTCATCAGCTCCCACCCTTGGGATTTTTAACTACTTCCCTGCTGGAAACTAAACATACACCATTTTTACATACTTGGTGCTTGGCAACAGGCAGGGGGAAGGGGGTGTAGCCCAAAGGCATACTGTATTAATCTCTTTCAAAGAGAGTGAGGTCTGGGATCTGGGTGTCACATCTTCCTTGGTCTGGTTACAGAGTCCCCTTGTTGACATAACACTAATTGGGCTTATCAGACCTCAATGTACAGAGCTTGGCAATATCTGCTTTGAACACATGCTTTTGATGTAGAAATGCAATCCCCTTTTACAACATCATGTCAGGGTCTGAGACTACAGATAATTTATATTTTGGACAATACACCACTCTGAGGTCAGCTCACAGGAGAAATTGTGATTTCCCTGACATCTCCCTCTTATCAGTATTTATAACCTCTGGTCTGGTCATTGCACATAGAGCATTGCTTTCATCCCTAACTTTATGGTCTGTAGATAAGACAGAACCTATTCTCTCTCTCTCTCACAACCTAGATGCATGGAGGTTAAACGCAGGACATTGCCTTTCAGCCATTTTGTCACATCTAAGATGAAAGAATACAAAATTATATATATATATATATATATACATACAAAATAGAGAATTCAGCACTCACCATAGCAAGCTCACTTGTCCTCACAACATCAATAAATAAATAAATGATGGGGGTTTAGTTGGTGGATTGGCCAATGCACGGAAGCCTGCATACCGATTTTCAAGGTACCCCACCTTCATGCAGGTCCTACACTATCACAAAGCCTAAAGAATTAAAACCTGACAACTGTATCACATATAATATAACTGCAAATATGCCCACTAGGTTTAATGTATGCCTGCCACATATCTAGTGGCTTTTAAAGGCATACTAGTCACCTGACACAGCCGATAAATTACTAAGGAGCAGCTGACACAGGTTTAGAACAATTAAGATTACACAGGGGTGCATGAAAAGGCCTGTGACCATGGTTAATAAGAGTTAACCAAAGATTAACCCCAGCCTTGGGCTGCATGCACCCCACCCTATGAGTGTTGAGTGCAGACACTGCACCCCGCTTCTGGGGTGGCGAGTGCTGTGGTTTTCCATATTTGTTTGTGTATATATATATATATATATATACAAACGCTCGGCTCCGGCACTCCAGTAATCAGTAACCTGCTAAGGTGCCTTCCCTGTGGGGCCAGCCCACGTAGACATGCAAACAGGATTAAGGCGGCACTCAGAGACTTAGTAAGATGGTGAAGCAGGCATCCGAGCAGGGATGCTGTTTTTAATAGTGTTACGTTTCGGGGACGTATCCCCTTCCTCAGACAGTGATACAGTGCATCAAACAGATATATATATACAAGACATAATTGGTTCTACTTACCCCCCTTCCCCCGCTCACAGCAGCGTGCATCGCGGTGCTGCAGACTTCCCCCGTCCGGCACTTCCGGTCTCTGCGTCACCACAGTCCAGGAAGTGACGTACATGGGCCGGTCGGTTGCCATGACGACGCGCCGTGAGCTGACAAACAAGATGCAATAAACAATAAGCCATAAATACATTTAAAACATCTAAAAACTAGATGCGTATACTGCATGTTTTTAAAAAAAAAACAATGTGATAAAACCAAAACATGACATACATGAAAAGCACTGATATAAGCTCGAGTATGCCAAACACATGAAAAAAGAGTGACAAAAAAGTGACAAAAAACATACATTATACTACTATAGTGCATGCACTGGACAATATGGGACTTCAACCTGAAATGTGAGTTAGCCTTACATAAAGTTTATTTATGTGTATCACTTTAATCGTATACTAAATATTAAATGGACTTTCACGCAATTGCCACTTATAACATGCCCTACTATGCACAACCGTATTTTACTGAGAAATCATTGTGTGCAGGCAAACAAGTATGACTACACTACCAGTGTCTGCTGTTGAGCCTAATGGTCTAATGTTATCTCTAACCATGTAGAACTTTGCTTGCCACCCTCAGAGCACACTTATAAAAAGTTAATGAGTCCATAAGGATTCATTAAGACCTCTTGGTGCCAAGCAATCTAGTTTAAAAATCCATTTGGATTCTAATTGAAGCAGTTTCTTACCCCTATCACCTCCCCGTAAAGAGGCTGGGACATGATCTATTGCCTTATATCTAAGACTAGCCAGATTGTGTCGCTGAAGGGTGAAGTGGCGAGCAACCGGCTGGTCACTCGTACCAGATGTTAAAGCTGCCCGTATAGAGGACCTGTGTTGTGTCAGTCTCACTTTGAGCTGGCATTCGGTTTTTCCGACATAGTAAAGCCCGCAAGGGCATACTATGACGTAAATAACAAACCTTGTGGTGCATGTTAGTGGCCACCTGATTTTAAACCGCTTACCAGTCTGTGGATGCGGTATGGTATCGCCAATGAGCATGTATGAGCAAGTTGTACATCCTAGGCATTTAAAACACCCATTTTTTCTACTTAGAAAATTACTCGGTGCTCTTGGTTGGCAAAAGCCAGTTACATCAGTTTTTACCACCATATCTTTGATGTTTCTGCTGCGAGAATAACTAGGCATCAGTCTATGGTTTTGGAAACATTTCAGATCCGGGTCTGAAGTTACCATTTGCCAAAGATCCTTCGCCTGTCTAGAAGTCACCGGGCTACTGGTATTGTATTCATTGACCCAAGGTATCACGGCTCTAGCAGTATCTTTGACTTTCTTCCTTAGTTTATAGGCTACGTTAAATTTAGCCTTCTCACAAGCTTTATGCAATTCAGCTTTAGCATAACCTCTATCACAAAAATTATTGATCATTTCTCCCAGTTGTAAATCCCTCATGGCTGAATCTGAGTTGTTTCTACAAACCCTAATGAACTGTGAATATGGCAGACTACGTATAATAGACTTAGGGTGGAAACTGTCTGCGTGGAGAATTGTATTCCTGTCAGTGGGTTTTTTATATAGCGAGGTAAGTATCTTACCATCCCTTAGTTGGATCAAAACATCAAGGTAGCAAACCTCCGTTTTGCTGGCAGTAAGAGTAAGTTTAATGGGGCTACTAGACTAATTCTGTTTGTCAATAATCTCAATCAGCATAGCTAGATCTTTATTCCAAATAATTAGGAGATCATCAATATACCTGTAATATAAGGACATGGCCCCTGATGTTTCAATGTTTTCAAAAAACAGACTCCTCTCTACCTCCCACATGTAACAATTGGCGAAAGATGGAGCCACCGGTGAGCCCATAGAGCAACCGGTCAGTTGTTTAAAGAAACACCCGTTAAGCAAAAAGGACTCATTAACTTTTTATAAGTGTGCTCTGAGGGTGGCAAGCAAAGTTCTACATGGTTAGAGATAACATTAGACCATTAGGCTCAACAGCAGACACTGGTAGTGTAGTCATACTTGTTTGCCTGCACACAATGATTTCTCAGTAAAATACGGTTGTGCATAGTAGGGCATGTTATAAGTGGCAATTGCGTGAAAGTCCATTTAATATTTAGTATACGATTAAAGTGATACACATAAATAAACTTTATGTAAGGCTAACTCACATTTCAGGTTGAAGTCCCATATTGTCCAGTGCATGCACTATAGTAGTATAATGTATGTTTTTTGTCACTTTTTTGTCACTCTTTTTTCATGTGTTTGGCATACTCGAGCTTATATCAGCGCTTTTCAAGTATGTCATGTTTTGGTTTTATCACATTGGCCCTCATTCCGAGTCGTTCGCTCGGTATTTTTCATCGCATCGCAATGAAAATCCGCTTAGTACGCATGCGCAATATTCGCACTGCGACTGCGCCAAGTAATTTTTTTTTTTTTGTATAATCTGTTTTTATTGTAACAATATAGACTTACAACAAATTGTAAATATATTTGGGTATCAATCAAAGGCAGAATGGTATGACAGCATGAGCGTATATAGATCGATAATCGCATATTCTGCATAGTTGTAGTCCACATTAACATTTTGGTTTAAGGAAACCTAATAATGGATAGGTATGTAACAAGAAGAAGAAAAAGAGAAAGAAAACATCAAAAGACTGGGGTGACTGAACCGAGTATGATAAGCAAGGAGAGTAAGACATGTGCAGTGATTCAAGAGTTAGGCTTATTCATCCAAGATCCCATTACAAATTGAGTCAAGAGCCAGTTCCCGTCCTTTACTCTATTTTGTAGAGGAAATGTAAGTCGTATATGATTTGGATGTCTTGTAATCTATCCAAGGCCACCATATAGCAGTAAATTCCGAACGCCTGTCCCCAGCGCTCATTAATACATCTTCCATGTTCATATAATAATCTAATCTGGAGAACCAGGTATTCCTTGTGGGGGGATTGACAGATTTCCACATTGTGGGGATCACTGCTCGTGCGGCATTGCCCAGGTGTCGTATTAATGATGACTTGTAGGTAGAGATTGGGGTAGTGGAATGGTTTAGTAGCCAAAAGGCTGGGTCAGACGGGACGGAGGTATGTAGGATGGCGTTGGAGGTTGAGATTACATCATCCCAGTAGTTTTTAATAAGGGGACAGGTCCACCAGATGTGTAGCAGAGAGCCTAGGTCCTTACGACATCTCCAGCAGGTAGGTGAGATGGATGGGGAAATGACGTGTAAGAGAGTGGGGTGTCTGTACCACCTCATTAGGATCTTATATTGCGTTTCTCTAACTTGGATACAGATGGAGCTCTTATGTGTTTTAAGAAAGATAGAGTCCCATTCCTTATCCGAGAGTGAGATGTTTAGATCTCTCTCCCACTTTTGAGTAAAATGGGGAGGTATCAGGGAGTCAGACGCACATAGAAGCTTGTACAGGGTGGAGATAGTGTGTATTGGATTCATAGGGGCCACACACATTTTTTCAAACGCGGTCAGCTCCCTTGATGCTTCACGGTATGCATTATTTGTATGTAGGAAGTGACGGATCTGTAGGAATTTCCAGAAATCTCTTTGTGGGATCTCCCATTTCTCTCGTATCTCCGAGAACTGTTTAACTCCGGATGGGTGGGCCAACTGCCCCACTCTAAAGAGTCCCTCCAACGCCCAGTTTTGATAATATCCTAGTGAGAGGCCAGGTGGGAAGGTCGGATTACTCAGAAAAGAGGTTAGGGGGCCAAAAACAGAAGAGATGCACGATCTTCGTCGTGTCCCCTTCCAAAAAGAAAGTGTAGGAGAAATGGTCGGGTGAGGGCGTAGTAATTTGGGCAAGGTCGGGAGCCATGGGAAGATTTCTGGGAACAGTTGCAAGCATGAACCTTCCAAGACCACCCATTGTTTAATCTCCCGGCTCCTGGTCCAATCCAAGACTCTGCTCAGGAGGATTGCTTGGTAGTAGATTTCAATATCTGGTAATAGAAAGCCCCCTTTCTGGGGAGGTCGAGTCAGGATTGACCTTTTGATTCTGGGTCTATTACGACGCCATATAAATTGCTGGATCAAAGATCTCACGGTCCGGAACCAGGAGTCAGGGATCTGAATCGGTAAGGTCTGAAGGAGATAAAGCAGTTTGGGTAGTGTATTCATCTTTACAACATTGATTCTATCAAGCCAAGAAAGATTATGATATTGCCATCTGCAATAGTCGTTTCTAATGGCTTGGAGAATGGGGTGGAAATTCAAGGACAGTAGACGTGAGGAGTCGCTGGATAGTTGAACTCCCAGGTATGTAAGGTGGGAGTCCCTCCACTGGAAAGGGAACGTAGCTTTCAAGCCAATTAGAACCGAATGGGGGGTTGAGATATGAAGGGCATAGGATTTGGATGTGTTGATTTTAAAACCTGATAGTGAACTGAAAATGTCTAACTCGCTCATCAGGTTAGGAAGCGAGTGTGCGGGGTCTGTGACCGTCGTCAGCAGATCATCTGCAAATAGAGCAAGTTTATAATCTATATCCCCTACTTGTAGTCCTTTAATCTCGTCATTAGCTCTAATTGCTCTGGCCAGGGCTTCAATACAGAGGACAAAGATCAGGGGGGATAAGGGGCAGCCCTGTCTCGTTCCATTACTAATTAGAAAGTTATCAGAGAGAGTCCCATTAACCCGTACCTTAGCTGATGGTTGTGTATACAAAGATAATATTCTATGGAGGGCTCGTGGGCCCAACCCAATATGCTCCAGCACCGCTCTCATGAAATCCCAATTTACCCTGTCAAAGGCCTTTTCTGCATCTGTGGACAGTAGTACAGTAGATATCTTACTGCTGGAGGCCAAATGGATTAGACTGAGGAGTTTAGTCGTGTTATCCTTCGCTTCCCGACCGGGTACGAAACCCACTTGGTCGTTGTGGATGAGCGACGGGAGAAATTCATTCAGTCTAAGAGCCATTAGTTTCGCGAAGAATTTGAGGTCTATATTAAGCAAGGAGATTGGCCTGTAGCTGGAGCATACTGAGGGGTCCTTTCCTTGTTTAGGGATCACCGTAATATGGGCCTCAAGTGATTGTCTAGAGAAGTGGGTCTCGGCGGATATGGAGTTAAAGGCCCGCAGTAATTTGGGAGCCAGCATTTCTTTAAACATCTTATAGTAGGTGGCTGTGAAGCCATCTGGGCCCGGGCTTTTACGTAGGGGAGCGATAGAGATAACATGGTCCATCTCGGCCAAAGTAAAAGGTGCTTCTAAAGATTTCTGGGCAGACTTTGATAGTTGAGGAAATGCCACATCGGCTAGATATTTCCTGGCTCTTAACATATTGGAGAGAGGGTCATGGGTCTGGGAAGGGTTACCCAGGTTATATAGAGTATTATAATAGCTTTTAAAGCATGCTGCTATCTCCGGGGATTTAAAGTATGTGGAGCCCGTGTTGTTTTTCATTGATGGGATGAAGGAGGCCAATCTCTGGGTTCTAAGTGCCTGGGCTAAGAGCCTGCCTGGTTTATTCCCCCACTTATAATATTTACTATTACATCTACGCAGGGAGGCTTGGGTTTTGTTATTGAGGGTTGTTCGGAGTTGTGCTCGGGCCGCAGACAGCTCCATCAAATCCGATGGGGTCAGGGAGGATTTGTGGCGGGTTTCTAAGGTGTGAATTTTGTGTAGTAATGCAGTGATCAAGGCCTGACTGTTTTTCTTCACAAACGAACCTAGTTGGATCAGTTTACCCCATATAACACATTTGTGGGCTTCCCAAATCGTGATTTCGGATACTTCTCCTGTGTCATTGATATCAAAGTAGTCGGACAATGCCTTATCCAATTCTGATTTACAATATGCGTCATATAGGAGCGATTCATTAAGGCGCCAGGTCCAAGGGCCGAGGGCACGAGATGGGGCCGATAGGGACAAGGATACTGGGGCATGGTCCGACCACGTGATGGAGCCAATAGAGGCATCTACGATTAGGGGGAGGTGTCTATGGCTTAAGAACATGTAGTCAAGGCGTGAGTAAACCTGATGTGGGTGTGAGAAAAAGGAGAAATCTCTGTCAGTGGGATGTGTGACCCGCCAGGTGTCAGCAAATTGAAGTTCGTGGAAGATCTTCCTGACCTGTCTATGCTTGTGTTCAGAAAATCTAGGGGCTGGGGGAGAGGTGTCGATGGAGGGGTCCATGGACCAGTTGAGGTCGCCTCCCAAAACCACTATGCCCATCGCTAGGGCTTCAAGCCGGGGAAGAAAGGATCGAAAAAAGGGGATTTGTTCTTGATTTGGAGCGTAAAGGGATATGAGGGTGTACGCCTGGGAAAATATATTACATTGGACTACCAGTAACCTCCCAGGGATAAGTTTGTGGACCGAGACATTAGATACCTGGAGGGCCTTGGAGAAAATTATAGCAACTCCCTTAGATTTACCTTCAGGGTTGTTAGAGTAGAAAGCCAGGGGATATTTTGGATTTACCAAGGAGGGGCCTCGAGCAGAGATCTTAAAATGTGTCTCCTGGATTAGAGCCACATCCACTCCGTCGGATCGTAGTGTCCGAAGTAGATGGGATCTTTTCTCGGGGGTGTTAAGACCCTTTGCATTAATCGAGGTGAGTTTGATTACCCCTGGAGAAGACATCACATTGTATCATAGCACAGTGAGGCGTAGCACTCGGACAGTTCACCAAAAGAAATAGAAAAACAATGAGAAGAAGAAGAGTGATGAAAAGAACAAGTTACAAATAATAGAAACATCGTAAACATAATAACATCCGCAATGGGGAAGCAGGTAGGTTTGTTAACCAGCATCCCCATGGGGCACAACGGCCGTGTGCGGGATCGGGGTAAGGGAGTCACCCTTACAGGCACTTATTTTTAGCTTAAATATTGTAATAGTGCAATTTTAACTTAGTAAAACTTATAATGACTAATAGTATAAATCGGTAGAAACAAGTAACTATCTTCTGCCAATGTCCCATCTCTGAATTCCGGGACTGAAAATGAAACCGGGGGGGCGAGAAGGAAAGGGGGGCATAGTAAAACGAGGTCAAATTGGCCCTAGGCCGCGTATAACGTGTCTCACCCGGTATCTCACAGTCAGGGTATTCAGTCCACCTAGAGAAAACAGTAAGGATCATTCAGCAGGGTAATGGAAATCAGTTTCTTCAGGTGGGGGGATGATCCTGGCGTGCAGGAAGTGGTTTTGAGGGTTTCTTTTGAGGACTGCCGACCACTTGCCATGACACTCCCCCTCTCGAAGGCTGTGGTGGTTGTAGATCCGGGAGGGTAAAGTCCCAGTCTGGGACCTTTAAGGGTGGGAGACCGAGTCCTGAGCAGAAAGTGGGAAGGTCGGATGTAGTGTGGAGTGAATATATCTTGCCTGAGGAGGATACCTGTAAGCTGAAAGGGAAACCCCATCTGTATTTCAGCTGTCGCTTGCGGAGTTCCTCCGTCAGGGGGCGAAGAATCTTCCTTTGTTGCAGGGTGTGCCAGGAGAGATCTTGAAAGACGGAGATAGGGTCACCGTTGTGTTTCAAGTCGTCAATATGTCGCGCTTTATTCATGATTTCTTCCTTTTGGGAATAGTAATGCAGACGACATATGACGTCTCGGGGTCGATCTGAGGGAAGCCCCCTTGGTTTTAGAGCGCGATGGGCTCTGTCAAATGTTATGGTGGCAGCTGGATCTTTGCCCAGAATTGTGTTAAAGATTGTCGTCAAAGCATCCACTATGCCCGTCTGGGGGACTTCCTCTGGGATGCCTCTCACCCGAATATTATTCCTCCTCCCTCTGTTATCCAAATCCAGTACGCGGGATCGTAGCGATCTGATCTCGTCTGATTGGGATTTGATGACGTCTGTTAAGGATCCCAGGTAGTTAACAGTGGAGGCTCTGTGATCCTCCAGCGAGTCTACTCTATCAGAAAGCTGGGAGATATCTTGTTTGATTGATGCCAGCTCTTTTCGTATGGTATCTTGGATATCCTTCTTAGTAGGGAGTGTTTTCATAAATTGCAGGATATCATGAAGAGCGGTGTCGCTGTGGGTGTGTGAGGTGGGCTGCTCCATCATTAACGGGGAGGCAGAGGAAGCAGAATGACAGGAAGACGGGCTGGAGGGAGAGAGGTTTCCGGATAGCCTTGCAGGTGTAGATTGTAGGAACGATCTCATTCCCGGTTGGGTCGCGGTCTCTTTAGGTTGTGCGGTGTTGCCCTTCTTTTTCCCGGATCTAACCATGTTTATAAATGATTGGATGGATACTTGATTGCAGAAGATATCATGAGTATAGAGTTAGCATTGTTTGGTACGCTGTGAAGTGCCTATAGCATGATGACTCCCAATGGAATGGCACTAGCACGTCATTAATTGGTGATCGTTGTTACGGTAGCAGGCACGTGGTGGGCTTCAGATCCCGCTTCTTCGGTAATGTGGAGGTAGATATAAGGCACCTGCATTGCCGGCTCCCAGGGAGCGACCCACTTCCTTTGAAGATTCTATCAGGGAAGTATAAGGGGATCTAAATGACATATGTATGAGGTCTGATTATATCGTCAGGCAGTGTGGCAGGGCTCCGTCCACCGGTGCTCCCAGACTCCAGAAACCCCAGGAGGTAGTGAGGAATCAATGTAGCTTAATTAAAGCAGTATTAGGCTCATTACAGTGAAGAAGCCTGATCAGAGGGATCCCTGTTTCTCTGTGGTCAGTGTGATGTTGTGAATCCAAAATGGCCTCTGCAGTTTTGGCAGGCTGAGGAGTAAAATGCAGGGGTTGGGGTTTCCGGGCTCTTGTAGTATTCCCCTGCTACAGGGGGGCACCTGGGGGTCCACTAAAAGTCTCCAAGGGGTCGAATGGGCATCCGCAGGGCTCAGAGTATGCCACCGTGTAGGTATGGGCAGCTCCGGAGCTCCCCCCTGGGCCGATCTAAAACTCAAGTCCCCGGCTTCCGGCAGTGGCGTAGGCCTCAACGGCGGAGCCACCCGCCGCGTCTCGCCGCCGTTCGGGGCCGCCCTGTCACACTTACTGTGAGAAGCCCAGCAGGAGAGAGTAGCAGCCCTCCGTTCGAGTCCGTCGTCGGGCGCCCGTCGGCCCCGTCACGTGATAGACGCCCGAGGGTCACGGTGCTCAGTGGGATGATGCAGACGGGCAGGTATCCCATGCAGACGGGCAGGTATCCCGCGCCAAGTAATTTAACAATGAAGATAGTATTTTTACTCACGGCTTTTTCATCGCTCCGGCGATCGTAATGTGATTGACAGGAAATGGGTGTTACTGGGCGGAAACACGGCGTTTTATGGGCGTGTGGATGAAAACGCTACCGTTTCCGGAAAAAACGCAGGAGTGGCTGGAGAAACGGGGGAGTGTCTGAGCGAACGCTGGGTGTGTTTGTGACGTCAAACCAGGAACGACAAGCACTGAACTGATCGCACAGGCAGAGTAAGGTTGAAGTTACTCAGAAACTGCAAAGTAGTTTGTAATCGCAATATTGCGAATACATCGGTCGCAATTTTAAGAAGCTAAGATACACTCCCAGTAGGCGTAGGCTTAGCGTGTGTAACTCTGCTAAATTCGCCTTGCGACCGATCAACTCGGAATGAGGGCCATTGTTTTTAAAAAAAAAAACATGCAGTATACGCATCTAGTTTTTAGATGTTTTAAATGTATTTATGGCTTATTGTTTATTGCATCTTGTTTGACAGCTCACGGCGCGTCGTCATGGCAACCGACCGGCCCATGTACGTCACTTCCTGGACTGTGGTGACGCAGAGACCGGAAGTGCCGGACGGGGGAAGTCTGCAGCACCGCGATGCACGCTGCTGTGAGCGGGGGAAGGGGGGTAAGTAGAACCAATTATGTCTTGTATATATATATCTGTTTGATGCACTGTATCACTGTCTGAGGAAGGGGATACGTCCCCGAAACGTAACACTATTAAAAACAGCATCCCTGCTCGGATGCCTGCTTCACCATCTTACTAAGTCTTTGAGTGCCGCCTTAATCCTGTTTGCATATATATATATATATATATATATATATATATATAAAAAGTCACTTGAAACATTATTGGTGATTATTTCTGCAGGTAATTACCACACCTTAGATCACATATAATTTGTGATTCTCCTTTCTGCATTTAAACATGACATCTCCCCCGGTAAATGGCGCACAAGGGGCGGTGACCCACGTCACTGACTCATTGCTGCACTACTGACCACTTGTTCACATGATCCCCTGGTACCTTTAACTCTACATGGTTGAATACATTACCAACGGGAGTACTCCCATGATTAATGCTCATGGTGGGACAGGTGACTATGTTCTTCTCCCACACAATCTCACCTTGTGCCCTTTCCTGATGTGTTGGCCTGCCCCTCCCCCACACAGGCCCTGAGGTGGGGACGGCTTGCTCTACAGGACACTCTTGACAGGTTTCCCAGCACATCATTTGGGGTTTACCTAGGACATTGGGATCATCACCTAAATGTCCCTTTCTAAGAGAAATTCTTCCTGATTTATCTCCCCAGCCTGTCTGACTGATCTGCTTCCTTACAGATGCTAAGTCAGGGTCAGCTGGTTGTCCTTCCTTGCTATAGTGGGCAAATGTGTGTTTTGTGATGGGAACACACTCCTTCATATACTGTGCTCCCTGTGTTGCTATCTCTGCTGTTATTGTATGTGTTTTAGCTGCATCACAGCTAAAGCCTTTGTCACTCTGCCCCATCTACACAAGACTGGGGTCGCCCACCTCCATACACACGCTCTGTGAATTAACACTGTATACCTCTACTCCCCTGTTACCTACACCTGGAGAGAGAGTAACATGTTCCTTTCCTGGCTCAGCCTCAGGGAAAGGTTGATAGGCCCTCCCCTTCAGAGGTTCTGCAGCATCTGACTGTGGCTCTCTCTGAAGGGTCCAACCCTTCCCTGGCCCAGGGAGAGGGGGGTCAGGGCAGAGGGGGTTTGCATGGCATGACTTGCATCACACTCCTGTCCAAACCTATTGTTCATATTACCCCCTGGCACTTGTAAATGGGGATCCTCACCCTCCATCATATCCACAGGTATCTCATTCTGATTAAACACAATTTCACACTTTTTACGTTTCTGGCTGAGCACCTTGCAGCGTCACAGGGTCATGGTTCATAATGGACAAATTAACCATATGACGTACATCAGTGCCTATATCATGCCCAGCAATTCCTGACCCTGATAAGATTTCTGCTTTTATTGCTAAATGGAAAGGAGACAGCCTATTATCGGTAGAAATACTTTGATTCCTTTCCAATGGTTTTCTCATTGACTCCCTTCCCTAGGCCAGTATCTTAGCTTGCAACTTTTATAGGGAGGGAGGGGGACGGAGGGGAATCTTTGGCTTTTGAGTCACACTCCCCACTTGCAGGGGTTAAATCACAGCTTTTCTGTGCTGCTGCACTGCGTGTCATTACTGTTAGTACAGGAGTTGTATTACATACCGGGTTACATACAGTATTATCATCCAATACACCACTCTGAGGTCAGCTCACAGGATAAATTGTGATTTCCCTGATCTCCCTCTTATCAGTATTTATAACCTCTGGTCTGGTCATTGCACATAGAGCATTGCTTTCATCCTTAACTTTATGGTCTGTAGATAAGACAGAACCTACTCTCTCTCTCTCTCTCACAACCTAGATGCATGGAGGTTAAACGCAGAACATTGCCTGTCACATCTAAGCTGAAAGAATACAGAATGATATATATACAGTGACTTGAAAACATTATTGGTGATTATTTCTGCAGGTAATCACCACACCTTAGATCACATATCATTTGTGATTCTCCTTTCTACATTTAAACATGACAGAGGCATAGTCAATATAGCAGCCCTTTCTACTGTGAACAGCAGGAGTCTGTTGCAGTCAGCTCTGAAAAGAGATAGACTTTAGGACCCAGAGCTGGCTGCAGGAAAAGAGCATATGTGAGCAGCCTGTTGGTACACGAAGTGGTGGGAGGAAGTCAGACTGCACATGGATCATGATAAGAGAGGAAGGAGCTGGGAAAGCTCTAAAGCTAGGGCCACACATAGTGGCCAAGCGGCTCCCGCTGAATGAGACCAGCTTGGCCGGAAGGGGTATTTTGTGTTCACATGGATCCTGTTCTGCAGGATACTGCAGAACAGGATCCGGCCACTACATGGGATTTCAATAGAATACAGTTGCACTGTGTGAACACATACATTGAAATGAATGTGTTCACCTTGAAATACCATAGTCCTGCCATCCGGCTCAACCGCAACATGCTGCAGTTGGATATGGTGGCGACGGGACTGCCGCATATGTGTGGGCACCTGCATAGGCGCCCATGTGCAGACTCCTTCTGGCCATATATGCCAACTTTCTGACTGATCCCTCTGGGAGGGAGCAGCCAGTTTGGCTCAACAAGGGGCGGTACTCCTGAAAAGGGACAGGTCAGGGGCATGGTGATGCAATTGCATCAATGTGGCTCCGCTCCCGCTATACAACACCAGCAATACCTGCATTGTACAGCAGGGGGTGGGGCCGCGATGACTACGCAAATCACATCACCGCCCCTACCACACTTCCACTAGTATCCGGCGGATGCGGGGGTGAGCAAGGGGGTGCAGGGGGCACAAGATGGAGGCAGGAGGATTTTCGGGAGCCTCCCGCCCATTCTGGGAGAGTAGGCAAGTATGCTTCCAGCCAAGCGCTTGGCCACTATATGTGGCCCTAGTCAAAGGGCAGTGCATTTCTGGCGGGCCTATTGAATGCTGAGCAGCCCCTGGAACAGTAGTGGCCGAGACAGAGGATAGCCCAAGCAGTTGCAAGTGACAGGTTCCCGTGTGTCCAGCTGAACGGTGTGAGCGGCACCCAGCGATTGTAGTAGCAGTAGCGTGAGCGAGCCCCAGTGACAGCAGCAGCAGAAGGGGAAGCCCTATACAGGGAGCCCAAAGTGACACAGGTGCACAAATAAGGCAGAGAGAAGCCAAAGTCCTGAGCTGGGAAAAGTGCGTATAGAGGGCATCCAGCCCACAGGCAGCAGCAGCCCAGGTCTCTCTGCCCCCCGTATGCAGCACCACCATCAGACCTGCGTGACAACACCCAGTGCCTCAACATTGCAGAGTCGTGGAAGCGGAGCTGCAGATTCCCCGAGGACATCTGCATTACACACAGTCATCGCCGCAGCAGGAGACTCAGCAGTCGAAACCCTCCCAGGTATATGTACGAACAGGATGCTGACAGTCAGGATTCCGGCGCCGTCATTGTGATCAATGGCCCTCATTCCGAGTTGTTCGCTCGGTATTTTTCATCGCATCGCAGTGAAAATCCGCTTAGTACGCATGCGCAATGTTCGCACTGCGACTGCGCCAAGTAACTTTACTATGATGAAAGTATTTTTACTCACGGCTTTTTCTTCGCTCCGGCGATCGTAATGTGATTGACAGGAAATGGGTGTTACTGGGCGGAAACACGGCGTTTCAGGGGCGTGTGGCTGAAAACGCTACTGTTTCCGGAAAAAACGCAGGAGTGGCC
Source organism: Pseudophryne corroboree (assembly GCF_028390025.1). Lineage (NCBI taxonomy): Eukaryota > Metazoa > Chordata > Amphibia > Anura > Myobatrachidae > Pseudophryne > Pseudophryne corroboree. The sequence continues at coordinate 243,137,617 of NC_086447.1, read as the reverse complement.
GGGGAAACGGTGGGAGTGCCTGGGCGAACGCTGGGTGTGTTTGTGACGTCAACCAGGAACGACAAGCACTGAAATGATCGCACAGGCAGAGTAAGTCTGAAGCTACTCTGAAACTGCTAAGTAGTAAGTAATCGCAATATTGCGAATACATCGGTCGCAATTTTAAGAAGCTAAGATACACTCCCAGTAGGCGGCGGCTTAGCGTGTGTAACTCTGCTAAAATCGCCTTGCGACCGATCAACTCGGAATGAGGGCCAATGTTGGGATACTGGTTGACAGTTTTTAGACTGCTGGCTTTCCAAACGCCGGTATGCGAACCGGATCCCATAATATATACATAGAGGATGAATTTACCTTATTGGCTAATGGTGTGGCTGACTCTGGCTGGTGGTAGAGTGAACCAATATTTCTTTATTACATATAAATTGTAACGCTCATAAATATTAATACACAGAATTTCAGGGAATAGAAATTCAGGTGTCAGTGCACACAGCCTCGTGGTATATGTTTGAGTGAATATGTGTAGACAGCAACATTAAAAATAATTTAAAAGAATTTGAATCAAAGAATGTAATCATTATAATGCTTCAGGGAGGGAAAGGATTAGTTCATTTGAACTTTCTAGAAAATTGATACATTGCTCCTCCACAGAATCACAATCCTGTTACACTGACCCGAATAAGTTACTTAAACCTCTTTTAGGCTAAATATCACAGGTCGCAGCCGGGAGCCTGACATGGGTGTTCCCCGGCTGCAACCCGCGTCAGCCCCCTTTCACACCGCATTACCAACTCGGCATTTTGCCGGGTTGGTGATGTCACCTCTGACATGGCAGGGGTGGCGCAAGATCTGCCCGTCTATACACTGTAAATGGGAGCCGGGTCGATGTGACCCAGCTACTGTTTACACAGCACAGTTTGTTGGGTTGAACACGTGTTCAACCCGCAAACTACCCGAGTTGGAATACCGGGTCACACGACCAGGATTATTTCAACTCGACCCTTTTACACCGTGCAGCAACACGGGTTACGCACATTCATGTGCAATAACTACAGTGGAGTACAGTAAGTAGAAAAAATGTCTTATAGGTGCGTGCCAAAAAAAAGGTTGTGGCCAAAGGCCACATGGGGCATGGTCAATGAAAATGGGTGCGTGATACACATATGGGGGGGCCAGATACACATATGACCCCAATAGTGCCAGATACACGTTGCCCCACAGTGCCAGATACACATTGTCACAGAATGCCAGATACACAAATGCCCCCACAGTTCCAGATACACAAATGCCCCCACAGCGTTAGATACACATTGCCCCACAGTGCTAGATACACAAATGCCCCCACAGTGCCAGATATACATTGCCCCACAGTGTTAGATACACATTGCCCCACAGTGCCAGATACACAAATGCCCCCACAGTGCTAGATACACAATGTCCCACAGTGTCGGATACACATTGCCACAGAGTGCCAGATACACAAATGCCCCCACAGTGCCAGATACACAAATGCCCCACAGTGCCCCCCCTCTGCTCACCGCTGCCTCTGTTTGTGCTGTGTGAGGGGGTGGAGAGCACGGCGCCTCTCCTGCCCCTCAATGCTCCGGTGGTGGGTATCTCAAATTAGGCACTGGTTCGTTAGCCAATCAGAGCTCGTGGCCCGGCAGCCAATCAGGAGCCGCGGCTGCCGGTCCGCGAGCTCTGATTGGCTAGCAAACCGCTGCTTTATTGAGATTCACCACTGCTGCCGTCGGAGACTGGACATCAGAGAATTGAGGGGCAGGAGAAGCGCGGCGCTACACTCTCCTCCCCTCACATAGCAGCCAGCGGGATGCAGGTATGGTGGACAACCCGGCAGTACGGCGTACCAGCTGGGAATTTCTTACCGATACGCCATACTTGCAGCACTGAATAATCCGTGTTATATGCTGGCAGTGTCAAAGGGGTATCAGTAGTATTCCTGTTTCTACAATTGCAATATCATAACAAGGATAAAAAAGATCAAAAGGCCAGCAACCAGTAATGTGATCACATTGGGTATTCTCTTAGGTATGCTTCAAATGCACAGCTCTATTTCATTACATTGGGTGGTATTCAATTCTTTTCACCCCCTTCCACACCCGTTCTGTTTCTGCCCTCTGGGGCGTGGTATCATCATTTCAGCTTCCTACCCCCAGGGTAACGAGGCACCCAACCCTTTACACAGCTAAACCTGATTACTATGGGTGCAATATGCGCGATAACGGGGATCATTTTAGAAAGGAGATTGAGCCCCGGGCAGGAAAGGGGCGTGGCCTAATACAGGGGGCGTATTAGGTGAGTCACGCCCCCTGTACATTGAAAGCGCCGCTTGAATGCTGAGCGGTGCGCGATGACGTCATCGCGCACCGCACAGCAAAAGGTCCTCTCCACGAAGAGAAACTAGACGCTATGCGTCTAGTTCCCTTCGTGGAGAGGACCTTTGCTGTGCGGTGCGCGATGACGTCATCGCGCACCGCTCAGCAGTTACTCTCCACGAAGGGAAACTAGACGCATAGCGTCTAGTTCCCTTCACAGGAGGCGCCGGGGACGGCAGCGGGCAGCGGAGGCGGACGGGGGACACAGCGGGCAGCAGTGGCGGATCTTGCCACGGTGCGGCGCCCTCCGGATGGCGCCAGCGCCCTCCGGAAGGCGGCGCCCCGGGCAAAAGTCCTGCTTGCCCGTGGCAAGAACCGCCACTGATGCTACAGTAGTTTTAAGTGGCATGCCGAAGGTTCAGAAGATTTGTCAGCTAGGACCAATATGCAAGTTCCAGACATAAATCGATGAATCAATATTTAAGAATAAAATATATATATTTTTTTTTCAGTTTTGGGTAGCAAACCAATTAGCCTAAACTGACCCATTCACCTATGAGAACAGTTGGTGCACTGCTGTGGCCAACTACCACCACATTTTTAATCCTAAAACTCCCACTACTTCCCCTACTTTATAGTCACGTGGTTCAAAATGTATTACATATGTTTATAATTAAAATGTGCATTATGTTCATTTGTTGGTCCCACTATTATTAATGAATATCTATCTATCTATCTATCTATCTATCTATCTATCTATCTATCTATCTATCTATCTATCTATCTATCTGTCAATCATGTGGTACCCCACAAATACTAGAGATATATTAGAAGTAGAGATGTGTGCTGACCCCCATGTTTTGGTTTTGGATCTGTATTAATTTTGTGTTTTGTTTCTAATTTGACAAAACCACCCTCAGCTAGCTGGCTAACTAAGCTTAGCGACAGTAGTAGGTGGCATAACACGTGGCAGTTCAACTTTTAACATGGCACATCTAGGAAACTGCAGTAGTGGACAGGACGGCAATTTACTAAACTATACAACCCCATAGAAAGTAATCAGGAATGTTTTCATTCAGAGGCCTGAGGAAGGTGGAGTATGTATAAGTTTATTTAATTTAATTGTTTGGCTCTGAAAATTTTAATCAATGGGGCCATTGGGGATAATATTAATTGTCTTCTTCTTTTATGACCTTTTTCTCCTCAGTTGATGTAAAAGAAAGAAGGATTGATTAGTTAGTTAATTGTATTGTATGATTCACTAAAGATAATTTATGGGGGATGGGGTGGTGGTGGTGGTGGGGGGTAGTGTAGTCAGCAGGCCATCAATGCATCTGGTATTAGAGAGTTAATTGAGGAACAGAGTCCCCGCTAACAAATTCAATCTCAATTCCATTTTACCAGAATAGTTAATCCTGTCTTGTACTGGCAGACTTCACTGGTTGGCAAGCTAATTTGTGTATCTTCTGGGTCTTGGCTGCTTCCTGTAGCATCGAACTGTGAACTGGATGACAAGCTCACAGGATTGCACAGAGCTGTGTGTCCAAAGACATTTCCGCAGATGTCGTAATATTGCCAGTCTATCCGTCAGCCCTACTCTTTCCGGTTGTTGTCATGCCCATTAAGTAACTCCTTCTCGCAGAGTCTTCATTTTGTTAACAACCTGCTGTTGTGTACGGATGATTCCTCTCGTTTCCAGCAGCTTAGCAATGTTTTTATAAACAATGGCTGTGGCTGTGATCTGTTTTTTTTTTATTTCTTCCTCCCCCTTATGCTGAGGAGTTCTCTGACCTTCTCATCACTCCAAAGCGCCATGCTGCCTGTGAGGTACCCCCGGGGCTGGTGAACTACAAGTGCCAGTGCGTCTCTGTGCTGCCAGCTGCTGAGACATGCAGCCCACAGCCTTATGGTCCCCCTCCTTGTTGACACCCAGATAGATGCATGCTGTAGTTGCCCTTTCTACTGTGATCAGCAGGAGTCTGCAGCAGTCAGCTCTGAAAAGAGGAGGACTTTAGGACCCAGAGCTGGCTGCAGGAAAAGAGTACATGTGAGCAGCCTGTTGGAACAGAAAGTTGGGGGAGAAAGTCAGACTGCACATGGAACATGATGAGAGAGGAAGAAGCTGGAAAAGTTCTAAGGCTAGTCCACATATAGTGGCCAAGCAGTTCCCATGCTTGGTTGGAAGGGGGGTTTTGTGTTCACACGTATGCCGCAGAACAGGATGTGGCCATGGCCACATGGGATTTCAGTAGAACACTGTGTGAAAACATACATTGAAATGTATGTGTTCACCTTGAAATCCTGTCGTCCTGCCATCCGGCTCAACCGCAGCATGCTGTGGTTGGATCCGGTGGCGACGGGACTGCCGCATATGTGTGGGCGCCTGCATAGGTGCCCATGGCCATATATGCTGACTTTCTGGTTGCTCCCTCCAGGAGGGAGCAGCCAGGTCATCTCAACAGGGGGGGTACTCATGAAAAGGAGCGGGCTAGGGGCATGGAGACACGATTGCCCACACTATACAACACCAGCATTACCTACATTGTACAGCGGGGGGCAGGGCCGCGATGACGTGATTTAATGCAAATCACGTCATCGCACCTCCCACACTTCCACTAGTATCCAGCGGCTGCGGGGGTGAGCAAGGTACAGTGCAGGGGGTCCAGGGGGTGCAAGATGAATGCAGGAGGCTTACCTACTTTTCTGGGTGGCTGGGAGGGCCACCTGATTTTCGGGAGCCTCCCAGCCATTCCGGCAGAGTAGGCAAGTATGCTTCCAGCCAAACGCTTGGCCACTATGTGTGGCCCTAGCCTAAGGGCAGAGTCAGCAGTGTGCTGAGAAGACGAGCAGTGTGTGTCTGGCGGGCCTATGGAGTGCTGAGATAGCCCCATGGCTGAATCCAGCTAAGGGCGACAGGGGCGATCGTCCTGGAGCCCCCACACATTAGGACCCCCCACACTCTCCTTCATTGCGCCCACCACCGCTCCCCCTGCATTGCGCCTGCCGTCGGCACTGAAAACGGAGCACAGCATGATTCAGCTGTGTACGATTTCCCTCCTAGTACATGGCCACGGACGCCGGCCAGCTCCGCTCGCCGAGCTGCCTCTGTGATGTCAGAGAGTGACTCTCGTGGGTTTTCGCTCACCACTGCAGCCACTGTGATATCCAGGAGCTGAGAGTGAGGCGGCGCCATTTTACTCTCAGCTCCTTCCTCGGTGGCGCCGGGGCTGTGTTTTAGTGGCTGGGACTGGAGCTGTTTTGTGTGGCGCCGGACCCCCCTACCGCTTCCCTGTGTGGAGCAGCAGATCAGCTGCCTTCAGCAGTAAGGTGCCTGGGCTGCACTTGAGTGGTGTATTATTGTCTCTTCCACGTTATTAATATTATATATATGGTATACAAACACAGCACTGTGCCTGGCTGCAGCACACAGCAGCCAGACACAGTAGTGTGTTTGTATACTATATAGTATGCAATGTGTATATATATATATATATATATGTGTGTGTATGTACACATGTGTATGTATATATATATATATATACATACATACAAATACACACACACACATATATTTATATATATATATCTATATATATATATATACAAACACATTTATATATATATATATAGATATATATATATATATTCTGCGGTGGTCGGCGGCACTCGTACAGACTTTTCAATAAGTTTTAAAAAAGTATAGGTTTATTTTCCAACGGCGTTTCGGGGATACACCCCGTCGTCAGGGACAGCACATCACAAGATATATATATACACATACATACACATGTAGAACAAAAATAAAGGGTGCACTCAATGAGTAAAAGTTAACAAGCACGTTTTTACAGAAGTATAAAGCTCACATACATCTCAGTTAAAATTCATCAGCATAGAAACCGCTTCCTTAGTGCTTTAGGATAGTCACCAGGTATACGATTCACAATACTGTGTCTCTATGATATTCAGCACAGTCCTATGTTCATCGGAACTGGCATGTGACATCAGCGTGTCCATTACGCCCAACGCGCTTCGTCACCAATGGACTTCGTCCAACTCCCTGACGAAGTCCATTGGTGATGAAACGTGTTGCCCGTGGTTTGGAGGATGCAATGGACTCGCTGACGTCACATGCCAGTTCTGATGAACATAGGACTGTGTTGTACTGCCACTACCCTTCCATCCACACAGCCACACAGTGTGAGCCCATCAGGAGAGACATCACAGCTGTATTGTGACATTGTGCTAGAGACTCAGTCACATTTAGGGACCCAGGCCCAGCTACAGTGGTGGGCATTATATCTCCAAGGCAACAAGCCTGTGTTCTTTACCTCGCAACCCCAGCCTTAGGAACAGAGTCATACATAACAGGAGCTACTTTCACTTATACAGTTGGAGTCTGATAAAAGCCTCTGTTGAGGAAATCTTCCTGCCGTTATTTCTGCTACAGTTTGTGCTTCTCTTTACTGCTTAACCACACAGCTTCAGGAATTGCAGCCTCTCCTACACTTAATGCTAAAGTATTACTCTACTACAACAAATCTGAACTGTCACCTGCATGCTGTACTCTGCTATAGGATTTACACTGCTTATCCCTGCATGCTGCTTTCTACTGCAATAGAACTGAACTCTACTGTATAACGGTCACACTTATAAAGAGATACATACTTTCAAATGGGATCACCAGTGCCATTTCCCTGCATTGGTTATAAGGCACAATGATCCCTATGGCTACATGCATTTTAAATAAGGTTTCTCATGGCCACTTACATTATATGGAACATCTTGTAAAACATAATGCACTAACAAATCCTGAAAAATATCAATGTCTTTTCTTCAGCAGTAGATCCTATTAACTTTGGGGCTCATTTACATTTGGATGTAAGTAATTTTGATGACACGCCTCTCAGATGTAGAAGTACACGTCCGCACTGATACTTTCACAATCTCCCTGAAATGCTTCTTCAAAAGTTGTCAAGTATGTATTAGGGGGTGCACCGTTGGAGGGGCATGTCTAGCACCATATATTGGACGTGTCTAGTAGCGCCTAGCACCACTGCAATATAAAACATCCACCCTGGTGCTAATCCTACTAATGCAGATACATTGTCATTAATTGTGGTGTGTATCAAACAAGCACCCCGGATGGCGCTCACTGCAATCACAGTGCTCCTCCTCAGCCTGGCAGCCAGCCCCACCCCCACCCCAACATGACACGCCATCTATTTGTTGTCATTCTGGGAGCATTCCTTTCCCATTGCATATGCACTTTACCTACTGTATATGATGGTTTCTCACAACAGGGAAACTGAAGAAATTTCCTCCCTGGGCAGACAGCGTCTTCAGTCGGTATTCACTATTCTAATAGGAGATCTCATGATCCGAAAGATGCCTGTTTGTGTAGGAATATAACCAAGGTCAACATCATACAAAAGAGGCTCAGCCACACTTGTGTCACCTCCTCCCCCTGCATCACTTAGCCACACCCTCATCTCCCGCCTGCATCTCTTAGCCAAACCCATATCTCCCGCCTGCATCTCTTAGCCAAACCCTCATCTCCCGCCTGCATCTCTTAGCCACACCATCATCTCCCGCCTGCATCTCTTAGCCAAACCCTCATCTCCTGCCTGAATCACTCACCATCCTCCTCACTTTGTGTCTCTCATCCTCCCCCCTTCAATCTGAGTTTTTTACTCTCCCCCTACCTTCTGTGTCTCTCAGGCTGTCTCTGCCTTATTAATACATCCAAGCGATACGATCGCATATTGTAATGTGTAGCAATCCCTGGCAACCACCATATGTATCAAATGATGCCACACTGTAGTGCCCCTTAGTCACATTACACTGCGCAGTAGAGTCCATTCATGTTACACCATACACATCTCATTCACATTATGCCACACAGTAGTACCCCTTCTACCACACAGTCTTACTACCTCATACATTATGCCACACAGTAATGCCCCTTATACATTTTGCCACAGTGATGCCCTCTACAAATGACACACAATAGTGCACCTTACACATTGTGCCACACAATAGTAGTTCTTCTTATAACATTATACCACACAGTAAAGCCTCCTCACCGCCTCTTACCTTGCCCCAGTGTGTGCAGTATCTAGATTACACATGCATACCAAACCAAGAGAGGCAGAGGTGCTAAGAGGGTGAGGGGGGTGGGGGTGGGGGGGGGACAGGTACTATTTACCCAAGCCTAGGTCTGATGGAGGGCCCAGCTGGGACCCAAGTCCATCCCTCTTACGTGACAGCAGCAGCTGCATCTCTTCTCCTCAGCCCAGCACACGATACTGTGTGCTGAGCTGCAGTGTGGCCAGGAAGGCGCTTAAAGTACTATTTTTCTGTATTTATTTCTAAATGTGCAGGGCCATGCCTCCCATGATTAGGCCAGGCCCCCTGAAAAGTACCTGGGCCCAGTCAGGGTCTCTATTGCCCCGCTGAGAGGTATATTAAATACTACACATACAAGAAAGCTAAAGTGTATCTAGAATACCAAAACATACATAGAGGTATCTGGATTACGCATTTTCAGAAATAGACTATGTGACTGTCATTTAATAATGAAAAAAGCAGAGGCAGAACTGCAAGTACACAAATACCTATCAGCCTTTGCAGTACCAACTAAGGGGGTTATTCAAAGATGGACACAGATTTTGCTCTCGCTTGTAGATAGGCAGTAACCATATAAATTAGCCTTTGACGGGCACCTGTACCATTACCCCCTATGCCGTTCACGACAAATGCCTATACTACCCTCCCCCGGCAGTCACCTGTATTGTCACCCGTCCTTCAGCCACCTGTACTGTTACCCCTCCCCCCCAGTGAGGTCCTGCTGCCAGAGAGCCATCATCCCCACCCCACAGGGCCGTCTTTTCGTATGGGCTCAATGGGCTCTTGCCCAAGGGCCCCAGGAGTTTAAGGGCCCTAGGCTGATAGCTGAGGGTCCCCTCTTTCCAGGGGTACCAGATTTTTGAAAATCGGCCCTTGGGAACCGGAGTTATCTGACTTGAAACCAGTGGTCCCCATCCAAGCCTGTTAATTGCTCTTCCTTGCCAGATATCTTGGGTTCTGTCTGACTTAGAGTTTTTCTGAGGGCATAATCCAAAAGCTGTGACTCTCCCCTTTCAATGGACACTGGCTGCTTGTCTCTACTGTGCCCAGAACCAGAGATATCAGCCTTCAAGCATATGGTCCCTGCTCCAGCTCCACACGCCTAACATGCAGTTTTAGATATTCGTTGGTGAATTGCTCTGGCTCCTGAACTCTGATCCCCAAGTCCACAGAACCTCCTGAAAAAGGCGGGACTCTCTAGTTTTTTATCCCATTCAAAGCTAAGAAATACATTTTTAGGAACTTGAGATATCTGCAGTCAAGCAAGCTGCCTTCCCACCGGAAAATGATAACTATTAAGCCCACTCCACTATCCACCCCTCCCCTACGTATTAAACACCCCCTACCACCCTGGAAGTCATGTACCGGGGCTTCTTCATTCAGCCCAATGCCCCCTTCTACAGTTTAGCCCCATCTGTGTAGTGAAGGTGAAATTAGCAGAAATTACTGCTCCAGGTCCTACATGCTGAGCGGAAGATAGAACACCTCCTACTGCCTGCGGGACATCAAAGCTGACGCTGATAGCATCCCCACCCCTACCTCTGAAGGATGGGTAGGGGGCCCAGCGCATTGCTGTGCCCAGGGGCCTACACTTCTGTTAAGACGGCCCTGCCCCAGATGCACTTTTATTTTCCCCTGATGGGTGGCACACTGGTCCAGCACCTGGTTCCAGCCATTGGGGAGCACCGGGGGCAAGTCACCCTTTTTCCTCAGTGTGCGGACCATGCCAGCGGTGTCCGCCCAGATCCAGGATGTAGTGTACCTTGTCCAGCTCTGCAGCCGCCACCCCAACAATCATAGACACAACAGGTGCGGCTATCGTGAACAGACAGCGGCACGGCGTTGCCATCATTTCCAGTCTGGTGCTGTCCACAGTGGCTGCTCCTAATTGTCTGCTGTCCACGAGCTCCAATTGGCTTGTGGACAACACCAGATTTGGAATGATGGTGGCACTGTGACATATATGCCTGCCGCTGCACCAGCTGTAATCAGCTGGCAGCCTGGCCTCAACTAGTGGCCCTGGCTGGATAGGCCCATGATTAAACTGTGCGGCAGGCAAGTAATGCAGTCCTGACCAGGCGCCACGGGAGGGGACATTATTAGCCGCTCAGCAATGATTGCAGGCGCATGTGAGGGAGTGGGGGGGGGGGTGCCAGACATTAGGGTGTGCCTGTGCGCACCAGGCAACCCCAGTGCATATGCCTGTCTAATATATAAATTATTTATAAGTCTAAAGGCGGGCACACACTAGGCAATTGGGAATTGCCGGCGATGGCCGACGCGTGGGAGCGCGCATCGTTCGCCAATATTGCCCCCATACACAGGACAATTTCAGCCTAAAAATAAATGATAACGACATTTATGTCGTTATCGTTTATTTTTTAGGCAGAGATCGCCTAGTGTGTACCTCCCTTAATATTGGAACATTTGACATTAACTTTTACAATTAAATAAAGCGCAGAGCATCCATTAATAATAAACACAAGCACATATTATCTAAACTTCATGGGTTTTTTATAGTATGTTTTTTATCTCTGTGGCTGGTCTGAGTCTAGCACAGGGGTGGCCAACCAATCAGAGGCAAAGAGCCAGAAAAGATCCGTAGTAAAGGGTAAGAGCCACTATCATGCGTGCGCACAAAAATGGAGGCATGGCCTAGTTTTCACAAAGCCACACCCCATTTTTGTGTGCGCACCTTTCGGTATGACATTTGTAGGAGTATGACCTTGTGTCATAACCCCATTTTTAGTCATGTTGTACAGTGCCACATACATATAATGCCCCAGTACAGTGCCACATACATATAAAAATTAGAGATGAGCGGGTTCGGTTTCTCTGAATCCGAACCCGCCCGAACTTCATGGTTTTTTTCACGGGTCCGAGCAGACTCGGATCCTCCCGCCTTGCTCGGTTAACCCGAGCGCGCCCGAACGTCATCATGACGCTGTCGGATTCTCGCGAGACTCGGATTCTATATAAGGAGCCGCGCGTCGCCGCCATTTTCACACGTGCATTGAGATTGATAGGGAGAGGACGTGGCTGGCGTCCTCTCCATTTAGATTAGAAGAGAGAGAGAGAGAGAGAGAGAGAGAGATTGACCTGATTTACTGGAGCTTAGGAGTACTGTAGAAGTGTAGAGAGTGCAGAGTTTACTAGTGACTGACCACAGTGACCACCAGACAGTGCAGTTTTATTTAATATATCCGTTCTCTGCCTGAAAAAAACGATACACACAGTGACTCAGTCACATACCATATCTGTGTGCACTGCTCAGCCCAGTGTGCTGCATCATCTATGTATATATATCTGACTGTGCTCAGCTCACACAGCTTATAATTGTGGGGGAGACTGGGGAGCACTGCAGTGCCAGTTATAGGTTATAGCAGGAGCCAGGAGTACATATTATATTAAAATTAAACAGTGCACACTTTTGCTGCAGGAGTGCCACTGCCAATGTGACTGACCAGTGACCTGACCACACTGACCACCAGTATAGTTAGTAGTATACTATATTGTGATTGCCTGAAAAAGTTAAACACTCGTCGTGTGACTTCACTTGTGTGGTGTTTTTTTTTTTATTCTATAAAAAACTCATTCTGCTGACAGACAGTGTCCAGCAGGTCCGTCATTATATAATATATACCTGTCCGGCTGCAGTAGTGATATATATATTTTTTTTATATCATTATTTATCATCCAGTCGCAGCAGACACAGTACGGTAGTTCACGGCTGTAGCTACCTCTGTGTCGGCACTCGGCAGTCCATCCATAATTGTATACCACCTACCCGTGGTTTTTTTTTCTTTCTTCTTTATACATACATACTACTACATCTCTTTATCAACCAGTCTATATTAGCAGCAGACACAGTACAGTACGGTAGTCCACGGCTGTAGCTACCTCTGTGTCGGCACTCGGCAGTCCGTCCATAATTGTATACCACCTACCCGTGGTTTTTTTTTCTTTCTTCTTTATACATACATACTACTACATCTCTTTATCAACCAGTCTATATTAGCAGCAGACACAGTACAGTACGGTAGTTCACGGCTGTAGCTACCTCTGTGTCGGCACTCGGCAGTCCGTCCATAATTGTATACCACCTACCCGAGGTTTTTTTTTCTTTCTTCTTTATACATACATACTACTACATCTCTTTATCAACCAGTCTATATTAGCAGCAGACACAGTACAGTACGGTAGTTCACGGCTGTAGCTACCTCTGTGTCGGCACTCGGCAGTCCGTCCATAATTGTATACCACCTACCCGAGGTTTTTTTTTCTTTCTTCTTTATACATACATACTACTACATCTCTTTATCAACCAGTCTATATTAGCAGCAGACACAGTACAGTACGGTAGTCCACGGCTGTAGCTACCTCTGTGTCGGCACTCGGCAGTCCGTCCATAATTGTATACCACCTACCCGAGGTTTTTTTTTCTTTCTTCTTTATACATACATACTACTACATCTCTTTATCAACCAGTCTATATTAGCAGCAGACACAGTACAGTACGGTAGTTCACGGCTGTAGCTACCTCTGTGTCGGCACTCGGCAGTCCGTCCATAATTGTATACCACCTACCCGTGGTTTTTTTTTCTTTCTTCTTTATACTTATACATACTACTACATCTCTTTATCAACCAGTCTATATTAGCAGCAGACACAGTACAGTACGGTAGTCCACGGCTGTAGCTACCTCTGTGTCGGCACTCGGCAGTCCGTCCATAATTGTATACCACCTACCCGTGGTTTTTTTTTCTTTCTTCTTTATACTTATACATACTACTACATCTCTTTATCAACCAGTCTATATTAGCAGCAGACACAGTACAGTACGGTAGTCCACGGCTGTAGCTACCTCTGTGTCGGCACTCGACAGTCCATCCATAATTGTATACCACCTACCCGTGGTTTTTTTTTCTTTCTTCTTTATACTTATACATACTACTACATCTCTTTATCAACCAGTCTATATTAGCAGCAGACACAGTACAGTACGGTAGTCCACGGCTGTAGCTACCTCTGTGTCGGCACTCGGCAGTCCATCCATAATTGTATACCACCTACCCGTGGTTTTTTTTTCTTTCTTCTTTATACTTATACATACTACTACATCTCTTTATCAACCAGTCTATATTAGCAGCAGACACAGTACAGTACGGTAGTCCACGGCTGTAGCTACCTCTGTGTCGGCACTCGGCAGTCCGTCCATAATTGTATACCACCTACCCGTGGTTTTTTTTTCTTTCTTCTTTATACTTATACATACTACTACATCTCTTTATCAACCAGTCTATATTAGCAGCAGACACAGTACAGTACGGTAGTCCACGGCTGTAGCTACCTCTGTGTCGGCACTCGGCAGTCCGTCCATAATTGTATACCACCTACCCGTGGTTTTTTTTTCTTTCTTCTTTATACTTATACATACTACTACATCTCTTTATCAACCAGTCTATATTAGCAGCAGACACAGTACAGTACGGTAGTCCACGGCTGTAGCTACCTCTGTGTCGGCACTCGGCAGTCCGTCCATAATTGTATACCACCTACCCGTGGTTTTTTTTTCTTTCTTCTTTATACTTATACATACTACTACATCTCTTTATCAACCAGTCTATATTAGCAGCAGACACAGTACAGTACGGTAGTTCACGGCTGTAGCTACCTCTGTGTCGGCACTCGGCAGTCCGTCCATAATTGTATACTAGTATCCATCCATCTCCATTGTTTACCTGAGGTGCCTTTTAGTTGTGCCTATTAAAATATGGAGAACAAAAATGTTGAGGTTCCAAAATTACGGAAAGATCAAGATCCACTTCCACCTCGTGCTGAAGCTGCTGCCACTAGTCATGGCCGAGACGATGAAATGCCAGCAACGTCGTCTGCCAAGGCCGATGCCCAATGTCATAGTACAGAGCATGTCAAATCCAAAACACCAAATATCAGTAAAAAAAGGACTCCAAAACCTAAAATAAAATTGTCGGAGGAGAAGCGTAAACTTGCCAATATGCCATTTACCACACGGAGTGGCAAGGAACGGCTGAGGCCCTGGCCTATGTTCATGGCTAGTGGTTCAGCTTCACATGAGGATGGAGGCACTCAGCCTCTCGCTAGAAAAATGAAAAGACTCAAGCTGGCAAAAGCAGTAGCACCGCAAAGAACTGTGCGTTCTTCAAAATCCCAAATCCACAAGGAGAGTCCAATTGTGTCGGTTGCGATGCCTGACCTTCCCAACACTGGACGTGAAGAGCATGCGCCTTCCACCATTTGCACGCCCCCTGCAAGTGCTGGAAGGAGCACCCGCAGTCCAGTTCCTGATAGTCAGTTGAAGATGTCAGTGTTGAAGTACACCAGGATGAGGAGGATATGGGTGTTGCTGGCGCTGGGGAGGAAATTGACCAGGAGGATTCTGATGGTGAGGTGGTTTGTTTAAGTCAGGCACCCGGGGAGACACCTGTTGTCCGTGGGAGGAATATGGCCGTTGACATGCCTGGTGAAAATACCCAAAAAATCAGCTCTTCGGTGTGGAGGTATTTCAACAGAAATGCGGACAACAGGTGTCAAGCCGTGTGTTCCCTTTGTCAAGCTGTAATAAGTAGGGGTAAGGACGTTAACCACCTCGGAACATCCTCCCTTATACGTCACCTGCAGCGCATTCATAATAAGTCAGTGACAAGTTCAAAAACTTTGGGTGACAGCGGAAGCAGTCCACTGACCAGTAAATCCCTTCCTCTTGTAACCAAGCTCACGCAAACCACCCCACCAACTCCCTCAGTGTCAATTTCCTCCTTCCCCAGGAATGCCAATAGTCCTGCAGGCCATGTCACTGGCAATTCTGACGAGTCCTCTCCTGCCTGGGATTCCTCCGATGCATCCTTGCGTGTAACGCCTACTGCTGCTGGCGCTGCTGTTGTTGCTGCTGGGAGTCGATGGTCATCCCAGAGGGGAAGTCGTAAGACCACTTTTACTACTTCCACCAAGCAATTGACTGTCCAACAGTCCTTTGCGAGGAAGATGAAATATCACAGCAGTCATCCTACTGCAAAGCGGATAACTGAGGCCTTGGCATCCTGGGTGGTGAGAAACGTGGTTCCGGTATCCATCATTACTGCAGAGCCAACTAGAGACTTGTTGGAGGTACTGTGTCCCCGGTACCAAATACCATCTAGGTTCCATTTCTCTAGGCAGGCGATACCGAAAATTTACACAGACCTCAGAAAAAGAGTCACCAGTGTCCTAAAAAATGCAGCTGTACCCAATGTCCACTTAACCACGGACATGTGGACAAGTGGAGCAGGGCAGGGTCAGGACTATATGACTGTGACAGCCCACTGGGTAGATGTATGGACTCCCGCCGCAAGAACAGCAGCGGCGGCACCAGTAGCAGCATCTCGCAAACGCCAACTCTTTCCTAGGCAGGCTACGCTTTGTATCACCGCCTTCCAGAATACGCACACAGCTGAAAACCTCTTACGGCAACTGAGGAAGATCATCGCGGAATGGCTTACCCCAATTGGACTCTCCTGTGGATTTGTGGCATCGGACAACGCCAGCAATATTGTGTGTGCATTAAATATGGGCAAATTCCAGCACGTCCCATGTTTTGCACATACCTTGAATTTGGTGGTGCAGAATTATTTAAAAAACGACAGGGGCGTGCAAGAGATGCTGTCGGTGGCCAGAAGAATTGCGGGACACTTTCGGCGTACAGGCACCACGTACAGAAGACTGGAGCACCACCAAAAACTACTGAACCTGCCCTGCCATCATCTGAAGCAAGAAGTGGTAACGAGGTGGAATTCAACCCTCTATATGCTTCAGAGGTTGGAGGAGCAGCAAAAGGCCATTCAAGCCTATACAATTGAGCACGATATAGGAGGTGGAATGCACCTGTCTCAAGCGCAGTGGAGAATGATTTCAACGTTGTGCAAGGTTCTGCTGCCCTTTGAACTTGCCACACGTGAAGTCAGTTCAGACACTGCCAGCCTGAGTCAGGTCATTCCCCTCATCAGGCTTTTGCAGAAGAAGCTGGAGACATTGAAGGAGGAGCTAACACGGAGCGATTCCGCTAGGCATGTGGGACTTGTGGATGGAGCCCTTAATTCGCTTAACAAGGATTCACGGGTGGTCAATCTGTTGAAATCAGAGCACTACATTTTGGCCACCATGCTCGATCCTAGATTTAAAGCCTACCTTGGATCTCTCTTTCCGGCAGACACAAGTCTGCTGGGGTTGAAAGACCTGCTGGTGAGAAAATGGTCAAGTCAAGCGGAACGCGACCTGTCAACATCTCCTCCTTCACATTCTCCCGCAACTGGGGGTGCGAGGAAAAGGCTCAGAATTCCGAGCTCACCCGCTGGCGGTGATGCAGGGCAGTCTGGAGCGACTGCTGATGCTGACATCTGGTCCGGACTGAAGGACCTGACAACGATTACGGACATGTCGTCTACTGTCACTGCATATGATTCTCTCACCATTGAAAGAATGGTGGAGGATTATATGAGTGACCGCATCCAAGTAGGCACGTCACACAGTCCATACTTATACTGGCAGGAAAAAGAGGCAATTTGGAGGCCATTGCACAAACTGGCTTTATTCTACCTAAGTTGCCCTCCCACAAGTGTGTACTCCGAAAGAGTGTTTAGTGCCGCCGCTCACCTTGTCAGCAATCGGCGTACGAGGTTACATCCAGAAAATGTGGAGAAGATGATGTTCATTAAAATGAATTATAATCAATTCCTCCGCGGAGACATTGACCAGCAGCAATTGCCTCCACAAAGTACACAGGGAGCTGAGATGGTGGATTCCAGTGGGGACGAATTGATAATCTGTGAGGAGGGGGATGTACACGGTGATATATCGGAGGATGATGATGAGGTGGACATCTTGCCTCTGTAGAGCCAGTTTGTGCAAGGAGAGATTAATTGCTTCTTTTTTGGGGGGGGTCCAAACCAACCCGTCATATCAGTCACAGTCGTGTGGCAGACCCTGTCACTGAAATGATGGGTTGGTTAAAGTGTGCATGTCCTGTTTTGTTTATACAACATAAGGGTGGGTGGGAGGGCCCAAGGACAATTCCATCTTGCACCTCTTTTTTCTTTTATTTTTCTTTGCGTCATGTGCTGTTTGGGGAGGGTTTTTTGGAAGGGACATCCTGCGTGACACTGCAGTGCCACTCCTAAATGGGCCCGGTGTTTGTGTCGGCCACTAGGGTCGCTTATCTTACTCACACAGTCAGCTACCTCATTGCGCCTCTTTTTTTCTTTGCGTCATGTGCTGTTTGGGGAGGGTTTTTTGGAAGGGACATCCTGCGTGACACTGCAGTGCCACTCCTAAATGGGCCCGGTGTTTGTGTCGGCCACTAGGGTCGCTTATCTTACTCACACAGTCAGCTACCTCATTGCGCCTCTTTTTTTCTTTGCGTCATGTGCTGTTTGGGGAGGGTTTTTTGGAAGGGCCATCCTGCGTGACACTGCAGTGCCACTCCTAGATGGGCCCGGTGTTTGTGTCGGCCACTAGGGTCGCTAATCTTACTCACACAGCTACCTCATTGCGCCTCTTTTTTTCTTTGCGTCATGTGCTGTTTGGGGAGGGTTTTTTGGAAGGGACATCCTGCGTGACACTGCAGTGCCACTCCTAAATGGGCCCGGTGTTTGTGTCGGCCACTACGGTCGCTAATCTTACTCACACAGCTACCTCATTGCGCCTTTTTTTTTCTTTGCGTCATGTGCTGTTTGGGGAGGGTTTTTTGGAAGGGACATCCTGCGTGACACTGCAGTGCCACTCCTAAATGGGCCCGGTGTTTGTGTCGGCCACTAGGGTCGCTTATCTTACTCACACAGTCAGCTACCTCATTGCGCCTCTTTTTTTCTTTGCGTCATGTGCTGTTTGGGGAGTGTTTTTTGGAAGGGCCATCCTGCGTGACACTGCAGTGCCACTCCTAGATGGGCCCGGTGTTTGTGTCGGCCACTAGGGTCGCTAATCTTACTCACACAGCTACCTCATTGCGCCTCTTTTTTTCTTTGCGTCATGTGCTGTTTGGGGAGGGTTTTTTGGAAGGGACATCCTGCGTGACACTGCAGTGCCACTCCTAAATGGGCCCGGTGTTTGTGTCGGCCACTAGGGTCGCAAATCTTACTCACACAGCTACCTCATTGCGCCTCTTTTTTTCTTTGCGTCATGTGCTGTTTGGGGAGGGTTTTTTGGAAGGGACATCCTGCGTGACACTGCAGTGCCACTCCTAGATGGGCCAGGTGTTTGTGTCGGCCACTAGGGTCGCTTAGCTTAGTCATCCAGCGACCTCGGTGCAAATTTTAGGACTAAAAATAATATTGTGAGGTGTGAGGTATTCAGAATAGACTGAAAATGAGTGGAAATTATGTTTTTTGAGGTTAATAATAATATGGGATCAAAATGACCCCCAAATTCTATGATTTAAGCTGTTTTTTAGGGTTTTTTGAAAAAAACACCTGAATCCAAAACACACCCGAATCCGACAAAAAAAATTCGGTGAGGTTTTGCCAAAACGCGGTCGAACCCAAAACACGGCCGCGGAACCGAACCCAAAACCAAAACACAAAACCCGAAAAATTTCAGGCGCTCATCACTAATAAAAATGCCAAAAAATGGGTGCCTCCACAGTGCCAGATACATATACCCCCCTCCACAGTCCCAGATACACATATGTCCACACAGTGCCAGATAAATATATGCCCCCAGTGCCAGATACACATGCCCCCACAGTACCAGATACACATGCCCCCACAGTGCCAGCTATGCCCCCAGTGCCAGATACACATGTCCCCACAGTGCCAGCTATGCCCCCAGGGTCAGATACACATGCCCCACAGTGCCAGATATGCCCCCAGTGCCAGATATGCCCCCAGTTCATATACACGTCTCCACAGTGCCAGCTATGCATGTCCTTACAGTGCCAGCTATGCCCCCAGTGCCAGATACACATGTCCTAACAGTGCCAGATATGACCCCAGTGCAGATACACATGCCCCCACAGCGCCAGATATGCCCCCAGTGCAGATACACATGTCCTTGCAGTGCCAGATATGCCCCCAGTGCCAGCTACACATGTCCTTTCAGTGCCAGATATGCCCCCAGTGCAGATACACATGCCCCCACAGTGCCAGCTATGTCCCCAGTGCTGATCCACATGCCCCCACAGTGCCAGCTATGCCCCCAGTGCAGATACACATGCCCCCACAGCAGATCCACATGCCCCCATAGTGCCAGCTATGCCTCCAATGCAGATCCACATGCCCCCACAGTGCCAGCTATGCCCCCAGTGCAGATCCACATGCCCCCACAGTGCCAGCTATGCCCCCAGTGCAGATCCACATGCCCCCACAGTGCCAGCTATGCCCCCAGTGCAGATCCACATGCTCCCACAGTGCCAGCTATGCCCCCAGTGCAGATCCACATGCCCCCACAGTGCCAGCTATGCCCCCAGTGCAGATACACATGCCCCCACAGCGCCAGATATGCCCCAGTGCAGATACACATGCCCCCACAGCGCCAGATATGCCCCCAGTGCAGATACACATGTCTTTACAGTGCCAGATATGCCCCCAGTGCCAGCTACACATGTCCTTACAGTGCCAGATATGCCCCCAGTGCAGATACACATGCCCCCACAGTGCTAGCTATGCCCCCAGTGCTGATCCACATGCCCCCACAGTGCCAGCTATGCCCCCAGTGCAGATCCACATGCCCCCACAGTGCCAGCTATGCCCCCAGTGCAGATCCACATGCCACCACAGTGCCAGTAATGCCCCCAGTGCAGATCCACATGCCCCCACAGTGCCAGCTATGCCCCCAGTGCAGATACACATGCCCCCACAGTGCCAGATATGCCCCCAGTGCAGATACACATGTCCTTACAGTGCCAGATATGCCCCCAGTGCAGATACACATGCCCCACAGTGCCAGCTATGCCCCCAGTGCAGATCCACATGCCCCCACAGTGCCAGCTATTCCCCCAGTGCAGATCCACATGCCCCCACAGTGCCAGCTATGCCCCCAGTGCAGATCCACATGCCCCCCACAGTGCCAGCTATGCCCCCAGTGCAGATCCACATGTCCCCACAGTGCTCCCCCCCAAGTGCTGCTCACCGTTGTGCTGCTGCTGTGAGGGGAGGGGAGGAGAGCGCAGTGCGCGACTCTCCTGTTCCTCTGACTCCGTCGGCGGTAATTATCTTCAATTCAGTGCTGGCCCGTGAGCCAATCAGAGCTCGCAGTCCGGCAGCCAATCAGGAGCTTAGCTGCCGGACCGCGAGCTCTGATTGGCTCATGGGCAGGCACCGAAAAGAAGATAGACACAGCAGGAGTCAGAGGGGCAGGAGAGGCGCGCGCTGCACTCTCCTCCCCTCTCCTCGCACGCCGGAGAGACCTTAAATTAACACACAGCAAAATCTAAGCCTTAGAAGTTGCTGTGTGTCGGGCAGCGGTGGCCGGGAGCGGATCGAGCCGCATGCGGAGGATGAAAGAGCCACATGCGGCTCGAGAGCTGCGGGTTGGCCACTGCTGGTCTAGCACATATTTACTCACTCACAGCCACGGAGGTGGGGAGATGTTAGTCATAGTTGCCTACTCGCCCTCATTCTGCAGGAGACTCCCTGAAATAGTAGCAATCTCCCTGACTCCCTGAATAGTCCAGCAATCTCCCGGATTACACTTATCCCCATTATGTAGCTGTTACATTCTTGGGGGGAAAAAATAAAATCAGAGATATATACATCATACATGCCGACATCCTGGCTGCTCTCTCCGGGAGAGAGCAGCCAGGTCGGCTCAGCAGGGGGGCGGGGCAGGGTTATGACACTCATAGGGGACGGGGCGAAGGCGGAACAGGGGCGGTGGAGGCGGAACAGGGGCGGGGTTATCACGGCATATCGTTTAAGCCATGCCCCCTGCTATGTAATGCCGCGATTACCGGCATTATACAGCAGGGGGCGTTGCTATGATGACGCGATTCAGCAAGAATCGCGTCATCGACTGCCCGGACCGCCCACTTTACTCACTAAGTGCGCGGCCGGGCAGGGGGGCCCCTAAAAAATCGGGAGACTTGCCTGCTCTTCCGGGGGGCCGGGAGGGTCACCCGATTTTCGGGAGCCTCCCGCCCATTCCGGGAGAGTAGGCAAGTATGATATACATACACTCAAATGGGATTATGAGTGCCATTTCCCTGCATTGTTTATAAGGCACAATGATCCCTATGGCTACATGCATTTTAAATAAGGTTTCTTGTAACTTCTTTTAAAACACAATACTCGAACAAATCCTGCAAAATGTCAGTGTCTTTTCTTTAACAAGTAGATCTTACTAACTTTGAGGCTCACTTACATTTGGAGTCATTTTCATGACACGCCTCTCAGTTGTAGCAGTCACGTCCGCACTGATAGGTGTCACTTTCACAATCTCCCTGAAATGCTTTTTCAAAAGTAGGCAAGTATAATGTTAGTGCTTCACAGAACATGGCAGCTACAGAAAACACTAAATTAGGGTATGTGCTGTTTGTATTTATACTGTGGTTATCTGGCTTGTCATTCCTTAACCCAAGAAATACAGAGAAAAATAACTGCAGATATTACTGGAATGTGCCTTTTATAGTAAGAACATGTCAGGGGACTGAAAGTGATGAGAGGCCATTATTTTGTGGGAAAAGGACACATTTAGGAAATGCGGAAACTGTTCCTGATAGGGGCCTCTATATTTGGATGCAGTAATGAGGAATGGTGCAGTAACATCTTAGTGAGGAATGTAACATGTTTACATGTCTGTGATGGAATGTAACATGTTTACATGTCTGTGATCGCTGAAACAAATGGGAAAAGTAAATGCTTAATGTTTATTTAGGAACTGAGAGAATTCCAATGTGTAACTGCTGCCAGCTACTTACATAGATTGCAGGAAGCACAGATTGCATTGCGTCTAATCAGGAAGGGGAGTGTAGACTTCTTTATCATGGTATTTTATAGTCCAGGTAGCTTCTGAAAATTAATGAGAGACAAATTTTACTTTCATACTGGCTATCACTGCTTTGATTAAATTGTGTTTTTTTTTTCTTTTTCTCACAGTGGGCTCCATTGCCGCATTTTTCACCATGTTCAGACCTGGCCATGCCCACCGGCCTTTACCCTAATCATTCATCAGTGTCTCCTTCATCACATCATAATAGAATTAGAGATGAGCGCCTGAAATTTTTCGGGTTTTGTGTTTTGGTTTTGGGTTCGGTTCCGCGGCCGTGTTTTGGGTTCGAACGCGTTTTGGCAAAACCTCACCGAATTATTTTTGTCGGATTCGGGTGTGTTTTGGATTCGGGTGTTTTTTTCAAAAAACCCTAAAAAACAGCTTAAATCATAGAATTTGGGGGTAATTTTGATCCCAAAGTATTATTAACCTCAAAAAACATAATTTACACTCATTTTCAGCCTATTCTGAACACATCACACCTCACAATATTATTTTTAGTCCTAAAATTTGCACCGAGGTCGCTGTGTGAGTAAGATAAGCGACCCTAGTGGCCGACACAAACACCGGGCCCATCTAGGAGTGGCACTGCAGTGTCACGCAGGATGTCCCTTCCAAAAAACCCTCCCCAAACAGCACATGACGCAAAGAAAAAAAGAGGCGCAATGAGGTAGCTGTGTGAGTAAGATTAGCGACCCTAGTGGCCGACACAAACACCGGGCCCATCTAGGAGTGTCACTGCAGTGTCACGCAGGATGGCCCTTCCAAAAAACCCTCCCCAAACAGCACATGACGCAAAGAAAAAAAGAGGCGCAATGAGGTAGCTGTGTGAGTAAGATTAGCGACCCTAGTGGCCGACACAAACACCGGGCCCATCTAGGAGTGGCACTGCAGTGTCACGCAGGATGGCCCTTCCAAAAAACCCTCCCCAAACAGCACATGACGCAAAGAAAAAAAGAGGCGCAATGAGGTAGCTGACTGTGTGAGTAAGATTAGCGACCCTAGTGGCCGACACAAACACCGGGCACATCTAGGAGTGGCACTGCAGTGTCACGCAGGATGTCCCTTCCAAAAAACCCTCCCCAAACAGCACATGACGCAAAGAAAAAAAGAGGCGCAATGAGGTAGCTGTGTGAGTAAGATTAGCGACCCTAGTGGCCGACACAAACACCGGGCCCATCTAGGAGTGGCACTGCAGTGTCACGCAGGATGTCCCTTCCAAAAAACCCTCCCCAATCAGCACATGATGCAAAGAAAAAGAAAAGAAAAAAGAGGTGCAAGATGGAATTATCCTTGGGCCCTCCCACCCACCCTTATGTTGTATAAACAAAACAGGACATGCACACTTTAACCAACCCATCATTTCAGTGACAGGGTCTGCCACACGACTGTGACTGATATGACGGGTTGGTTTGGACCCCCCCCAAAAAAGAAGCAATTAATCTCTCCTTGCACAAACTGGCTCTACAGAGGCAAGATGTCCACCTCATCTTCACCCTCCGATATATCACCGTGTACATCCCCCTCCTCACAGATTATCAATTCGTCCCCACTGGAATCCACCATCTCAGCTCCCTGTGTACTTTGTGGAGGCAATTGCTGCTGGTCAATGTCTCCGCGGAGGAATTGATTATAATTCATTTTAATGAACATCATCTTCTCCACATTTTCTGGATGTAACCTCGTACGCCGATTGCTGACAAGGTGAGCGGCGGCACTAAACACTCTTTCGGAGTACACACTTGTGGGAGGGCAACTTAGGTAGAATAAAGCCAGTTTGTGCAAGGGCCTCCAAATTGCCTCTTTTTCCTGCCAGTATAAGTACGGACTGTGTGACGTGCCTACTTGGATGCGGTCACTCATATAATCCTCCACCATTCTATCAATGTTGAGAGAATCATATGCAGTGACAGTAGACGACATGTCCGTAATCGTTGTCAGGTCCTTCAGTCCGGACCAGATGTCAGCATCAGCAGTCGCTCCAGACTGCCCTGCATCACCGCCAGCGGGTGGGCTCGGAATTCTGAGCCTTTTCCTCGCACCCCCAGTTGCGGGAGAATGTGAAGGAGGAGATGTTGACAGGTCGCGTTCCGCTTGACTTGACAATTTTGTCACCAGCAGGTCTTTCAACCCCAGCAGACCTGTGTCTGCCGGAAAGAGAGATCCAAGGTAGGCTTTAAATCTAGGATCGAGCACGGTGGCCAAAATGTAGTGCTCTGATTTCAACAGATTGACCACCCGTGAATCCTTGTTAAGCGAATTAAGGGCTGCATCCACAAGTCCCACATGCCTAGCGGAATCGCTCCGTGTTAGCTCCTTCTTCAATGCCTCCAGCTTCTTCTGCAAAAGCCTGATGAGGGGAATGACCTGACTCAGGCTGGCAGTGTCTGAACTGACTTCACGTGTGGCAAGTTCAAAGGGCATCAGAACCTTGCACAACGTTGAAATCATTCTCCACTGCACTTGAGACAGGTGCATTCCATCTCCTATATCGTGCTCAATTGTATAGGCTTGAATGGCCTTTTGCTGCTCCTCCAACCTCTGAAGCATATAGAGGGTTGAATTCCACCTCGTTACCACTTCTTGCTTCAGATGATGGCAGGGCAGGTTCAGTAGTTTTTGGTGGTGCTCCAGTCTTCTGTACGTGGTGCCTGTACGCCGAAAGTGTCCCGCAATTTTTCTGGCCACCGACAGCATCTCTTGCACGCCCCTGTCGTTTTTTAAAAAATTCTGCACCACCAAATTCAAGGTATGTGCAAAACATGGGACGTGCTGGAATTTGCCCATATTTAATGCACACACAATATTGCTGGCGTTGTCCGATGCCACAAATCCACAGGAGAGTCCAATTGGGGTAAGCCATTCCGCGATGATCTTCCTCAGTTGCCGTAAGAGGTTTTCAGCTGTGTGCGTATTCTGGAAAGCGGTGATACAAAGCGTAGCCTGCCTAGGAAAGAGTTGGCGTTTGCGAGATGCTGCTACTGGTGCCGCCGCTGCTGTTCTTGCGGCGGGAGTCCATACATCTACCCAGTGGGCTGTCACAGTCATATAGTCCTGACCCTGCCCTGCTCCACTTGTCCACATGTCCGTGGTTAAGTGGACATTGGGTACAACTGCATTTTTTAGGACACTGGTGAGTCTTTTTCTGACGTCCGTGTACATTCTCGGTATCGCCTGCCTAGAGAAGTGGAACCTAGATGGTATTTGGTAACGGGGGCACACTGCCTCAATAAATTGTCTAGTTCCCTGTGAACTAACGGCGGATACCGGACGCACGTCTAACACCAACATAGTTGTCAAGGACTCAGTTATCCGCTTTGCAGTAGGATGACTGCTGTGATATTTCATCTTCCTCGCAAAGGACTGTTGAACAGTCAATTGCTTACTGGAAGTAGTACAAGTGGGCTTACGACTTCCCCTCTGGGATGACCATCGACTCCCAGCGGCAACAACAGCAGCGCCAGCAGCAGTAGGCGTTACACGCAAGGATGCATCGGAGGAATCCCAGGCAGGAAAGGACTCGTCAGACTTGCCAGTGACATGGCCTGCAGGACTATTGGCATTCCTGGGGAAGGAGGAAATTGACACTGAGGGAGTTGGTGGGGTGGTTTGCGTGAGCTTGGTTACAAGAGGAAGGGATTTACTGGTCAGTGGACTGCTTCCGCTGTCACCCAAAGTTTTTGAACTTGTCACTGACTTATTATGAATGCGCTGCAGGTGACGTATAAGGGAGGATGTTCCGAGGTGGTTAACGTCCTTACCCCTACTTATTACAGCTTGACAAAGGGAACACACGGCTTGACACCTGTTGTCCGCATTTCTGGTGAAATACCTCCACACCGAAGAGCTGATTTTTTTGGTATTTTCACCTGGCATGTCAACGGCCATATTCCTCCCACGGACAACAGGTGTCTCCCCGGGTGCCTGACTTAAACAAACCACCTCACCATCAGAATCCTCCTGGTCAATTTCCTCCCCAGCGCCAGCAACACCCATATCCTCCTCATCCTGGTGTACTTCAACACTGACATCTTCAATCTGACTATCAGGAACTGGACTGCGGGTGCTCCTTCCAGCACTTGCAGGGGGCATGCAAATAGTGGAAGGCGCATGCTCTTCACGTCCAGTGTTGGGAAGGTCAGGCATCGCAAACGACACAATTGGACTCTCCTTGTGGATTTGGGATTTCAAAGAACGCACAGTTCTTTGCGGTGCTTTTGCCAGCTTGAGTCTTTTCAGTTTTCTAGCGAGAGGCTGAGTGCTTCCATCCTCATGTGAAGCTGAACCACTAGCCATGAACATAGGCCAGGGCCTCAGCCGTTCCTTGCCACTCCGTGTGGTAAATGGCATATTGGCAAGTTTACGCTTCTCCTCCGACAATTTTATTTTAGGTTTTGGAGTCCTTTTTTTTCTGATATTTGGTGTTTTGGATTTGACATGCTCTGTACTATGACATTGGGCATCGGCCTTGGCAGACGACGTTGCTGGCATTTCATCGTCTCGGCCATGACTAGTGGCAGCAGCTTCAGCACGAGGTGGAAGTGGATCTTGATCTTTCCCTAATTTTGGAACCTCAACTTTTTTGTTCTCCATATTTTATAGGCAGAACTAAAAGGCACCTCAGGTAAACAATGGAGATGGATGGATTGGATAGTTTACTAGTATACAATTATGGACGGACTGCCACGGTTAGGTGGTATAAAAAAACCACGGTTAGGTGGTATATATTATAATAATAATACAATTATGGATGGACGGACTGCCTGCCGACTGCCGACACAGAGGTAGCCACAGCCGTGAACTACCGCACTGTACACTGGTTGATAAAGAGATAGTAGTATACTCGTAACAACTAGTATGACACTATGACGACGGTATAAAGAATGGAAAAAAAACCACGGTTAGGTGGTATATATTATAATAATAATACAATTATGGATGGACGGACTGCCTGCCGACTGCCGACACAGAGGTAGCCACAGCCGTGAACTACCGCACTGTACACTGGTTGATAAAGAGATAGTAGTATACTCGTAACAACTAGTATGACACTATGACGACGGTATAAAGAATGGAAAAAAAACCACGGTTAGGTGGTATATATTATAATAATAATACAATTATGGATGGACGGACTGCCTGCCGACTGCCGACACAGAGGTAGCCACAGCCGTGAACTACCGCACTGTACACTGGTTGATAAAGAGATAGTAGTATACTCGTAACAACTAGTATGACACTATGACGACGGTATAAAGAATGAAAAAAAAACCACGGTTAGGTGGTATATATTATAATAATAATACAATTATGGATGGACGGACTGCCTGCCGACTGCCGACACAGAGGTAGCCACAGCCGTGAACTACCGCACTGTACACTGGTTGATAAAGAGATAGTAGTATACTCGTAACAACTAGTATGACACTATGACGACGGTATAAAGAATGGAAAAAAAACCACGGTTAGGTGGTATATATTATAATAATAATACAATTATGGATGGACGGACTGCCTGCCGACTGCCGACACAGAGGTAGCCACAGCCGTGAACTACCGCACTGTACACTGGTTGATAAAGAGATAGTAGTATACTCGTAACAACTAGTATGACACTATGACGACGGTATAAAGAATGGAAAAAAAACCACGGTTAGGTGGTATATATTATAATAATAATACAATTATGGATGGACGGACTGCCTGCCGACTGCCGACACAGAGGTAGCCACAGCCGTGAACTACCGCACTGTACACTGGTTGATAAAGAGATAGTAGTATACTCGTAACAACTAGTATGACACTATGACGACGGTATAAAGAATGAAAAAAAAACCACGGTTAGGTGGTATATATTATAATAATAATACAATTATGGATGGACGGACTGCCTGCCGACTGCCGACACAGAGGTAGCCACAGCCGTGAACTACCGCACTGTACACTGGTTGATAAAGAGATAGTAGTATACTCGTAACAACTAGTATGACACTATGACGACGGTATAAAGAATGGAAAAAAAACCACGGTTAGGTGGTATATATTATAATAATAATACAATTATGGATGGACGGACTGCCTGCCGACTGCCGACACAGAGGTAGCCACAGCCGTGAACTACCGCACTGTACACTGGTTGATAAAGAGATAGTAGTATACTCGTAACAACTAGTATGACACTATGACGACGGTATAAAGAATGGAAAAAAAACCACGGTTAGGTGGTATATATTATAATAATAATACAATTATGGATGGACGGACTGCCTGCCGACTGCCGACACAGAGGTAGCCACAGCCGTGAACTACCGCACTGTACACTGGTTGATAAAGAGATAGTAGTATACTCGTAACAACTAGTATGACACTATGACGACGGTATAAAGAATGGAAAAAAAACCACGGTTAGGTGGTATATATTATAATAATAATACAATTATGGATGGACGGACTGCCTGCCGACTGCCGACACAGAGGTAGCCACAGCCGTGAACTACCGCACTGTACACTGGTTGATAAAGAGATAGTAGTATACTCGTAACAACTAGTATGACACTATGACGACGGTATAAAGAATGAAAAAAAAACCACGGTTAGGTGGTATATATTATAATAATAATACAATTATGGATGGACGGACTGCCTGCCGACTGCCGACACAGAGGTAGCCACAGCCGTGAACTACCGCACTGTACACTGGTTGATAAAGAGATAGTAGTATACTCGTAACAACTAGTATGACACTATGACGACGGTATAAAGAATGGAAAAAAAACCACGGTTAGGTGGTATATATTATAATAATAATACAATTATGGATGGACGGACTGCCTGCCGACTGCCGACACAGAGGTAGCCACAGCCGTGAACTACCGCACTGTACACTGGTTGATAAAGAGATAGTAGTATACTCGTAACAACTAGTATGACACTATGACGACGGTATAAAGAATGGAAAAAAAACCACGGTTAGGTGGTATATATTATAATAATAATACAATTATGGATGGACGGACTGCCTGCCGACTGCCGACACAGAGGTAGCCACAGCCGTGAACTACCGCACTGTACACTGGTTGATAAAGAGATAGTAGTATACTCGTAACAACTAGTATGACACTATGACGACGGTATAAAGAATGGAAAAAAAACCACGGTTAGGTGGTATATATTATAATAATAATACAATTATGGATGGACGGACTGCCTGCCGACTGCCGACACAGAGGTAGCCACAGCCGTGAACTACCGCACTGTACACTGGTTGATAAAGAGAAAGTAGTATACTCGTAACAACTAGTATGACACTATGACGAAAAAAAGAAAGAAAAAGAAAGAAAAAAAAATACCACGGTTAGGTGGTATATATTGTAATACAATTATGGATGGACGGACTGCCTGCCGAGTTCCGACTGCCGACACAGAGGTAGCCACAGCCGTGAACTACCGCACTGTACTGTGTCTGCTGCTAATATAGACTGGTTGATAAAGAGATAGTATACAATACATACAACAATATACTACTATACTGGTGGTCAGGCACTGGTCACCACTAGTCACACTGGCAGTGGCACTCCTGCAGCAAAAGTGTGCACTGTTTAATTTTAAATTAATATAATATTATGTACTCCTGGGGGCTCCTGCTATAACAACCTGCAGTGCTCCCCAGTCTCCCCCACAATTATTATAAGCTTTGCCTTTTATACATTGATGTGCAGCACACTGGGCTGAGCTGAGTGCACACAGACTGAGTCACACTGTGTGACTGGCTGCTGCTGTGTATCGTTTTTTTTCAGGCAGAGAACGGATATAGCAGAGAACGGATATATATTAAAATAAATAAAAGTTAACTAACAACAACTGCACTGGTCACTGTGGTAAACTCTGTCTGACTCTGCACAATCTCTCTCTCTCTTCTAATCTAATTTCTAATGGAGAGGACGCCAGCCAC
The DNA here is from genome assembly GCF_028390025.1 of Pseudophryne corroboree. Classification (NCBI taxonomy): domain Eukaryota; kingdom Metazoa; phylum Chordata; class Amphibia; order Anura; family Myobatrachidae; genus Pseudophryne; species Pseudophryne corroboree. Next base: position 243,107,212 of record NC_086447.1, on the reverse strand, counting down.
GTCCTCTCCCTATCAATCTCAATGCACGTGTGAAAATGGCGGCGACGCGCGGCTCCTTATATAGAATCCGAGTCTCGCGAGAATCCGACAGCGTCATGATGACGTTCGGGCGCGCTCGGGTTAACCGAGCAAGGCGGGAGGATCCGAGTCTGCTCGGACCCGTGAAAAAAACATGAAGTTCGTGCGGGTTCGGTTTCAGAGAAACCGAACCCGCTCATCTCTAAATAGAATATTATATTAGTCTGTACCATATCGTATTATGTACCCATATTGTATCACACTGTACCTCCTCAATATACAAACAATACCTTCCACACCTCACCCCTCCCTGTCCGCTCCAAATGGCTGGTGAAAAGCTCCCTATAGGTAGATGTCAAAGGAGCATATGTTGAGGCCCAGTCTCCTCCAATCATGTTTCAGCACATAATACCGGAACACCCCCCTCCCCAACTTCCATCGACACCCCCCAATTCCTGAAAACTGCCTTAGCCCCCTTTGTCAAGTACCTTAAAAGAGCACTGTAATATGCGATGCTGGAGGGTGGCAGATGGGCTCTGTAGGTCCAGTGCCAGATAAAGTCCCATGTGGGCCAGGAGCTGAATCACTATGCAATGCAGGGAGGGCTAGTGTGAAGCCTTCCTCTGTGCTGCCATGTGTGTGTCACAGTGTAACTTTATCAAGGGTCTGGAACTCCAGGTCGACAACAAAAAGGTCGACACACCTTAGGTCGACGCCAATTGGTCGACACACCTTAGGTCGGCATGGGCAAAAGGTCGACATGGACAACAGGTCGACAGGAACAAGGTCGACATGGAAAAAGGTCGACATGAGTTTTTAATGTTTTTTTGGTGTCGTTTTCTTTGCAGAGTGACCGGGAACCCCTATTAGTGCACCGCGTCCCCTCACATGGCTCGCTTCGCTCGCCATGCTTCGGGCATGGTGCCTTCGCTCCGCTCCGCTTCGCTCGGCACAGATTACCGTTCCAATCGTAGTCCACGTGGATCGTTAAGTATGAAAAAGTTCCAAAAAAGAAAAAAATTGTGAAAAACTCATGTCGACCTTTTTCCATGTTGACCTTGTTCATGTCAACCTTTTGTCCATGTCGACCTTTTGTCCATGTCAACCTAAGGTGTGTCGACCAATTGGCGTCGGCCTAAGGTGTGTCGACCTTTTTGTTGTCGACCTGGAGTCCGGTGATAAAGCTAAATATTTATCGTATATACAACCCTTTATGAGGTCTAAGAACACTGTACGCTGTTTACTTAAGAAGTACCGTAAGGGTACGCAAGTTGCGTAACGATCGCTCAGCCGTAGGCGAGACGCTCAAGCGTCACGTTCGCTCACGGCCCAGAGATCACAGACAAGCACTCTGTTGGCTATGACTAACGTAATGATTCGCTATGGCGTAGCGGACGCTCGAGACCACGAGGAGATCACCAGCGGCGCAGACGCTCACAACGCTATACCTTTATGTCTAAACCTATTATTAATGAAATACACAGAATACCTTAATGTGAATACAGGGTGTAAGTGCAACCTTGTGTAACCTGACTAACTACAAAGCTGCTTGAGCGTCACCGACGCTCAAGTGAACACTTAAAACTATGATAAAATACACAGATACTGGTTTAGGGTCCAAAGCCTATTATCTGTATTATGACTATTATACTTGCAAAAAGAATCACAGTACAAATGATACACTACAATATAACAGAGACTTCCTAACCAAATAACTATACAAGAAATACAATACAATACTATGCTGATCTAATACAATACAATACTAGTCAATGGGAGATACGAGAGAAGGAAAAGAGAGAGAGAGAGAGAGAGATATATATATATGAGAGAAATGGCTCACAGAAAGACAATGATTACGGAGAGAAACTTACGCACTAGGGGAAACGATCGCATGCGCCTGGACATCCAGCACCCGATTTTCAGCAATGAGAACCGTTGAAGAGTGGGAGCTGGATGTGGTCGGCCTGCCTATTTATGCCCCACACACAATGCAATCTAATGGTCCCTACAATCTGATCGTCCATTGGACACAGGAATTCGGCTTCGCACTATAACAAAAGGTCATAGGGTGATTCATACAGGTGGGCTGTGACGATTTCAAACAGCTCAGGTGGGTGGGAAACTAGGTTTCCCGCCGCATACCTGAGTATGCGTAAATAATAGTAATGGACATAAACTTCTTATGTCCATATCTATTCGCACGAGCGATTAATACGCTCCAAACCAACACCGGAATATTGCTAATTAAATACTCTTCCGATGGGTACCAAACACTGCTGTATGATTCCTGTTAGACCCTTCGCACAATACAAAGAGGGATTCCTCCAGTCAGGGACATTCTATATTAACCAAACTTTCAGAATCTATCAAAGGGACCATGATCTACAAACTACATTAATTGTGGAAATATGTAACGATTGGGTCGCATGCTACGACTACATACTCTTTACCGTAAATACGCATACCAATGCGAGCGGGTGCACGCATCAGCGGGTATGCGCTATCACGGGAAAGCGCACGCATGCGCAGCACGGACCAGCATAAGGTGCAAATATGGCAGCGTGTATAGGGATATTTTTCTGACTTTGACAGTCCACCCTTTGGCAGTCAATAATAACTGCCACCTTCTAAAACATTTAAAAAGGAGAAAAATATATGTCAGGGGTTAATTCATTTCCATGGTTGGGTGAGGGAGGAGAGAGGAGTAGGTGTGAAGAGGGTATGACCTAGTGTGATAGCAGAAGCATGTGTGTATGAGTCCATGTTTGGAGGGTCATGTATCATCGTGCCGTACGTGTTGTAAATCAAGCTTCGAGGTATTGCGAAGTATACATTTGAATTCCTTCTTATCCCGTGGTACGGGTCTGTGGATGGGCTGTCAAACTTTACCGAGCTCTTTTCGGATTTTGAACAAAATGGGGAGCACATTTTAGTTGATGATACATGAATGGGGGAATATGTGATTGCTGATATCTGTGCCTGTATTCCCTTTACTATGTGTGTTATTACCTGAGGGTTGTAGAGATGAAGATAAAGAACACTTATGGGGAATGCAATGATATTCTATGTCAGGTAAATGTACATCTGTCGTTGAAGTTTTGTTCGGTATCTGTTGAGAGTCGTCTTCTTTGCGCTGTATTGCTCCTTGGGCATGAGCAAATAGCTTTGTCAGTGCCATCAGATTTACAAAAAATGTTGGGCTAGCGTGAGTTTAAAAATACTAGGGAAACTGGGGATCCATGGCAAAGTTCATCAAATGTCCATTTCTCAAGTGGTCAAAACTTCATCTTTGGTGCTTGTCTGTTGTCTGTATAGCGTCTCGTCACTTCCTCGTCCAAGGGGGTCTTTGTATCTTGGAGAAAAGCAGAAAAACAGGTGAAAGAAACGGACCGTATAATCGCATTTTTCATCACATCATTGGGTCATAAATCAAATCCAGGTTAATTACAGTTTCCTCACTCCTCAAGCTCATCACTTTTGTACTTTGTTTGCACCTCATTAAAGCCTGCCCGCATCTAAATATCAATCCAATAGATATAACAACACCTAAGATACATAGGAGGAACTTTCCAACATCCATTATGACTCCTTGAGCCCAGTCTCCTAAACCGGAGAACCAATTTCGCGGGTTCAACCATGACACCCAACCAGTCAGCTCATTACCTACAGCAGCAAGGGTGAGATTGTGTTTTCGACGAAATTCCCACTTCAATTGGAGAATATCGTCCATCTTTTGGTCTATGACCTCTACCGGATCCTCGGTGCTATTTGTGATATACGTGCAACACTTTATGCCGTACTGTGTTGCCAATGTAACACAATATCCGCCTGTTACTGCTGTAAGATAATTAAGAACCATCCTATGCTGAACTAGTTCTGTTTTATAAGCTTGAAGTTCTCTTCCAGTGTATCTGAACGTGTCATCATACATTTCAGTGATATTATCTAACAAATTGGCGAGTGCGGAAATGTATCTATAATTCATCACTCCTCGAGCGGTGCGAGTGAAATCTAACGCTACCAGAACCTGAATCCCGGTGGATTCATGGATAAGATCAGAGGCCGGATGCTCTAACCTTTCTGACAGTTGTCTTTTAACTCGGTGCTCGTAATGAGTGTGAGTATAAGGAGCTTGGGCACCACGGTGTATGTCCTTCATTTTGTCATGTGTAACAGTCATCACTTCAGGCAATACTTTTCCAATATAACACAATCCTTCAGAGTTTGGGGCAAGCCACTTGTACGCCTTTCTCCCGCATATGAAATATGCATCATCGGGGAGAACATATGGGACAGAGAAGGACATTACCATATTACACACCTTCCAGGTGAACTCTCCTGACCCTAATTCTTCCATCTGCTTAATGCACGTATCGGTTTGTACGATATGTGCACAGTATCCTGGTGATACTTCTCCAACTCTAGTAATCCTATTTCCTAAGGTATATCGATACCGGAAAGATTTTCCTCTACTGGCTATGTGGCGTACAAGCTCTGTATCTGTAGGCATTCTATCTGCTCTGTGTGAAAAGGTCATGGTAAGGTTGCTCCATGACACTTCCCAATTTCCCGGCTTACGGGGATTGGAGTTATTAAAACATAAGAGGGACCTATCCACATGGTATTGGTGGAGCTTCAAACTAGGAGGGCTGGAGATGTTAAACCTCCGGTCCACCGGTCTCCCACCACTTAGCTCAAGTACCTCCCCTAACGTTAAAGGAAATGGCACTAGCCCTGATTTGCTATGACCCTGAGGTACTTGAGAGCATACCCAACAATCTGTTTGGTTTAATACGTTACCCACTAAGGAGTGATAGTCACTCAATGGATGCCGGTCCATATGGATATTAAAACTGGATTGGCATTTCTTTATGCACCCATCCTCAATCAAATTGTCACAGAGCCTACAGATACAGTTTTCTTCAGCTAACAATCCATCACAATTTCTTCTATCGGATCGTTTTCTGATACTCGCCTTTGCTTGTTGGCTTGGTTGATCTTGGAAAACTGCGCCTCCATCATCATAATCGGAACCCATTCCAGAACCTCTCTCGACCTCTATGGTACTCTCGCCGGAACAGACTGCTCTGGTCAACATCATGGTTAACATCAAAATCCGGATCACAGTCTCTTGGGGCAAGTCCATCTTTGAGGAGGAAATAGAGAAGAATGAGAAGGGGGAAAAAGAAATTTTTAAGGGAGAGGGGATGGGAAGTGGAGAAAACAATAAAAGGGAGAAGGGGGTCAACAACTGCTTTCGGTCTTCAAGGCTCAGGTGCCGCCTCAGTCCTCCTGGAACAGACACTCCAGTGATACAACCTCTACCGTCTGTTCCTTATCACGGGACTTTTCTGGATCAGCAACCTTTTTGCAGTGGGATGAATGGACCCAAGTCTCTCTCTCAGCAACCTTCAATGCTGTGGTGCTAGTCAATAAGACCTGGTATGGTCCTTCCCATCTATCAATAAGGCAACCTGAGCGTAGAAAATTTCGTATCATTACATAATCCCCAGGTTCAATGTCATGACAATTACTATCTGGTAAATCAGGAATCACCAACTTCAGATTATCATTTTGATTCCTCAACTGCTTACTCATGTTAATCAAGTATTTTACAGTCACTTCATTGTTACATTTCAAATGATCCTGAGGGTTAATCATGACATGCGGTTGTCGACCAAACAGAATTTCAAAAGGGGACAGGTTAAGAGGGGACCTGGGAGTGGTTCTGATGCTATACAAAACAATGGGTAAAGCTTCTGGCCACGTCAATCCTGTCTCTGCCATTACTTTACTCAATTTATTTTTAATAGTGCTGTTCACTCTTTCGACCTTCGCACTCGCCTGTGGACGGTACGGAGTGTGTAGCTTGCTATCAATACCCATTAATTTACACATTCCTTGAAAGACATCACCGGTAAAATGGGTACCCCTATCACTTTCAATGATTCTAGGGATACCATATCTACATACAAATTCCTGCACAATTTTCTTAGCTGTAAACATAGCGGTATTTGTAGCTGCTGGAAATGCTTCGACCCAATTCGAGAAAACATCTATACAAACAAGTACATATTTCAAATTTCGACATGGGGGTAATTGAATGAAGTCAATTTGTATTACCTGGAAAGGGCCGCCGGCAGGTGGGATATGGGATGGTTCTGTAGGTATTGCTTTTCCAATATTCTTTCTCAGACAGGTAAGGCATGACATTGCTCTTTTACCCGCATGAGAGGAGAATCCTGGGGCGCACCAGTATGCTCGTACCAATTTGCACATCCCCTCCTTGCCTAGATGAGTCAGCCCGTGAGCTGCTTCAGCCAGACATGGAAGGTATGTCCTGGGGGCCACTGGTTTACCATGTCCATCCGTCCAGAGCCCTGAGGACTCCTGGCCATATCCCTTTGCCTTCCAGACTGCCTTTTCCTGTGTGGAACACAAATTCTGCATCTCACACAACTTCTGTGTGTTGATGGTATTAAATACCATCAGTTGTGTGGTGTCTGTCTGTATGGGGGTAGCAGCTGCTAACTTAGCAGCTTCGTCTGCTCGGCTGTTACCAAGTGATACCGGGTCTTGGCTATATGTATGTGCTTTACATTTGATAACAGCCACTCTGTCGGGTTCCTGTATCGCTGTTAGAAGCCTTTTTATGTGAGTTGCGTGCGCTACCGGTGTACCAGCGGCCGTCATGAAGTTTCTGAGACGCCATAGGGCTCCGAAATCATGGACTACCCCGAATGCGTATCTAGAATCGGTGTAGATATTGGCTGACTTACCCTTAGCCAATTCACATGCTCTGGTTAGGGCGACCAGTTCAGCAACCTGGGCTGAGTGAGGTGGACCTAGCGGTTCCGCTTCTATGGTGTCTTGGTCATCTACGACTGCGTATCCAGTACACAAGTCTCCCGAGTCTGACTGTCTGTGACAACTACCGTCCGTGTAGAACGTGAGTTCTGCATCTTCCAGTGGGTTGTCACTGATGTCAGGCCTTGCGGTAAAATTTTGGGTCAAATATTCCATACAATCATGTGTATCTTCCTTTGTATTAAATCCTCCTTCCCCATCACTCTCACCTTCCACCCTTTGTGTCTGACCAGGCACACCTGGGAGAAATGTTGCAGGATTTAATGCGCTGCATCTCCTTATGGTGATGTTTACTGGGGCCATTAGTGCCAATTCCCATCTTGTAAACCTCGCTGATGAGACGTGTCTGGTTTGGGCAGAATTTAATAGGGCAGATACCGCATGTGGTGTATGGATTGTGAGGTTGTGGCCTAGCACGACATCTTCGCTTTTTGTCACTAGCAATGCTATCGCCGCAACGCTACGCAAGCATGTGGGGAGGGATCGTGCTACCGTGTCTAGCTGAGCGCTGTAGTATGCAACTGGCCTGCTGGCATCACCGTGTTTTTGGGTTAGTACACCTGCTGCGCAACCAGCACTTTCTGTTCCGTATAGTTCAAAGGGTTTCCCATAGTCTGGCATACCTAGTGCTGGCGCCTGCGTTAGGCACTGTTTGAGTCTCTCAAATGCTGTTTCGGATTCGTCTGTATGCGAGATCCTATCAGGTTTGTTTGAGGAGACCATTTCCTGCAAAGGTAGCGCCAATATGGAAAACCCTGGGATCCAATTACGGCAATACCCACACATTCCTAAAAACGTCCTGATCTGTTGCTGGGTTTGTGGCAGTGTCATGTCTCTAATTGCTTGGATTCTATCAGCGGTCAGGTGTCTCAGTCCTTGTGTTAGACAGTGTCCCAAATATTTTACCTTAGCTTGGCATAATTGCAACTTGTCTTTGGACACCTTGTGTCCGGTGTCTGAAAGATGAAACAGGAGCTGTTTCGTATCCTTCAGAGATGCTTCCAGTGAATCTGAACACAGTAATAAATCGTCCACATACTGTATCAATACTGATCCACTGTCTGGTTGGAAAGACTGTAAACAATCATGCAAAGCCTGAGAAAATATACTTGGACTATCTATGAAACCTTGGGGTAACCGAGTCCACGTGTATTGGACTCCTCTGTATGTGAATGCAAACAAATATTGGCTGTCAGGGTGCAGAGGTACCGAAAAGAAAGCGGAGCAGAGGTCAATAACAGTGAAAAATTTGGCAGTGGGAGGGATTTGCATTAGGATGACAGCTGGATTTGGCACTACGGGGAACTGACTCTCAACTATTTTGTTAATCCCCCTTAGATCCTGCACTAGCCTGTAACCCCTCCCCCCACTCTTCTTAACAGGGAAGATGGGACTATTGGCAGTGCTGGACGTTCTTACTAGAATGCCCTGTTGTAGCAAGCGCTCTATTACTGGGTAAACTCCTAACTCCACCTCTGGCTTCAGAGGATATTGTGGGATTTTTGGAGCTATCCTACCATCTTTTACTTGTACCACTACTGGAGCTACGTTTGCCATTAATCCAGTGTCCTGTCCGTCTTTTGTCCAAAGTGACTCTGGTATCTGAGATGTCATCTCTTCTATTTGGGATGGATTCCTATTTGTCATAATGGTATGTGACGTTAATTTTGATGGGGAGTCTAACATGTCTCGCACTTCCTGAGCGTGTTTCTCAGGTATGTCCAAGAATACACCTTCAGGAGTACAATAAATGACGCACCCCATTTTACACAGTAAGTCTCTTCCCAGGAGATTGGTTGGTGCCGATGCAGCCAGCAAAAAGGAATGCTTGGTATGCAAAGGCCCTATTGTAATCTCGGCTGGTTTGCTAACAGGGTAGTGCTGGACTACTCCTGTTACTCCCATGGCTGGAATTGTCCTACCAGTGGTTCTCATGCCCACTGTCGAATTTATCACTGACTTGGCCGCCCCTGTGTCTACAAGAAAGTTTAAAGTTTTACCAGCTACATTGATTGCGACCTCGGGTTCACTTTCAAGGTTGGCAATTAATTTTACTGGCTGCAGATTACAGGTATGGCCACACCCCTATTGGGTATGGTGACCTCCCTGAATCCCGCTGGCAGCAACTACTTGTGAGGGAGATAGTTGGGAACTACCAGAGGCATGCCAGTCTCTGTTTGGGGGATATCTTTTTGTTTCCCCTGTATGTGGCTCATAACTCCGTTTCTGCGGACCTTGCTCCCAATGTCGTGTGTCGTGTCGTTGTCTAGGGGTTTGGTATGAGTTTCGTGGATTCTTTACTCTACAATCTCGTGCCATGTGTCCCTGTTTGTGACAAGAATAACAAGTAACCATACTTGACTTACCCACAGGATTTGGTGATACAAACAAAGGCTGCCTTGTGGTCAGAGCCTGTATACTTACTGACATTAATTTGTCACCTTGTTGTTCCCTGTGTCTAGTGATGTTTCTGTCGTGATCAATAGCAGCCTCTCTCAAAGTAGCCACAGACAGACCTCGCCAACAAGGTTGCGTGGTCTGTACCCTAGTCTTCAATGACTCTTTTAAACCATCCATCAGTACCGATACTGCTACTTCCCGATGGTTTGTGTCTGTTTTAATGTCCTCTATACCTGTGTATTTTGCCATTTCTAATAATGCTCTGTGAAAATACTCTGCAGCTGTCTCTGACTCCTTCTGTTTAATGGAGAATATCTTATTCCATTTAGCTACTGCTGGGAAATACTCTTTTAGCTGCAAGTTTATTCTTTTCACATTATCTTGGTTGTACACATCTGTAAGAGGTACATCATGATCTAGTCCGCAATCAGCTAAAAATTGAGTTGCGTCGACATTTGAGGGTAAACACGCTCTCAGCAATATCTGCCAGTCTTTGTTGTTGGGCTCTACAGTGTTACCTAAGTCTCTGATGTATTTTTGACTGGCAACTAAGTCTTTTCTAGGGTCAGGAAATTCAGACACTATGGTCCTTAATTCCATTCGGGAAAATGGAGTGTACATGGCGATGTTCCTAATGGGAGTGGCTCCTGATGCGTCTGTTTTCCCATTTGGTACTGCTATTACTCTAACAGGTGTGATTCTAACAACCTCATTCTGTGTAGATTCTACAGGCTGTGGTGAAATAGTTTCAGCATAATGCATGGTGCCGTACTTACCAGTTGATACGACCTCACCTATCCCTCCGCTAGGGACCTTTACTAATCTCGTGGGTGGAGCTGTGCCTACTGTGGTCTCTGCTATGGTGGCTGCTAGAGAGAGCGCTGAAATCGTTGCCGATTCGTCCTCTTGATCACACTCCTGAGGAAAGTTCAAAACAGGGTACAACTTGCACGGGTTAATACTTGCATGGGTTAATGAGTTAACATTATCATTAACATTTACACAGTTACTAAGTGATTTTGTGTTACACCTTAGTGCGTCTTTCTCCGTAATCAACTTCTCTCCTGATATATATGGTGGCGGCGGGGCCGTGGCAATTAATTTTCTGTTAGTGCCAGATCCCGCCGCCTGAGCCAAACCTCTCTGTATCTCACCTTCCTGTTGCCACAACTGTAAATAATCATAATGCTGAATTCGTCTCTTTGTTGATTTTATGAGACATATCCTCCTCCTTAAATTTTGTAACACTTCTGAGCTGAAGCTCCCTATTCTTGGGAATTTCTCCCCGTCATGCACAGTCATTCTCTCCCATTCATCACATAAAACCTCTGTGTGACTTCCGTATTTTTCACACATGATGTACCTGGCCGACCCAATTGGTCGGACCACTGAATCAACCCGAACCGAGGTTGATCGCCCCCTACCTGAACAATTGGCCCCCATAATCTGCAGGTGTTGCTTACTACTCCTTTGATCTTTATATCACGGTCTTCAGCGAACCCTTACAGCAAACCAAATTATTCAAAATAGGCCGGCGGTGGCGGTTTACCGAGTACCCCACTCACTCGCCCACCTCGACCAATACGACCTGATCACACCGATATGGTGCTGGCGTACTCGATACAGGGCCCTACCAGAAAAACCTTCTGTTTACTGGAACATATGAGGGTTACCCGCAGGACACTTACTCTTTCCAATAAAGGTGGGGTTGTTAGATAGTTCCTGAGTGACCAGCGAACTTCCCTTTAAAAATAAAAAATTACACAAATCACGTCAGAATGTACAGATAGCGTTTGTGACCACTTTACTCTAATGGTATTAGGTCAGATTACTAACTACTGCACACAATTACGTGCGGTACAATCGTTCAGTACATAAGCACTACCTGTTATGTACTGAGAGATCAGTGGAATCGAAAATTGCGGCTGCGAATTCCTTCAGCCAGAGCTTCCAATGGCCTATATGGGTTTTAGCACCAACCCCCGGGGTTGTGCTTCTTGTACCTTTATAGCGGACCTTCTTGTACCTTGTGACCTCCTGGCCTTGTCCTTGTGACCTCCTGGTCTTGTTACCTTGTGGTCCGCTATACTCTAATGCTCTTATTTTATTTAACCAAGGATGCCTCCTTAGCCACCGTATATGTCACTTACACGTATGTCCTACCTGATTTCTATTGGTTCAACCTCTATGTTATATAAACTTATGTAATAAAAACACACTCACTCAACACATGTACACTTTCGTTTCTATATCTATTTCTGCGCAGAAATTTTCTTTAGCCCAGCTGTGTTACCAATTAGGAGCAGGATCTGTTAAACTAAATTTCAAATTTTCCAAAAATAGACTTGCGTTATTTACCGCGTCGCGTTATCTACCGCTTTGCGCTACTTATCGCCTCATCACAACTTGAGCTACGTGGGCGTAACCGGACGCTACGTTGCGTAATAAACGCTGCGTGCGTCGGCCTTTGGATTGCGTACGCTAGTCTTTGTTAGAGACACGTGTACGCAAAACAAAGATCCACCGTAACACAATATACTTTTATCAATGTAAACGATCCCTGATCATCTACCGCGTACCCCACTGGCTTTGCCTTATCTCCCAGGCAAACCTGTGTGTTTGTCTACACTTTTAACTATTACCTCTATCCTTAAACTATGAAATAACAGCAAGTCTCTTTTAGCACTTTTCTATCAACTATAAAAACTGGCAGACAGGATGGTGATATACGACAAATGAAATACACAGATGGAAAAGAAGTGCAGATATATATATGTATGCGTGCGTATATACGCAAGACAGAAGAAAAATAAACAGTTTAAAAAAAAAAAAAAAAAAACACAAGCGTTTTGTTCTTACCTCCGGTTCCCGGATTCCTTCAGCACTCGTTATCTAAGCGAAGCAGACGCTTATCCCGTCAGCACTACGAGACAACCTCCCGCCCTTTGCTGAGGGATAATGTCTGCTGATCTACCTAGTGCAGATATGTGAAGGACAGGACGAGCCGCCAATTGATAAAGCTAAATATTTATCGTATATACAACCCTTTATGAGGTCTAAGAACACTGTACGCTGTTTACTTAAGAAGTACCGTAAGGGTACGCAAGTTGCGTAACGATCGCTCAGCCGTAGGCGAGACGCTCAAGCGTCACGTTCGCTCACGGCCCAGAGATCACAGACAAGCACTCTGTTGGCTATGACTAACGTAATGATTCGCTATGGCGTAGCGGACGCTCGAGACCACGAGGAGATCACCAGCGGCGCAGACGCTCACAACGCTATACCTTTATGTCTAAACCTATTATTAATGAAATACACAGAATACCTTAATGTGAATACAGGGTGTAAGTGCAACCTTGTGTAACCTGACTAACTACAAAGCTGCTTGAGCGTTACCGACGCTCAAGTGAACACTTAAAACTATGATAAAATACACAGATACTGGTTTAGGGTCCAAAGCCTATTATCTGTATTATGACTATTATACTTGCAAAAAGAATCACAGTACAAATGATACACTACAATATAACAGAGACTTCCTAACCAAATAACTATACAAGAAATACAATACAATACTATGCTGATCTAATACAATACAATACTAGTCAATGGGAGATACGAGAGAAGGAAAAGAGAGAGAGAGAGAGAGAGAGAGAGAGATATATATATGAGAGAAATGGCTCACAGAAAGACAATGATTACGGAGAGAAACTTACGCACTAGGGGAAACGATCGCATGCGCCTGGACATCCAGCACCCGATTTTCAGCAATGAGAACCGTTGAAGAGTGGGAGCTGGATGTGGTCGGCCTGCCTATTTATGCCCCACACACAATGCAATCTAATGGTCCCTACAATCTGATCGTCCATTGGACACAGGAATTCGGCTTCGCACTATAACAAAAGGTCATAGGGTGATTCATACAGGTGGGCTGTGACGATTTCAAACAGCTCAGGTGGGTGGGAAACTAGGTTTCCCGCCGCATACCTGAGTATGCGTAAATAATAGTAATGGACATAAACTTCTTATGTCCATATCTATTCGCACGAGCGATTAATACGCTCCAAACCAACACCGGAATATTGCTAATTAAATACTCTTCCGATGGGTACCAAACACTGCTGTATGATTCCTGTTAGACCCTTCGCACAATACAAAGAGGGATTCCTCCAGTCAGGGACATTCTATATTAACCAAACTTTCAGAATCTATCAAAGGGACCATGATCTACAAACTACATTAATTGTGGAAATATGTAACGATTGGGTCGCATGCTACGACTACATACTCTTTACCGTAAATACGCATACCAATGCGAGCGGGTGCACGCATCAGCGGGTATGCGCTATCACGGGAAAGCGCACGCATGCGCAGCACGGACCAGCATAAGGTGCAAATATGGCAGCGTGTATAGGGATATTTTTCTGACTTTGACACCGGATACCCTTTATCAATTGGCTTAATGGCCCTCTGTAACAGGAACATTGGCCCTCATTCCAAGTTGATCGCTCGCTAGCTGCTTTTAGCAGCAGTGCAAACGCTAAGCCGCCACCCTCTGGGAGTGTATCTAAGCTTAGCAGAAGTGCGGACGAAAGGTTAGCAGAACAGTGCTGAAATTTTTTCAAGCAGTTTCAGAGTAGCTGCAGACCTACTCCTTCCTTGCAATCACTTCAGTCTGTTTAGTTCCTGCTTTGACGTCACAAACACGCCCTACGTTCGGCCAGCCACTCCCCCGTTTCCTGCGTTTTTTAGCACACTCCCAGAAAACGGTCAGTTACCACCCAGAAACACCCACTTCCTGTCAATTACTCACCGATCAACATAGCGACGGAAAAGAGTCGCTCAACTTTGTGTGAAACTGCATAGTTTTCTGTGAAAGTACGTCGCGCGTGCGCACTGCGACCCGTACGCATGCACAGAAGTGCCGATTTATAGCCTGATCGCTGATCGTAGCCTGACGGCAGCTAGTGATCAACTCGGAATGACCCCCATTGTATTTCCTGTGTACAGCAGCACAGCAGAGCCTGACCCTGAAGGCCTATTCTGATGGAGGACATTGTTAATTTGGCCCCGCATTTTTCTTCAGTGTTTTTTATTTGAAAAATAAATGTTATATATAAGTTCATAAGGCACTTTTATTTTAACATTTATTTTTCAAATAAAATAAACACTAGACAAAATGTAACACAAACCACACATCAGAGAAAAACCTTAGATCTGACTTCAGATGGCCTACAAAAAATCTGTTATCCGCACATCTCCTAGACCTGAAACATCTTGCCTATAAATTATCCAAAAACCAGTAAGGGGCACTACCTATTACTAGTCTAGTAGTCTAGCGATACAGTATATCAGACTCAGAGAGACAGAAAAAATAGGATTTTAATACCTACCGGTTAATCCTTTTCTCCTAGTCCGTAGAGGATGCTGGGGTCCACTTCAGTACCATGGGGGATAGATGGTTCCGCAGGAGCCATGGGCACTTTAAGACTTGTGAACTGGCTCCTCCCTCTATGCCCCTCCTCCAGACCTCAGTATAGGAACTGTGCCCAGGGAGACGGACATTTCAAGGAAAGGATTACTTTTAATTTAACGGTGAGATTCATACCAGCTCACAGCTCAACCATGCCGCACAACATGGCATTCAACATAAGACACGCCAACAGGCATGAACCATTTGCAGCAACATGCTGAAAATAATTTTAACACAACACTTGTGTAACTACAACAAAGTAACTACTGCAGGTAAAGTACGCACTGGGTCAGGTGCCCAGCATCCTCTACGGACCAGGAGAAAAGGATTTACCGGTAGGTATTAAAATCCTTTTCTCATACGTCATAGAGGATGCTGGGGTACACTTCAGTACCATGGGGTTATACCAAAGCTCCAGTACGGGTGGGAGGGTGCAAATGACTCTGCAGCACCGATTGACCAAACTTGAGGTCCTCATCCGCCAAGGTGTCAAACTTGTAGAACTTTGCAAACGTGTTTGACCCTGACCAAGTAGCTGCTCGGCAAAATTGTAATGCCGAGACCCCCCGGGCAGCCGCCCAGGATGAGCCCACCTTTCTATTAGAATGGGCATTTACCGACTTCGGTATCGGCAATCCTGCCGTAGAATGAGCGTGCTGAATCGTCCCTCTGATCCAGCGTGCAATAGTCTGTTTAGAAGCAGGACACCCAATCTTGTTGGGAGCATACAGGAGAAACAGAGCCTCTGTTTTCCTTATCCGAGCTGTTCTTGCGACATAAATTTTCAAAGCTCTGACCACATCAAGAGACTTTGACTCAGTGAAAGTGTCAGTAGCCACTGGCACTACAATAGGTTGGTTTATATGGAAAGACGAAACTACCTTTGGAAGAAATTGTTGGCGAGTTCTCAACTCTGCCCTATCTTCATGGAAGATCAGGTAAGGGTTCTTGTGAGACAAGGCCCCCTACTCAGACATCCACCTTGTGGATGCCAAGGCCAAAAGCATCACCACTTTCCAAGTGAGAAACTTCAATTCTATCTCCTGTAGAGGTTCAAACCAATCCGATTGAAGGAACTGCAACACCACATTAAGGTCCCATGGTGCTACTGGAGGCACAAATGGAGGCTGGTTGTGCAGCACCCCTTTCACGAACGTCTGCACTTCTGGAAGGGCGGCCAATTGTTTTTGAAAGAAAACTGACAAGGCCGAAATCTGGACCTTGACTGAACCCAATCTTAGGCCCACATCCACACCAGCCTGCAGAAAATGGAGAAAACGTCCGAACTGAAATTCCTCCGTAGGAGCATTCTTGGATTCACACCAAGACACATATTTTCTCCAAATACAGTGGTAATGTTTAGACGTTACTCCTTTCCTGGCCTGAATAAGAGTGGGGATGACTTCTTTGGGAATACCCTTTCGGGCTAGGATCCGGCGCTCAACAGCCATGCCGTCAAACGTAGCCGCGGTAAGTCTTGATACACACACGGCCCATGCTGCAGCAGGTCCTCGCGAGGAGGAAGAGGCCGAGGATCTTCTATAAGCAACTCCTGAAGATCTGGATACCAAGCCCTCCTTGGCCAGCCTGGGGCAATGAGGATTGCTCGAACCCTTGTTCTTCTTATGATTTTTAGAACTTTCGGTATCAGTGGAAGTGGAGGGAAGACATATACCGACCGAAACACCCACTGGGTCACCAGTGCATCCACTGCTATTGCTTGAGGGTCTCTCTACCTGGAACAATGGCCCTCATTCCGAGTTGTTTGCTCGCTAGCTGCTTTTAGCAGCTTTGCACACGCTAAGCCGCCGCCTACTGGGAGTGTATTTTAGCATAGCAGAATTGCAAACAAAAGATTAGCAGAATTGCGAATAGAAATTTCTTAGCAGTTTCTGAGTAGCTCGAGACTTACTCTGCCACTGCGATCAGTTCAGTCAGTTTCGTTCCTGGTTTGACGTCACAAACACACCCAGCGTTCGCCAAGACACTCCCCCGTTTCTTCAGACACTCCCGCGTTTTTTCCAGAAACGGCTGCGTTTTTTCGCACACACCCATAAAACGACTAGTTTCCGCCCAGAAACACCCACTTCCTGTCAATCACCCTCCGATCCCCAGAACTAAGAGATTTCTTCGTTAAGCCGTGAGTAAACTACCAAACTTTTTATCAAATTTACTTGGCGCAGGCGCACTGCAAAAGTTGCGCATGCGCAGTTTGCGACTAATCGCACCGATGCGAAGAAAAATAACTAGCGAACAACTCGGAATGAGGGCCAATATCTCTGAAGCTTCTTGTTGAGACGAGATCCCAAAGACTTGTCACCTCTGTGAAGACTTCTTGGTGGAGGCCCCATTCTCCTGGATGGAGATCATGTCTGCTTAGGAAGTCTGCTTCCCAGTTGTCCACTCCCGGAATGAAAATTGCTGACAGAGCTCTTGCATGCCTTTTTTACCAGAGGAGGATCTTTGTCACCTCTGCCATTGCCGCTCTGCTTTTCGTTCCACCTTGACGGTTTATGTACGCGACTTCTGTTACATTGTCCGACTGGATCTGCACGGGTTGATCTTGAAGAAGATGTACCGCTTGTAGAAGGTCGTTGTAAATGGCTCTCAATTCCAGAACGTTTATGTGGAGGCAGGTTTCCTGACTTGACCATTTCCCTTGGAAGCTTTCCCCCTGTGTGACTGCTCCCCAGCCTCGGAGACTTGCATCCGTGGTTACTAGGACCCAGTCCTGAACACCAAACCTGCATCCCTCTAGTAGGTGAGAACTGTGTAGCCACCACAGGAGCAAAATCCTTGCTTTGGAGGACAGGATTATCTTCTGGTGCATGTGTAGGTGGGATCCGGACCACTTGTCCAAAAGGTCCCACTGGAATACTCTGGCATGGAATCAGCCAAACTGTATGGCCTCGTAGGCTACCACCATTTTCCCCAACAACCGAATGCATTGATGTATTGTTGGTTTCAAAATTTGTTTGACCACTCTCCGGATTTCCAGAGCCTTTTCTACTGGAAGAAATACTCTCTGTACTTTTGTGTCCAGTATCATCCCCAGAAAGGACAATCTTGTCGTCGGTTCCAATTGTGACTTCGGAAAATTCATGATCCAACCGTATTGTTGGAGTACGGACAGGGAGAGTGCAATGTTCTGCACCAACCATTCCCTGGATCTTGCTTTTATCAGGAGATCGTCCAGTTAAGGCATTATATTGACTCCTTGTTGTCGAAGGAGGACCATCAGCTCTGCCATCACCTTGCTGAATACCCTCGGTGCCGTGGAGAGTCCGAACGGCAACGTCTGGAACTGGTAATGGCAATCCTGTACTGCGAATCTCAGATAAGCTTGGTGAGGAGGATAAATGGGAACATGCAAGTAAGCATCTTTTATGTCTACTGACACCATGAATTCTTTTTCCTCCAGACTGGAAATCACTGCCCTCAGAGATTCCATCTTGAACTTGAACCTTTTGAGGTAGAGAGTCAGATTTTTCAGGTTTAAAATTGGTCTGACTGAGCCGTCCGGCTTCGGAACTATGAAAAGGCTTGAATATAAACCTTCTCCTTGCTGTGACAAGGGTACCAGGACAATGACTTGATCCTGACACAATTTTTTAATTGCAGCTGTTACAACTTCTCTGTCTGGAAGAGAAGCTGGCAAGGTCGATTTGAAAAATCGGCATGGGGGGACGTCTTGAAACTCCAGTTTGTATCCATGGGACACTATTTGTAAGACCCATGGGTCCAGGCCAGATTGAAGCCAGATCTGACTGAAAAGTTTCAGACGTGCTCCCACCCGAGCAGACTCCCGCAAGGGAGTCCCAGCCTCATGCTGCAGATTTGGCAGAAGCAGGGGTTGATTTCTGTTCCTGCGATCCTGGAGACGCTGCGGATTTCTTTCCTCTTCCCCTTCCTCTACCTGCAAAGAAGGGGGAACCTTTGGCCTTTTTGTATTTGTTGGGCCGAAAGGACTGCATGTGAGAGTGCTGTGTCTTTTTCGCCGGTGCAGGAGCATAAGGCAAGAATGTCGACTTACCTGCGGTAGCCGCAGAGACTAACGCATCCAGCCCAACTCCAAACAAGGCCTCACCTTTATACGGGAGAGCCTCCATATTTCTTTTGGAATCTGCATCAGCATTCCACTGGCGAATCCACAACGCCCTCCGAGCTGATACTGCCATGGTAGCGGCTTTTGAACCCAAGAGTTCAATATCTTTCATGGCTTCTAGCATGTATGCAGCAGCGTCTTTGATATGACCTACATTAGGAGTATCTCGTCTCTATCTATCGAGTCAATTTCTGATGACACGTTATCTGACCATTTTTTTTCGATAGCCCTACTCACCCACGCGCAAGCGATGGTGGGCCTGAGCAACGTACCATTGGCCACATAAATAGATTTTAACGTAGTCTCCAACTTGCGGTCTGCTGGCTCCTTCAGTGAAGCCGTCCCAGGTGCAGGGAGAATCACCTTTTTAGTTAACCTTGACAGGGCACTGTCTAATACGGGGGGTGACTCCCATCTTTTCCTGTCCTCTGCCGGGAAAGGATAAGCAACCTGAATCCTTTTGGGAATCTGAAATTTCTTTTCAGGGTTTAGTGACGTTTACCCAAACTCCCTCAAATAGAGTATTAAGCTCATGAGAAGGAGGGAAAGTTACATTAATTTTTCTTTCTCTATAAAAATATGCTTTCTCCTGAGGTACAGGAGGGGCTTCCGTAACTTTAAAACTTCCTTTATAGCAACAATCATATATTGAATGCTTTTTGACAATTTAGGATCTATCCCCCTGGAATCACTATCGTTGACACAGGAATCAGAGTCCGTGTCCATATCAGTATGTACTATTTGTGCAAATGGTCTCTTATGTGACCCAGAGGGGTCGCCTGCGGATGAAAAGGCAGAACTATGAAAAATCACATCTTCCACTGATTTTCTCCAGCTCTCTGCATGAAACTCAGATTTATCTAATCTCTTACTGATATGATTCACACTATCACGTAATTCTTTCACCCATTCAGGCTCGTGGTGTGCCGGCAGCGCCACCACATTACAACTCTGTGTCCCTAAAATGGCTCCCTCAGGGGAAGAGCTCCCTGCCTCAGACATGTCACACACGTGCACAAACACACCACAGACACTCTGGGACTTATAGGGGACAGACCCACAGTAAAATCTGTCAGAAGGACACAGATAGGATTTGCCAGTTCACAACCCAGCGCCAGTAATAAATTGTCTGTGAAACACAAAATGCCCACGGACATGCAGCGCTTTTATAATGGTAATCACACAATATATAGCACCAAATTTCACTGTGCCCCCCTGTCTTGCACCCTGATACTTGGTTCAGCAGTGGAGGAGGACCAGCGTTCTTCTCTGCAGCCTGGAAGGAGAGAAAATGGTGATGAGCAGTGTGCTGGCTGAATGAGGAGGAAGCCCCACCCCCGTAATGGCGCGTTGCGTTTATCCTCAGCATTTATGAGGTCATTTTTTATACTGGCAGGGGTAGGACTGTGCCTCAGCATCTTATGCCCCTTTATTTGCCAGTTTTACTAGGTTTCATGCTGCCCATGCTTCCCCCCCCCCCCCCCGCGCACCCTGCACCCTGCAGTGCCTGTGTATGTGTGGGTAGCATGGCGCGCAGCGTTCCCACCCGCTGCGCGGTACCTTTTTTTTTTAACTAACAAAATTTTATTAGAGACATTTTCCAATACAGAGCATACACATCGGATTAAAGACAAACAAGTTCAATATCATAATAGTAGTACGTCTGTAATCTGTGATACAGGGTAACAATACTAGAAAGTATAAAAAACAGGAACACAAGTAAAATAGAGGAAAGGAGGAAGAGAGAAGATAAAAGAAGAAAGAAACATAAGATAAGGGAGATGCTGGCAGTCAATATTCCAGGGAAGATGTAGAGAGCTTACGCATATATAGAACCTAAACTAAACAGTGGGCAGATACTTAGGAGATTAGAAACGGCTCGTGTATATGATCTATCCTATGATATTCGGTACTACCGAGGTTTTGTCAAAGGGGCTCGACCTCAACGTTTCAATGATTCATAGAAACGGAAAGGTAAAACATTCACTCAATACAAGACGGAGCAATAGAGGAGGAATAATAATCAGACCAAGGCAACCATTTGAGCAAAGGGGATTGAGGAGCCAAGGAATATTTTACACTCATAGTTTCCATTTCAAAATTACGTTGGATTAACGCTATAATTTTGGACAAATGCGGTGGGTCTTTTCTCTTCCAATATTGCGCTATGGCGGACCTAGTGGCTATGAGAATATGTCCCACAACATAAGAGTGTTCAGAGGATACAGAGGGGAGGAAATAATGCAAAAAGACAATCTCAGGACGAGGAGGAAGGGGCACCTTCGTAACTTTCCCAATCAGTCCAAAAACGTCCGTCCAAAGTGGCCTAATAATCGGGCATGTCCAGAATATGTGTATTAAGGTACCATCGAATCCACAATGTCTCCAGCAGAATTTGGAGGAATCAGGCCAGATCCTATGGAGTTTATCTGGTGTGTGATAAAGGCCATGGATTAGCTTAAACATCATTTCAGTGTGATTAATGCACAGAGACATTTTAAAAATATTCATGAAAATTGTGTTCCATTCATGATCTGCCAGAGGTATATTAAATTCTGTCTCCCATCGTGTTTGAATATGTAGTTTCACATCATTATGCGGAGAAAGGAGAGTAACATACCACTGAGATATACCGCCTTTGTGGTTTATGGTGGAAAACTTAGCTAAGATATATGGTGGGGGAGTAGGGGAGGAGAGAGGAGCAGGTATGTTCGTCATTATCCAATGTCGAATGCGTAGATATTTATAAAAGTCCTTTGCCGGTATTGAGTGTTGGGATTGTAACTGTTTTAAGCCCTGAATCATCGTATAAGTCCTTGATCAGTCGAATGCCAAGCTCCCGCCAGCTCCGCAAAGAGAGATCCGGCAGTAATTTAGAAATCGCTAAAAGGGATAAATGTGAGGAAGGCAAAGGACAGTCACCCAAATTAGTGACCAGTC
Organism: Pseudophryne corroboree; assembly: GCF_028390025.1. Taxonomy (NCBI): domain Eukaryota; kingdom Metazoa; phylum Chordata; class Amphibia; order Anura; family Myobatrachidae; genus Pseudophryne; species Pseudophryne corroboree. The sequence goes on along the minus strand of NC_086447.1, from coordinate 243,085,406 downwards.
TGTCCCAGACTTTAAGAGAATTAGTTACACTCATAATTTTGGTAGAAGGGGGTCTATGTGAAGGTTTGACCCAAATTAAATCTGGGAGAGGAAAGTCAGAGCATGTATGCCTTTCAATGTCAACCCAGGGTTTTACAGAATCTGTCCGAAGCCAGTCCTTCAACTGATCAAGGAGACACGCATGTTGATAAAGTTCAAGATTAGGGAAAGCAAGACCGCCGCTACCTTTGGATCTAAACAAGCGGGTTCTAGCTATCCTGGGTTTTTTACCCTTCCAAATATAAATAGACATAACAGAATAAAATTTGTTAAGTAGGGCAAGCGGGACTAAATAAGGTATGGCTCTGAACAAATAAAGAATTTTAGGGAGGAGCATCATTTTAATCAGGGAAAGCCGTCCTAACCAAGAAATGTCATAATTTGTCCACTGTTTAGTGAGGGCTTTGAACTGGCCTAAGAGAGGGAGGTAATTACAATCAACCGCAGAGTGGGATCTGGAGGGGATCCTGATCACAAGATATTGAAGGGAAGAGTCTTGCCAAGCATAATTATATGTAGATTGTAGGGATTGAAGTGGGATTGAATCAATATTGAAGGCTAGCGCCTCTGTTTTAGTCGTGTTTAGTTTGTAGTAGGAAACTTCAGAGAAGGCCTGGAGAATATCGTGAATAGCTGGGAGAGAGGTCTCAGGTTTAGTTATAAACAATAAGACGTCATCTGCAAACAGGCAAATCTTATGTTGTGTAGGACCTATATGAACCCCACTAACAAGAGTAGAAGACCTAATTTTCTCTGCCAGAGGTTCTATTGCTAGGATAAAAATGAGTGGCGACAGTGGACATCCCTGGCGAGTGCCGTTGGTGATAGGGAAGAGATCAGATAGAAACCCATTACTAAAAACACGTGCTGAGGGTTGTGTGTATAGACGCAGAACATTTTGTAAGAACTGCCCCGAGAACCCAAACCTGGCAAGAACTTCGGACATGTATATCCAATGAATCCTGTCGAAAGCTTTCTCCGCGTCAAGAGAGAGCAGCAGTAGGGGCTCCCGAAGTGTGCAGTGAGCTTCTAGAAGAGAGAATACTCTCCTAGTATTATCAGGGGCTTGGCGACCGATAGTGAAGCCCACCTGATCTTGATGTATCAAAGTGGGGATCAACGGAATCAGTCTATTTGCAAGCAGTTTGGCATACAGCTTAATATCCGTGTTTAAAAGTGCTAAGGGTCTATAATTTGCGCAGAAAGACGGGTTCTTGCCAGGTTTGAGAATCGTGATTACCTGAGCCTCCAACATTTCGGGTTAGAGGAAGCATCATTATACAAATTAAGAAGAAGTGGGGAAAGTGAATCTTGGAATGTAGTATAAAAGAGATTAATAAACCCATCTGGGCCGGGGGCTTTGTCTTTTTTGAGGGCTTTCAAAGAGGCATGGATTTCACTCTCAGTCCAGGGTATGCAAAGTGTGGAGGCGTCATCGGGGGAAATGGAAGGCAAATTAATGGAATCCAGGAAAGACAGTATAAGCTGTAAGGAAGGTTGAGGGGTGAGGGGGTCATGTTTAAGGTTATATAGTTTCCTATAGTAGGAGGCAAACTGGTTTGCAATATCTTTAGGGTTCAAAGTCAGTGATACATCCGGGTTAGTCAAATTTTTAATTCTATTGATAAGATTTTTTCCTCTAAGTTTCCACGCCAATAGTTTACCAGCTCTATTGCCTAACGTGTAGTATTTTTGATTTAATTTGGAGACCGCTCTTTGGACGTGTGAAAGGTACAGACTATTCAGTTTCCACTTCGCTTCAGTCAGGGACGTAAGAATGAGATCATCTGTAGGGGACTGTTTATGTTAGGTTTCCAAAGTCGTCACCTCCAACTCATAGGCCAATTGGACCTCCCTATCACGGCGCGCTATATGAGCATGTATAGCTGCTCCTCTCAGGACTGCCTTAAGGGCACACCAATGATTGGAGATAGAAGTATCAGTAGGGCTATTGGTGTCCAGATAAGAAGACAAGGCCTCCCGTAATATAGAGACTCCGTCCTCATCTTTCAAAATTTAATCCCGCAACCTCCAAGGGCGAGGAGGGGAGGTAGATGGTTTGTATGACCAGGACCAAATTAAAGGTGCATGGTCGGACCACGAGATCAGCAATATTTTAACGATGGGGATCGATTGCAGTGTCCATTTATCCGTCAGGAGCAAATCGATCCTAGAATAGGATCTGTGCACTGCCGAATAAAACGTGTAATCTCTGGCACTAATGTTCCTGACTCTCCAAGCGTCATATAAATCAAATTCAGTCAGTAAGTGTGAGAAGAAGGAGGCTAGAGATTTGGCCGCGTTGGAAGATTGTTTATCAAGTTTTGAAGATTTATCTAAATGAGGGTCAGGAGCTAAGTTAAAGTCACCCATAAGAAAAGTCGCACCTTTCCTAACACTATACAACTTTTGGAAAAAGGATTTTAAGAACCGGGGTTGATTGGAATTAGGGGCGTAAAGGGAAACCAAAGTAACATATCTAGTTCGCAACTTCCCCACTAGAATCAGATATCTGCCATTTCCATCCACCCACAAACCCTCCAATTGGAAGGAGCACGATTTATGAAATAGAATAGCAACTCCATTTCTTTTAAATGATCCACAAGAGACATAATGAACTGGGTAATTGGTATTGGAGAATTGTGGAGGAGAGTGTAACGGAAAGTGGGATTCCTGTATAGCCACTACATCCGCCTTTTGGTCAGCAAAATATTTCAGAGCCAAACGCCTCTTGCGGAGTGAGTTGAGCCCTTTGACATTAAGACTTAAAAAAGTGGCCATGGGGGAGGGTATGACAGAGTGGTACAGAGCACAGCGAAAAGCATCAGTAGCAATTGTGTCAAAATACAATACATATCGACATAGCTCTCCAAAGAAAAAGAAACAAAGTCAGCATCAGTAAAGAAAAGGACATAAGAAAAGGAAACATAACAAAAAATAAAACAGGGGAAGAAAACAGAAATAGCATCCATATAGGAGCTAGAGATACCGTCACATGGGTATCGTGACGGGCAAATGCGGGTGGGTGGCATGCTGGCCAAAAATTCCCACCGCCGCTTCCAAACCAGAGCACAATTAACAGTTAATAATCAATCAAGAAAAATAAGTAAAGAAATAAATGAAAGTAAGATCATCCCAAAATGAGAAAAAAGGGACATTTGCTATGCAGTTAAAACAAGAAACACAAGTAATTCTACCTCGGCCTATGAATAACGAGAACATTGGAATATCAGGCAAATAACAAAGCCTATATGACAATAAACATGTAAACATAGATAAACCTGCAAAGAAAAAAAGCTAAACAATAGTTATCATAAGAATAGCACAAGGCAAGCTTCAACCCGGAACTAATGTCCATTCTTGGGCGATTCATTTCGGTGATGCAGCGGAGGGAGTGGGTTGCATATCAAGAAGGATGTCCCATTTTTCCAGGATTTTAGGCCCATCCTCAGGGGTGTTGATAATAGTGGTAGTACCATTACATAGTACTATCAGCTTAGTAGGGAATCCCCACTTATATTGAACCGCAGCTTTCCTTAAGGCTGACGTAATAGCGGAAAATGAACGTCTTTTGGCCAAAGTCGCTGGGGACAGGTCCGGGAAGAGTTGAAGAGAGTCCAGGCAAGTCGCCGTAGGTGAGGAGGGCATTGCTGCACGCAAAATTTTCTCTTTAATTGCGCGGTACCTTTTAGCCGTCTCGATGTCTGAAGAATTCTTCTTACACTTACCTGTCTTCTGACTTCTGGCTCTGTAAGGGGGGTGACGGCGGGCTGTGGGAGTGAGCACATAGCCGCTGCTAGCGTTCAGTTCCCTTCAGGAGCTAATGGTGTCCTTTCAGCCAGAAGCAGAGCCATGAAACTATTCAGGAAATTGGTTCCTACTTCTGCCCTCTAAGTCCCACGAAGCAGGGAGACTGTTGCCAGCAGTTCTCCCTGAAAATAAAAAACCTAACATAAGTCTTTTCAGAGAAACTCAGTAGAGCTCCCCTGGAGTGCATCTCGTCTGCCTGGGCACATTTTCTAAACTGAGGTCTGGAGGAGGGGCATAGAGGGAGGAGCCAGTTCACACCCTTGAAAAAATCTTAAAGTGCCCATGGCTCCTGCGGAACCGTCTATACCCCATGGTACTGAAGTGGACCCCAGCATCCTCTAGGACGTATGAGAAAAAAGGGTACAGTATGCTTTAGAGTAAGAAAGAAAATGGAATATAATAATATTTGACTTTTATTAATGATTGAATTAAAAGCTTTATTCATTGTAACGCTTATAGCAAAACATTAAACTAATATTTAATATTTTGATATAAGAACTGAATAAATGTTTTAGTTAAAAAATTAATAAAAGTTACATAATGTTATTTTCCATTTAGTTTTTACTGCATAGACTCATATAGGGAAATTTACTAAGCTCCCGATTTTAACCGAGATGGTGTTTTTTCTTCAAAGTGTCATCTCGGGAATTTACTAAACTCAAATCACGGCAGTGATGAGGGCATTCGTATTTTTTTGGAACTCAAAGAAAAAAATTACGAATGAATACACCATCGGTCAAATACGCCTGTAATTTGGTAGAACTCAGTAATTTACTAAAAAGTGTAATTCACAAACACTGCCGGCAATAGACAAACACTGCTGTGAAAAAATACAAATCGTAAAAAAGTGCTAAAATAAAACAGACCTGCTTTTTTTTACCGTGTTCTGATAGGCATGCACGGATCCATGAGATCCGTGCATGTTTATCAGTGGGAAGGGGTGGGAAAGTGTTAAATTTGTTGAAAAAAAATGCGTAGGGTCCCCCCTCCTAAGCAAAACCAGCCTCGGGCTCTTTGAGCCGGTCCTGGTTGAAAAAATATGGGGGGAAAAATGACAGGGGTTCCCCCATATTTAATCAACCAGCACCGGGCTCTGCGCCTGGTCCTGGTTCCAAAAATACGGTGGACAAAAAGCGTAGGAGTCCCCCGTATTTTTGAAACCAGCACCGGGCTCCACTAGCCAGGTACATAATGCCACAGCCGGGGGACACTTTTATATTGGTCCCTGTGGCCCTGGCATTACATACCCAACTAATCACCCCTGGCCGGGGTACCCTGGAGGAGTGGGAACCCCTTAAATCAAGGGGTCCCCCCCCTCCAGCCACCCCAGGGCCAGGGGTGAAGCCCGAGGCTGTCCCCCCCATCCAAGGGCGGCGGATGGGGGGCTGATAGCCTTTTTGTCAAAATGTGAATATTGTTTTTAGTAGCAGTACTACAAGTACCAGCAAGCCTCCCCGCAAGCTGGTACTTGGAGAACCACAAGTACCAGCATGCGGAGGAAAACCGGTGATAATGTCGGTATTATCTTAGACCGCAAAGCTATACCCCTTTGTACACTATTACCGTTGAGCCGCTATGGCCGCTAGACTACGTGCACGTGCTACGTACTTTGTACGCTATTTGCGTACAGAGTCCTGCACTTGGTACGCACTTGGCGTACGCACGCTGCGCTGAGTGTACGGAGTACACACAGCGAGCGCTCACACAATGGATACCCTCTAAACCTTGTCAATGATACAATGTAATGATATGCTTATACTTTAAACCTTTGGCAGCAAAGTACTGCAACAATGTTATACCTTTAAACCTTAAGTAGCACTGGCGATACAAAGTATCCGCAGTGCGTACACCTTAACAATGCTTATACACCTTAAACAGGTTAAACTACTTTAAAGCCCATGCAGGAAAGTGAGAACACAACACTGTTTGTAGTTGAAACCACAGGGTTCTAAGGCCTCTGTGGATTGATTCCAAAAGATAAAACAATACAAGTTATACACTACAGGCTAACAAGTAAATCTAAACAGAAATAATGGCTACAGAGAATGTACGTACGTGAGAATATTCGCAAGCGCAACCCGAACTCGGTCCTCCGCTGGTCATACAGATAGCGTTTAGAGTCTTCTGACCGGCCAGGCAACAATGGTCCTTTTATACACAACATGCATACACAATACAATGGTCACTGTAATCTCATTGTTCATTGGACACAGAGATATGTCTCCACATTACAGCAAAGGTCATAGGTGGATTTGAAAAGGTGGGCGATGTCATTCCCAACTGCTCTGGTGGGTGGTATCCTCTGGATTCCCGCCGCATATGTAATTTACAGTAAATACAGTTAATGTTCATAATCTACTTTTGTACATAACTATACGCAGGAACAAGCGATCTTTCTCTAACTAACACCGGAATGTTACCCTCAAAATACCCTACAGCTGGATACTAGACATCACCTTCCAACCTTTATCTGACCCTTCCTATCATGCAAAGAGGAATCTCTCTGTCCAGGAACTGTTTAAACTAATAATACTCACTGACAAGGTCTAGGGGAACTATATCTAAAATATACGCTATATGGGTTAAATATGCAATGTTCTAATAACACGCTACACGCTCACAAACTACGCCGTAAATACCCATATCATGCGCATGATCGCCGGAGTGATCTTACGCAACTTGCGGATATGTGCACGCACGGCGGACTGAGTGCACGAGCAGCGGGCATGTGCATGGGGTTAGTACAAGGCATATGCATTATGATATTTTTCGACTTTGACAGTCCACCCTTTGGCAGTCAACAATAACTGCCACTATCTAAACATTAAACAGAAAAATATACAATACAATACCTATAAATGATTGGGTGGTAGGAGGAGAGGAGTAGGCAGGAAATGTATGACCTAGTGGGATATCAGTGCTGTTTGTAATATACGTGCAGCACTTCACACCATACTGAGTTGCTAGGGTGACACAGTACCCGCCTGTCACCGCTGTGATGTAATTGAGAACCATCCTGTGCTGGATCAGTTCCGTTTTGTAAGCTTGCAATTCCCTCCCAGTATACCTGAAGGTGTCATCATACATTTCGGTGATATTATCTATCAGGTTCGCTAGCGCATGAATATATCTAAAATTTATAATTCCTCTGGCGGTACGGGTCATATCTAACGCGAGTAGGAATTGAATCCCAGTGGATTCGTGGATCAAATCAGAGGCTGCATGCTCTGTCCTATCTATAAGGTGTCTCTTAACGATGTGTTCATAATGAGTGTGAGTGTAAGGAGCTTGAGCATTGCGGTGAACGTCTTTCATCTTATTATGGGTTATGGTCATTACTTCTGGCAACACTCTTCCAATGTAACACAATCCCTCTGAGTTTGGGGCAAGCCACTTATACGCCTTCCTCCCGCATATGAAATATGCATCATCGGGGAGAACATATGGGACAGAATATGACATTACCATATTGCAAACCTTCCAAGTGAAAAATCCTACCCCTAACTCTCTCATCTGTTCAGTACACGTATCAGGCTGTATGATATGCGCACAGTACCCTGGAGATACTTCTCCAACCCGCATGGTCCTACTTCCTAGAGTATACCTGTACCGAAAATATCTTCCACCGTCGGCTATTTGGCGTATAAGTTCTGAGTCTACGGGCATTCTATCGGCTCTGTGTGAAAATGCCATGGTTTGGTTATTCCATGTCACTTCCCAATTTCCCGGCTTTCGGGGATTGGAAATGTTGAAACATACTAAGGATCTATCCACATGATATTGGTGGAGCTTAAAACTAGGGGGCCTAGAAATATTAAATTTCTTGTCCACCGGTCTCCCACCCCTTAATTCAAGTACCTCATCTATTGTTAAGGGATATGGTACTAGTCCTGACTTGCACTGACCTTGAGGTACTTGTGAGCACACCCAGCATTCTGTTTGGTTTAAAACCTTACCCACTAATGAGTGATAGTCACTCAATGGATAACGGTCCATGTTGATATTAAGGCTGGACTGACAATGCTGGATGCACCCGTCCTCAACTATGTTTTCACAGTTTCTACAAATACAATTTTCCTCAGCCAACAACCCTTCACAGTGCCTCCTAGTTTCATGACTACCAGATCGTTTTCTGATACTCGCCTTTGCTCGGTGAATGTGTTGCTCTTGGAATTCTACAAATCCGTCCTTGTCATCAGAACCCATTCCAGATCCTTACTCGACCTCTCTGGTACTCTCACCGAAACAGACTGCTCTGGTCAACAACAGGGTCAACAGGAAAACCCGGAATGCAGTCTCTTGGGCTAAGTCCATCTTGCTAAGGGGAGAGAAAAAGGAGCAAGGAAGGGGGAAAGGAGGGTAATGGGAGATGGAGAAAATAATAAAAAGGAAAAAGAAATTTGGTGCGACAACCGCCTCTGGTCTTGTAGTTCTCTGTGCTCAGGTGCCGTGACAACAGTCCTGCCTCTCAACCTTCCCGGAACAAGCACTCCAGTGATATGATTTCCTCCACACTCTGCTCTTTGTCACGGGTTTTCTCTGGGTCAGCGACCTTCTTACGGTGGGACGAGTGGACCCAAGTCTCTCTCTCGGCGACCTTCAATGCTGTCGTGCTGGTTAGTAAGACTTGGTATGGTCCTTCCCACCGGTCAATAAGGCAACCTGAGCGTAGAAAATTTCGAACATTACATAATCCCCAGGTTCAATGTCATGACAATTACTGTCTGGCAGGTCAGGAATCACCAGCTTTAGATTGCTGTTTTGATTCCTCAACTGCTTGCTCATCTAAACCAAATATTTTACAGTTACTTCGTTATTGCATTTCAAATCATCCTGGGGGTCAATCATTACATGGGGTTGTCGACCAAAAAGAATCTCAAAGGGTGATAGGTCAAGGGGGGACCTGGGAGTGGTTCTGATGCTGTACAATACAAGTGGCAAAGCTTCTGGCCACAACAATCCAGTTTCAGCCATCACCTTGCTCAACTTGTTCTTAATAGTGCTGTTTACTCTTTCCACTTTCGCACTTGCCTGTGGGCGGTACGGAGTATGCAGCTTACTATTAATTCCCATTAATTTGCACATAACCTGAAAGACTTCACCTGTAAAATGGGTACCCCTATCACTTTCAATTATCCTAGGGATACCATATCTGCACACAAATTCCTGCACGATCTTCTTTGCAGTATTTGTGGCAGCGGGGAATGCTTCTACCCAATTTGAAAACACGTCAATACAAACCAACAGATACTTTAAATTTCTGCAGGGTGGCAACTGTATGAAATCAATTTGTATTACCTGAAAAGGGCCATCTGTTGGCGGGATATGGGATGGTTCTGTTGGTATTGACTTTCCAATATTCTTCCTCAAGCAGGTAAGGCATGTCATTGCTGTCTTACCCACATGAGAAGAGAATCCTGGCGCGCACCAGTAGGCTCTTACCAACTTACACATACCCTCTTGCCCAGATGAGTCAGACCATGTGCCGCCTCAGCTAAACTTGGAAGATATGCTCTGGGAGCTACTGGCTTACCCTGTCCATCTGTCCAGAGTCCTGAGGACTCCTGGCCATATCCTTTTGACCTCCAGACTGCCTTTTCCTGTGGAGAACACAAATTTTGCATTTCACTTAATGTTTGTGTGTTGACGGTATTGAATACCATCAGTTGTGTGATATCTGTCTGTATGGGGGTGCTGGCTGCTGATTTAGCAGCTTCTACTGCCCGGCTGTTACCAAGTGACACTGGGTCTTGGCTGTACGTGTGGGCTTTGCACTTGATAACAGCCACTCTGTCAGTTTCCTGTATCGCTGCTAGAAGTCTTTTGATGTGGGTCGCATGCGCCACGGGTGTACCAGCTGCCGTCATGAAATTTCTGAGGCGCCATAGGGCCCCGAAATCATGCACTACTCCAAAGGCATATCTAGAATCCGTGTAGATATTGGCTGACTTGCCCTTAGCCAATTCACACGCTCTGGTTAGGGCGACCAGCTCAGCAACTTGTGCTGAGTGTGGTGGACCCAGGGGTTCGGCTTCTATGATACCTTTGTCATCTACGACTACGTATCCAGTACACAAGTCTCCCGAGTCCGTCTGTCTGTGGCAACTACCGTCATTGTAAAAAGTAAAGTCTACGCCTTCCAGTGGGTTGTCACTGATGTCGGGCCTTGCAGTGAAAGTTTGGTTCAAATATTCCATACAATCATGTGTGTCAGTGTCTGTACTAAATCCTCCTTCACCATCACTCTCATCCCCCACCCTTTGTGCCTGTCCAGGCACACCTGGGAGATACGTTGCAGGATTTAGTGCGCTGCATCTCCTTATGGTGATGTTTACAGGGGCCATTAGTACTAATTCCCACCTTGTAAACCGTGCTGATGAGACGTGTCTGGTTTGGGCAGAATTCAGTAAGGCTGACACTGCATGAGGTGTATGGATGGTCAGGTTGTGTCCCAACACTACATCTTTGCTTTTACTCACTAGCAATGCTATTGCTGCAACACTTCGCAAGCATGTGGGGAGAGACCGTGCTACGGTGTCCAATTGTGCACTGTAGTAAGCTACCGGCCTGCTGGCATCACCATGTTTCTGGGTTTGGATTTTGGTGAAACAGGGGAGCCCAACATGTGCAAAAATCCAATCGCATATTGAGTTTTGGAGGATAAAGACCACCTGTGACGTGCTGTTATACTTCTACTTTCTGGTACACTCATTACCTATAAAATTGGTTTATGGTCCGGTATTGCAACAACAATATTGCACTATGAGAGGCGCATTTTTTGCTTAGGTTTAGAACTCCTGTGCTGTGAGCTGACTCTATTACACTCTGAGCTTTGGATGACTAAAGACTCCCCGTGACGTGTCATCATCTTGGAAGTTTTCCGACTCCCCAGGCTGTGAGCAATAGACAGAAGACTACAATTTTTGATGTGCATGCTAAAATTTCCTCATCTGGTACGCTTAATACCTATATGAGTGTTGTCGTGACAGAAATCAAAATCTAAAATTACTGCACCATCAGGCACTTGTTCTTCATTTTCCTTTTCTACAGTTACATATTAGTAAGCATGATCGACAAAATATGCAAAATAAATTATAAACATGGGGAATCCAATCCCAATCTCAACTATCATAATAAAGCACGTACCCACAGGCATAAAGCGATAGGTCTAAATATAGATCCAGAAACCAAGTAGCACCAAATCAGAGCAATGAGCATAAATAAAGTTGAATAAAGAGATGCCAAGAGGTCACAGGAAACAGATCAGATTCATTCAGTCCGAATGGGGCAATCGTATTTAAATTAAAAATCCATTTCGCTTCCAATTTCAACAATGCCTTGTCCCTGTCACCTCCCCGAATGGCATCTGGGACATGGTCGATTATCTTATACTGCATTGATGTCAAAGGATGCCTATGTTCTCTGAAGTGTCTTGCAACGGGTTGATCGCAGAAAGAGATTTAACAACAGTAAGTCTACCATAAATATCCTTTTCTGCAGTGAGGTACACTGGTATTCCACAGGGAATAACATCGGGGATGTCTTAAAGCAGTTCCTCATGGGAGGGGATGCACTGTAGTGGGCACAAGAACCCGGCATCCAAAGGAAGCATCCTGGGAGGCGGAAGTAAGGCATAGAACCTAATGAACGTGTTCACTGAGGACCACGTAGCCACCAACAGACCAAGTAGAATGGGCCTTGATAGCAGCAGAAGCTGGGAGCCGAGCCTGTGCATAAGCTTGTGCAATCACCATTCTAATCCATTTGGCCAAGGTTTGTTTATTCACAGGCCAGCCACGTTTGTGGAAAAAAAAATGAAATATGACCTCCTGATAAAGGCAGTCCTTTCCACATAAATACAGAGAGCCGGTACCACATCCAAAAAACGCTCTTTGGAGGACAAACCAGAAGAGATGAGGGCCGGAACCATAATCTCCTAGTTAAGGTGAAAAGATGATACCACCTTAGGCAAATAACATGGGCGAGTTCGAATAACTGCCCGGTCACGGAGAAAAATCAGAAAGGGTGGATGACAGGATAAAGCACCTAAATCCGACACCCTCCTAGCAGAGGCAATAGCCAATAGAAAATAACTTTAAGCGTAAGGCATTTAAGGTCCACAGACTCAAGAGGTTCAAATGGAGACTCTTGTAGGGCATTCAGAACAACAGACAGATCCCATGGAGCCACAGGAGGGACATAGGGAGGCTGAATCCGTAAAACACCCTGAATAAAAGTAAGAACGTCAGGAAGAGACGCAATTTTTCTCTGAAACCACACCGACAAGGCAGAAATATGGACCTTGAGGAAGGCCAGACGAAGGCCCAAGTCTAGGCCTTGTTGTAGAAAAGCCAAAAGCCTGGAAGTTCTGAAAGTATATGCATCATAATTCTTAGCAGCACACCAGGTGAAGTAAGAATTCCAGACCCTGTAATAAATCCGAGCCGAAGCTGGCTTACGGGCTTTCAAAATAGTTTGAATGACCACCTCAGAGAATCCTTTTGCTCTCAGGAGTGATGCTTCAAGAGCCACGCTGTCAAAGCCAGTCTGGCCAGGTCGGGGTAGACACAAGGGCCCTGATTGCTAAGGAATAAAAAGGGGACACTCTATCGATAGACCCGGCAGGTCTGAGAACCAATGCCGTCTGGGCTATGCTGGAGCGACTAGAAGTAGTATTCCTCCTTCATGCTTGAACTTCCGTATTACCCTGGGCAGGAGTAACACTGGAGAGAACACATATGGCAGCCGAAAGTTCCATGGAATTGCCAGTGCATCCACGAATGCTGCTTGAGGATCCCATGTCCTTGCTCTGATCACCTTGTGATTGTATCAAAACGCCATCAGGTCTACATCTGGTAGGCCCCACTTGTCCACTAAGACTTGAAAGACTTCTGGATGAAGATTCACTCTATGGCATGTACGTCCTGACGACTGAGGAAGTCCACTTCCCAGTTGAGGACTCCCGGAATGAACACTGCTGATATCACTGGAAGATGGCGTTCCGCCCATTGAAAGATTTTTGACACTTCCCTCATTGCCATGCGGCTTCGAGTGCCGCCTTGATGATTTATGTACTCCACAGTGGTGGCGTTGTCTGATTGTACTTGAACAGGCCTGTTCTGTATCAGAGGCAGGGCAAGTGTCAACGCATTGAACACTGCCAGCAGTTCCAGAATGTTTATCGGGAGGAGAGATTCCTCTTTGGTCCATCAACCCTGGAGTGAGTGTTGCTCCAACACCGCGCCCCAACCCCGCATTCTGGCGTCCGTTGTCAGTAGGACCCAGTTGGAGATCCAGAAGGGATGGCCCCTGCTTAACTGTTGGTCCTGTAGATACCAGCTCAGTGACCGACATACCTCTGGGTTTAAGGAAATCATTTGAGACCTGATCCGATGGGGCAATCCATCCCACCTGGCAAGGATTAACCTCTGCAGAGGGCGGGAATGAAATTGAGTGTAATCTACCATGTCGAAAGCCGACACCAAGAGGCCTAGTACTTGCATCGCCGAGTGTATTGACACTCTTGGGTAAGAGAGGAAGTATCTGATCTTGTCCTGAAGTTTCAGAACTTCTCTGGAGACAGAAACAATCTTTGGCTGTGTGTGTCCAGCAGTGCCCCCAGGTGCACCATGCTCCAAGCAGGGACCAGCAAGGACTTCTTCTAATTGATGAGCCACCCGTGGGCTTGTAGGAATTGAACCAACATCTCCAGTTGACTGAGGAGGACATCTTGGGAGTTTGCCAGAATCAGCAAGTCGTCCAGATATGGCAGGATCCTGATTCCCTGATGACGGAGGAAAGCCGTCATCACGGCCATGACCTTGGTGAAAATCTGAGATGCTGCGGCCAGTCCAAATGGCAGAGCCTGGAATTGAAAATGAAGGTTGCCAATAGCAAACCGCAGATATTGCTGATGCAAAATGGCAATAGGTTTGTGCAGGTAAGCATTCTGTATGTCCAGGGACACCATATAGTCCTCGGATTCCATAGCCAGCACAATAGAGCGCAGGGTTTCCATACGGAATTTGGACACTCTCACAAACTTGTTCAATGATTTGAGGTTGAGGATAGGCCGTAAAGATCCATTTGGTTTTGGAACTAGAAACAGGGTCGAATAGTAGCCCCTGCCTCTCTGAGACAGAGGAACCGGCACTACCACTCCTGTTTCCAGGAAGGATTGTACAACCAGATGTAGAGCTTGCGCTTTCAACGGATTTGAGGGGAAAACTGTTGAACAGAACTGGCGAGGGGGACACCTCTTGAAAGCGATTGCGTACCGTAACCGTGAGAGATAACTTTCCGCACCCAGGCATCTGAAGTGGTCTTTAACTAGGCCTGGGTGAACCCCCAGGGGAGGCCCGCCCCGTCATGCAGCAGGCTGATAGGCGTCCCAAGATTCTTTAGATTTGGGCTTAGTGGTTTTGGACGTACGAGCCTGTCTCAGGTATGCCTGACCTTTTACTTTACCTGAAGGTCGAAAGGAACAAAAAGTTGTACTCTTAGCCTTTGGAGCAGAAGGATTAGTACTTGGGAGAAACGCAGACTTGGCTGTCGACAAGTCAGTCACAATTTTGTTCAGATCCTCCCCAAATAGTATGTCTCCCTTTTTGGAGTCCAGGTCCACGTTCCAGGACCTCAACCACAGAATCCGGTGAGCCAGGATAGACATAGTAGATGCCTTGGCTGCCATGACCCCTGCATCAGAGGCCGTCTAATCAATATAGTGAGAGGTTGTGGTAATATAAGACAAATATTGTCTGGCAGTGTCAGAAAAATCCTGAGGTAGCTTATCCTCAATTTCCTGAACCCATGCTTCAATTCCTTTTGCTGCTCAAGAGGCATCCCTCCACATGCTTATCCGTCGGTTCCGTCAGTGAAGTGACCGTGGTGACAGGCAGAGTAGATGACACCACCAGACGGGCGACATGAGAGTCCACCGGTGGTAGAATTTCCCACTTGTTACTCAACTCCGCAGGGATGGGATAACGAGCTAGCATCTTTTTAGACAGGGAAAACTTCTTTCCTGGAGATGAGCAGGATTCCTGACATATGTCAATTAGAAGGTCAGAATGTGGTAAAACTACTTTAGCAACCCTCTGACGTTTGAACTTATCAGGTTTCTTAGACGTAGCAGGGGGCTCAACGTCATCATCAATTTGGAGAATCAGCTTGCTAGCCTCCACTAGGTCAGGAACATCAACCTGTGTTGTAGATTACTCATCACAAGTAACTGTATTAGTGTCTGACGGATCAGTATATTCCCCATCCTCGTCTAAAGAATTATCCAAAATATTAGTGGATTGTGAGGAAAAAATGGCCCGCTTAGATGACCCCTTGGCTCCAGAAGAGCACAGGGTAGACTTTTGTCTAACCAAAGATTGATTTAATTGTTGTAACTGGGTAGACAGAGCATCCGCCCATGGCGGATTAACTACAGGGACAATATGTGGCTGTAATGGCACAGGAGGTCCCACAGGGGGCGTAAGACGTGTTACAAGCGTAGTCAGCATATTTGAAAATGCTGACCAAAGGTGGGTCCTGAGGGGCCACAGGTGCCGCAGGCGGACAGGGAGATGCATGACACCCAACATCTGAACCAGCAGCTATCGCTTCCCCTACTGGTAAATCCGTAGCGACAGCACTACATGATGCAGGAGCATCCGTGGATGTCCCGCCCTGTGTAGCAGATATTATATGGGATGTAGCCATAGGGCGTAACAGTACAGTACCCCGGTGTGGGGTGACTGAAAAACCCAGTGAGAAATACAAAACAGTATACTCTGTGTAGCACTATATATTATATGAGACCCTGACGCACCTAGCCCCTAGGGTACAGAATATAGTGATAGCAAAAC
Organism: Pseudophryne corroboree; assembly: GCF_028390025.1. Lineage (NCBI taxonomy): Eukaryota > Metazoa > Chordata > Amphibia > Anura > Myobatrachidae > Pseudophryne > Pseudophryne corroboree. The sequence continues at coordinate 243,069,702 of NC_086447.1, read as the reverse complement.
ATGTGATACACAAGAATGGAATCCACACAGCAGCTACAGGGACACTCAGTCACAGGTACAATGCAGGAATTATTATAGATAAACAATAAAACTGCACTGGACTAGTAAGTTACATATAAATATGTATGTATACAGATATAACAATGCACAGTAAACACTGGATGTATATCACAGAATACTTGTACTAAATATTCAGATAGCAGTACACTTGTTCTTAAATAACACTGTCAAAAATGACATGTAAAATACTTAAGTGCCTGTAAATGCAAAGTGCTGATGATACAAGCGGATTTACAGAGGAGACAGTGCCCAGCAGTCCCGGAGATCAGCCCAGCTATGTATTGGCACCAAAATCTCTGTCAGGGAGTGAGGGAGAGAGAACTGCAGCTCCAGGGTGGGAACACCAGCAGTAGATGGCGCCCAGAGCTGAGGCAGGGGCTACCAGGGACATACGGTGTCACTGGGGGCTACAGGTCAGTGCCTTATCCCCTCTGCTGGACTTCACCAGCGGGTACAGTGGAGCCTGTTATAAACAGATTTTAGTAAATCTGACCTGTTACTCCTTGTCCTGGTGGATATAGTGGGGTCCCTGTGCGGCACAGTGACCACGCTAGCCGCAGTCTGTCTCCTGGGACCGTGACTGGATCACGATTTACCAGCAGGTCCCACCTGGGGGACCCCCTTACCTCTTCCCTTTAGTGCAGCCACACAATCCTGGAGAGCAGCAGCCGCAGTGGTGGTGTGCCTGAAAATCGGTGCGTCTCCGCTGCAAGTACCTGGGAACCCAGCCGCGGGATTTTGCAGCGCCACTGAGGAAGGTGATGGAGCCACAGCACAGCATGTCATAAAGACAATGAAAGTGCTGTGGTCCTTAAAGTCTTCTAAAAAGCTCTTTTCAGGGCTGCCTAGCGCAGCCCCACCTGTTAGTGACCTGCACTGCAGGCACCAACTTACAAACTGAGCTCCAGTGCCTGGAGGTGGGGCTATAGAGGAGGCGGTGCAGTGCATCCTGGGAACAGTCAAAGTTTTAGCCTGTTGGTGCCTCGGATCAAGATCCATTCTCTACACTCCCGATGTTATTCCCTGTGGAATACCAGTGTACCCCGCTGCAGAAAGAGGAGAAAAGAGGAGTGCAGAGGAGATGTGTGGAGAGAATAGGAGATCAGAGGAGAGGGGTGGAGAGGAAGAGCAGACAGGAGAGAAGAGGAGAGAAGGGACCAAATGTATTAAGTCTTAACAAGAGATAAAGTGGCGACGGATAATGTACCAGCCAACCAGTCATTTTTCAAACACAGCCTGTGACATGGCAGTTAGGAATAGAGATGAGCGCCTGAAATTTTTCGGGTTTTGTGTTTTGGTTTTGGGTTCGGTTCCGCGGCCGTGTTTTGGGTTCGAACGCGTTTTGGCAAAACCTCACCGAATTTTTTTTGTCGGATTCGGGTGTGTTTTGGATTCGGGTGTTTTTTTCAAAAAACACTAAAAAACAGCTTAAATCATAGAATTTGGGGGTCATTTTGATCCCAAAGTATTATTAACCTCAAAAACCATAATTTACACTCATTTTCAGTCTATTCTGAATACCTCACACCTCACAATATTATTTTTAGTCCTAAAATTTGCACCGAGGTCGCTGTGTGAGTAAGATAAGCGACCCTAGTGGCCGACACAAACACCGGGCCCATCTAGGAGTGGCACTGCAGTGTCACGCAGGATGTCCCTTCCAAAAAACCCTCCCCAAACAGCACATGACGCAAAGAAAAAAAGAGGCGCAATGAGGTAGCTGTGTGAGTAAGATTAGCGACCCTAGTGGCCGACACAAACACCGGGCCCATCTAGGAGTGGCACTGCAGTGTCACGCAGGATGGCCCTTCCAAAAAACCCTCCCCAAACAGCACATGACGCAAAGAAAAAAAGAGGCGCAATGAGGTAGCTGTGTGAGTAAGATTAGCGACCCTAGTGGCCGACACAAACACCGGGCCCATCTAGGAGTGGCACTGCAGTGTCACGCAGGATGTCCCTTCCAAAAAACCCTCCCCAAACAGCACATGATGCAAAGAAAAAAAGAGGCGCAATGAGGTAGCTGTGTGAGTAAGATTAGCGACCCTAGTGGCCGACACAAACACCGGGCCCATCTAGGAGTGGCACTGCAGTGTCACGCAGGATGTCCCTTCCAAAAAACCCTCCCCAAACAGCACATGACGCAAAGAAAAAAAGAGGCGCAATGAGGTAGCTGACTGTGTGAGTAAGATTAGCGACCCTAGTGGCCGACACAAACACCGGGCCCATTTAGGAGTGGCACTGCAGTGTCACGCAGGATGTCCCTTCCAAAAAACCCTCCCCAATCAGCACATGATGCAAAGAAAAAGAAAAGAAAAAAGAGGTGCAAGATGGAATTGTCCTTGGGCCCTCCCACCCACCCTTATGTTGTATAAACAAAACAGGACATGCACACTTTAACCAACCCATCATTTCAGTGACAGGGTCTGCCACACGACTGTGACTGATATGACGGGTTGGTTTGGACCCCCCCCAAAAAAGAAGCAATTAATCTCTCCTTGCACAAACTGGCTCTACAGAGGCAAGATGTCCACCTCATCATCACCCTCCGATATATCACCGTGTACATCCCCCTCCTCACAGATTATCAATTCGTCCCCACTGGAATCCACCATCTCAGCTCCCTGTGTACTTTGTGGAGGCAATTGCTGCTGGTCAATGTCTCCGCGGAGGAATTGATTATAATTCATTTTAATGAACATCATCTTCTCCACATTTTCTGGATGTAACCTCGTACCCCGATTGCTGACAAGGTGAGCGGCGGCACTAAACACTCTTTCGGAGTACACACTTGTGGGAGGGCAACTTAGGTAGAATAAAGCCAGTTTGTGCAAGGGCCTCCAAATTGCCTCTTTTTCCTGCCAGTATAAGTACGGACTGTGTGACGTGCCTACTTGGATGCGGTCACTCATATAATCCTCCACCATTCTATCAATGTTGAGAGAATCATATGCAGTGACAGTAGACGACATGTCCGTAATCGTTGTCAGGTCCTTCAGTCCGGACCAGATGTCAGCATCAGCAGTCGCTCCAGACTGCCCTGCATCACCGCCAGCGGGTGGGCTCGGAATTCTGAGCCTTTTCCTCGCACCCCCAGTTGCGGGAGAATGTGAAGGAGGAGATGTTGACAGGTCGCGTTCCGCTTGACTTGACAATTTTGTCACCAGCAGGTCTTTCAACCCCAGCAGACTTGTGTCTGCCGGAAAGAGAGATCCAAGGTAGGCTTTAAATCTAGGATCGAGCACGGTGGCCAAAATGTAGTGCTCTGATTTCAACAGATTGACCACCCGTGAATCCTTGTTAAGCGAATTAAGGGCTCCATCCACAAGTCCCACATGCCTAGCGGAATCGCTCCGTGTTAGCTCCTCCTTCAATGTCTCCAGCTTCTTCTGCAAAAGGCTGATGAGGGGAATGACCTGACTCAGGCTGGCAGTGTCTGAACTGACTTCACGTGTGGCAAGTTCAAAGGGCATCAGAACCTTGCACAACGTTGAAATCATTCTCCACTGCGCTTGAGACAGGTGCATTCCACCTACTATATCGTGCTCAATTGTATAGGCTTGAATGGCCTTTTGCTGCTCCTCCAACCTCTGAAGCATATAGAGGGTTGAATTCCACCTCGTTACCACTTCTTGCTTCAGATGATGGCAGGGCAGGTTCAGTAGTTTTTGGTGGTGCTCCAGTCTTCTGTACGTGGTGCCTGTACGCCGAAAGTGTCCCGCAATTCTTCTGGCCACCGACAGCATCTCTTGCACGCCCCTGTCGTTTTTTAAAAAATTCTGCACCACCAAATTCAAGGTATGTGCAAAACATGGGACGTGCTGGAATTTGCCCATATTTAATGCACACACAATATTGCTGGCGTTGTCCGATGCCACAAATCCACAGGAGAGTCCAATTGGGGTAAGCCATTCCGCGATGATCTTCCTCAGTTGCCGTAAGAGGTTTTCAGCTGTGTGCGTATTCTGGAAACCGGTGATACAAAGCGTAGCCTGCCTAGGAAAGAGTTGGCGTTTGCGAGATGCTGCTACTGGTGCCGCCGCTGCTGTTCTTGCGGCGGGAGTCCATACATCTACCCAGTGGGCTGTCACAGTCATATAGTCCTGACCCTGCCCTGCTCCACTTGTCCACATGTCCGTGGTTAAGTGGACATTGGGTACAGCTGCATTTTTTAGGACACTGGTGACTCTTTTTCTGAGGTCTGTGTACATTTTCGGTATCGCCTGCCTAGAGAAATGGAACCTAGATGGTATTTGGTACCGGGGACACAGTACCTCCAACAAGTCTCTAGTTGGCTCTGCAGTAATGATGGATACCGGAACCACGTTTCTCACCACCCAGGATGCCAAGGCCTCAGTTATCCGCTTTGCAGTAGGATGACTGCTGTGATATTTCATCTTCCTCGCAAAGGACTGTTGAACAGTCAATTGCTTACTGGAAGTAGTACAAGTGGGCTTACGACTTCCCCTCTGGGATGACCATCGACTCCCAGCGGCAACAACAGCAGCGCCAGCAGCAGTAGGCGTTACACGCAAGGATGCATCGGAGGAATCCCAGGCAGGAGAGGACTCGTCAGAATTGCCAGTGACATGGCCTGCAGGACTATTGGCATTCCTGGGGAAGGAGGAAATTGACACTGAGGGAGTTGGTGGGGTGGTTTGCGTGAGCTTGGTTACAAGAGGAAGGGATTTACTGGTCAGTGGACTGCTTCCGCTGTCACCCAAAGTTTTTGAACTTGTCACTGACTTATTATGAATGCGCTGCAGGTGACGTATAAGGGAGGATGTTCCGAGGTGGTTAACGTCCTTACCCCTACTTATTACAGCTTGACAAAGGGAACACACGGCTTGACACCTGTTGTCCGCATTTCTGGTGAAATACCTCCACACCGAAGAGCTGATTTTTTTGGTATTTTCACCTGGCATGTCAACGGCCATATTCCTCCCACAGACAACAGGTGTCTCCCCGGGTGCCTGACTTAAACAAACCACCTCACCATCAGAATCCTCCTGGTCAATTTCCTCCCCAGCGCCAGCAACACCCATATCCTCCTCATCCTGGTGTACTTCAACACTGACATCTTCAATCTGACTATCAGGAACTGGACTGCGGGTGCTCCTTCCAGCACTTGCAGGGGGCGTGCAAATGGTGGAAGGCGCATGCTCTTCACGTCCAGTGTTGGGAAGGTCAGGCATCGCAACCGACACAATTGGACTCTCCTTGTGGATTTGGGATTTCGAAGAATGCACAGTTCTTTGCTGTGCTGCTTTTGCCAGCTTGAGTCTTTTCATTTTTCTAGCGAGAGGCTGAGTGCTTCCATCCTCATGTGAAGCTGAACCACTAGCCATGAACATAGGCCAGGGCCTCAGCCGTTCCTTGCCACTCCGTGTCGTAAATGGCATATTGGCAAGTTTACGCTTCTCCTCCGACAATTTTATTTTAGGTTTTGGAGTCCTTTTTTTTCTGATATTTGGTGTTTTGGATTTGACATGCTCTGTACTATGACATTGGGCATCGGCCTTGGCAGACGACGCTGCTGGCATTTCATCGTCTCGGCCATGACTAGTGGCAGCAGCTTCAGCACGAGGTGGAAGTGGATCTTGATCTTTCCCTAATTTTGGAACCTCAACATTTTTGTTCTCCATATTTTAATAGGCACAACTAAAAGGCACCTCAGGTAAACAATGGAGATGGATACTAGTATACAATTATGGACTGCCTGCCGAGTGCAGACACAGAGGTAGCCACAGCCGTGAACTACCGTACTGTACTGTGTCTGCTGCTAATATAGACTGGTTGATAAAGAGATGTCTATGTAACTATGTATGTATAAAGAAGAAAGAAAAAAAAACCACGGTTAGGTGGTATACAATTATGGACGGACTGCCTGCCGAGTGCAGACACAGAGGTAGCCACAGCCGTGAACTACCGTACTGTACTGTGTCTGCTGCTAATATAGACTGGTTGATAAAGAGATGTCTATGTAACTATGTATGTATAAAGAAGAAAGAAAAAAAAACCACGGTTAGGTGGTATACAATTATGGACGGACTGCCTGCCGAGTGCAGACACAGAGGTAGCCACAGCCGTGAACTACCGTACTGTACTGTGTCTGCTGCTAATATAGACTGGTTGATAAAGAGATGTCGTAGTAGTATGTATGTATAAAGAAGAAAAAAAAACCACGGTTAGGTGGTATATACAATTATGGACGGGCTGCCGAGTGCCGACACAGAGGTAGCCACAGCCGTGAACTACCGCACTGTACTGTGTCTGCTGCTAATATATAGACTGGTTGATAAAGAGATAGTATACTCGTAACTAGTATGTATGTATAAAGAAAGAAAAAAAAACCACGGTTAGGTGGTATATACAATTATGGACGGGCTGCCGAGTGCCGACACAGAGGTAGCCACAGCCGTGAACTACCGCACTGTACTGTGTCTGCTGCTAATATAGACTGGTTGATAAAGAGATAGTATACTCGTAACTAGTATGTATGTATAAAGAAAGAAAAAAAAACCACGGTTAGGTGGTATACAATTATGGACGGACTGCCTGCCGAGTGCAGACACAGAGGTAGCCACAGCCGTGAACTACCGTACTGTACTGTGTCTGCTGCTAATATAGACTGGTTGATAAAGAGATGTCGTAGTAGTATGTATGTATAAAGAAGAAAAAAAAACCACGGTTAGGTGGTATATACAATTATGGACGGGCTGCCGAGTGCCGACACAGAGGTAGCCACAGCCGTGAACTACCGCACTGTACTGTGTCTGCTGCTAATATATAGACTGGTTGATAAAGAGATAGTATACTCGTAACTAGTATGTATGTATAAAGAAAGAAAAAAAAACCACGGTTAGGTGGTATATACAATTATGGACGGGCTGCCGAGTGCCGACACAGAGGTAGCCACAGCCGTGAACTACCGCACTGTACTGTGTCTGCTGCTAATATATAGACTGGTTGATAAAGAGATAGTATACTCGTAACTAGTATGTATGTATAAAGAAAGAAAAAAAAACCACGGTTAGGTGGTATATACAATTATGGACGGGCTGCCGAGTGCCGACACAGAGGTAGCCACAGCCGTGAACTACCGTACTGTACTGTGTCTGCTGCTAATATAGACTGGTTGATAAAGAGATGTCTATGTAACTATGTATGTATAAAGAAGAAAGAAAAAAAAACCACGGTTAGGTGGTATACAATTATGGACGGACTGCCTGCCGAGTGCAGACACAGAGGTAGCCACAGCCGTGAACTACCGTACTGTACTGTGTCTGCTGCTAATATAGACTGGTTGATAAAGAGATGTCGTAGTAGTATGTATGTATAAAGAAGAAAAAAAAACCACGGTTAGGTGGTATATACAATTATGGACGGGCTGCCGAGTGCCGACACAGAGGTAGCCACAGCCGTGAACTACCGCACTGTACTGTGTCTGCTGCTAATATATAGACTGGTTGATAAAGAGATAGTATACTCGTAACTAGTATGTATGTATAAAGAAAGAAAAAAAAACCACGGTTAGGTGGTATATACAATTATGGACGGGCTGCCGAGTGCCGACACAGAGGTAGCCACAGCCGTGAACTACCGCACTGTACTGTGTCTGCTGCTAATATAGACTGGTTGATAAAGAGATAGTATACTCGTAACTAGTATGTATGTATAAAGAAAGAAAAAAAAACCACGGTTAGGTGGTATACAATTATGGACGGACTGCCTGCCGAGTGCAGACACAGAGGTAGCCACAGCCGTGAACTACCGTACTGTACTGTGTCTGCTGCTAATATAGACTGGTTGATAAAGAGATGTCGTAGTAGTATGTATGTATAAAGAAGAAAAAAAAACCACGGTTAGGTGGTATATACAATTATGGACGGGCTGCCGAGTGCCGACACAGAGGTAGCCACAGCCGTGAACTACCGCACTGTACTGTGTCTGCTGCTAATATATAGACTGGTTGATAAAGAGATAGTATACTCGTAACTAGTATGTATGTATAAAGAAAGAAAAAAAAACCACGGTTAGGTGGTATATACAATTATGGACGGGCTGCCGAGTGCCGACACAGAGGTAGCCACAGCCGTGAACTACCGCACTGTACTGTGTCTGCTGCTAATATATAGACTGGTTGATAAAGAGATAGTATACTCGTAACTAGTATGTATGTATAAAGAAAGAAAAAAAAACCACGGTTAGGTGGTATATACAATTATGGACGGGCTGCCGAGTGCCGACACAGAGGTAGCCACAGCCGTGAACTACCGCACTGTACTGTGTCTGCTGCTAATATATAGACTGGTTGATAAAGAGATAGTATACTCGTAACTAGTATGTATGTATAAAGAAAGAAAAAAAAACCACGGTTAGGTGGTATATACAATTATGGACGGGCTGCCGAGTGCCGACACAGAGGTAGCCACAGCCGTGAACTACCGCACTGTACTGTGTCTGCTGCTAATATAGACTGGTTGATAAAGAGATAGTATACTCGTAACTAGTATGTATGTATAAAGAAAGAAAAAAAAACCACGGTTAGGTGGTATATACAATTATGGACGGGCTGCCGAGTGCCGACACAGAGGTAGCCACAGCCGTGAACTACCGCACTGTACTGTGTCTGCTGCTAATATAGACTGGTTGATAAAGAGATAGTATACTCGTAACTAGTATGACTATAAAGAAAGAAAAAAAAACCACGGTTAGGTGGTATATACAATTATGGACGGGCTGCCGAGTGCCGACACAGAGGTAGCCACAGCCGTGAACTACCGCACTGTACTGTGTCTGCTGCTAATATAGACTGGTTGATAAAGAGATAGTATACTACTAATATTATATATACTGGTGGTCAGGTCACTGGTCACTAGTCACACTGGCAGTGGCACTCCTGCAGCAAAAGTGTGCACTGTTTAATTTTAATATAATATTATGTACTCCTGGCTCCTGCTATAACCTATAACTGGCACTGCAGTGCTCCCCAGTCTCCCCCACAATTATAAGCTGTGTGAGCTGAGCACAGTCAGATATATATATACATTGATGCAGCACACTGGGCTGAGCAGTGCACACAGATATGGTATGTGACTGAGTCACTGTGTGTATCGTTTTTTTCAGGCAGAGAACGGATATATTAAATAAAACAAACAACTGCACTGTCTGGTGGTCACTGTGGTCGTCAGTCACTAAACTCTGCACTCTCTTCTACAGTATCACAGCCTCAGGTCAATCTCTCTCTCTCTCTCTCTCAACCCTAATCTAAATGGAGAGGACGCCAGCCACGTCCTCTCCCTATCAATCTCAATGCACGTGTGAAAATGGCGGCAACGCGCGGCTCCTTATATAGAATCCGAGTCTCGCAAGAATCCGACAGCGTCATGATGACGTTCGGGCGCGCTCGGGTTAACCGAGCAAGGCGGGAGGATCCGAGTCTGCTCGGACCCGTGAAAAAAACATGAAGTTCGTGCGGGTTCGGATTCAGAGAAACCGAACCCGCTCATCTCTAGTTAGGAAGCTGATTGGCTGGTCATTTATCACTCTTTCTCCGTCTCCACTTTATCTCTTGTTAAGGCTTAATACACTTGGGTCAAGATGAGAAATCATGTGACATCCAGCAGTCTGAAAGATCCATCAATGAGCTTGGACAATATAAAAACAAATCTACTGGAACAGGGAACAGGCCCAAACTCACTGCAAAGGGCCAACTGCACAAAATGGTGAAAACATCTTTTCATGAGGCCATAGCTGACAAGAAGAAGAGGAAGAGACCAGACAGCAGCATAAGTAGGTGAAGCCTGACGAAAAGCGGAAGAGGAAACACCAGGATGTGGCTGCGATCCAACAGAAGAAAGTAAAGAAGAATGCCGATTTCACTCCTGCATTGAACAGACCAGGTAAGGAAGGATAAATGAGTTTAACATAAAAAAAACCGTTTCTAAGGGGGAGATTCAAATGTTTGAAAAGTCAGTTGGGAGTCTGTTTTTTCTTATCTAATAGACAGGGAAAACCAGACGCCCAACCGACTTTTCAAACAATTGAATTTCATCCTAAATATGGTTTCTCCTACTGCTGCTAACTATAGATCAAACTGTGTCTCATATTTTTCTTATTGTTTCATTCACATAGAGTGTGGTATTGTGGCAGCCAAAAATTACATGAGAAATTGAAGCATTGTTTGAATTTGACTCAATCTGCCAAACAAATGGCCCTTAGAGACCTGTAAACTTGAAGTGATTCCCACTATAGTCAGCTATAAAATGTACTACCTACTGTATGTTACTTTTGAAATAGTAGCAAATTCTCCAAAAAATATACTAAAGGACAGTACTTTCTCCTTCCCCTTTCACACCGCACAAATAACCCAGTTATGCCAGGTTGACACGGGTCTGAAAAGGGCCAGGGATGAATTTCTGAGTCGCCTGACCCGGTAATTCAACCCAGGTTTAAGAAGGGTTATTCCCGGATAATTACCGGGTCAGGCGCAGTGTGAACGGGTTACCCGGGTCGATGTGGCCTGGTACCTGTTCACTGCACAGGGAGAGGCGGCGTGGAGATGATCTCTTCCCCCAGCGCTGCCTCCGTCCACGTCCCTGATGCCGGCTCCGTCTCCACCCCTGGATGGCAACCCGAACCGGCATATTGCCGGGTCGGGATTGCGATGTGTAGGGTCCAATGCAGGTTCCCACCTAGGAAGGACCCGTTTCCAATTCCTGGATGTGACCCGGCATTGCGATCTGAAAGTGGTATTTGTGTTTCAGTGTTGGAGGTTGTCACAATATCGGGTGCTGTTAAAGGGACTGCCTAGGACTACCTGTGATTGGTCTTTTTTTAATCATCCTTAGCTGTTTCAACTGTAAACCACTACTTTTACTTTTAGTGATTGTCCTCCTGTAGTTACTTTTTTTTGCACTGTGCTTGTTGTTTTGGGATTGGCTGCAGATTGAGGGGAGGATGTGACATTACTCCAGAATTAGGACGTGCCTCGGAGTTATACCAAGCACTACTTATTGTTTGCTTCAATATCATTTTAAGTACTTAAAACCAAAATGTTACTGGTTTGTTAAGAGGATGTTAATGAAACATAACTAATGGTGAGGTGATAAGAAAAAAAACCTCATACAAAATAAAAAGCAATAAAAGGTAGTACCTTTAATAGCAAAATACTCAATACTGCAGCTGCTAAAAGATTGTTAAAAACAATGTCCACTCAATCAAAATAATAGTTATGTATAGTATATTTTATTGATATTTGACTGAGCTGTCCTACATATATCTAGATGGGAAGTTGGCATTTTGTAGGGAACGTTCATTGATAGACTGAAAGAGTCTATAATACTTTAGGGGAGATGTCAGGGCCTAACCAGGTGTGTGTCAGTGGTGCCTGACATACAGCGGATATGCACTGTCAGGGCAGAACCGCCGGTAACACCCGCAGTTCCGCGCCGCAATGTGCATCCATGGTAGTAGCCGCAGCGCCTGCCTACTTGTTACAGCTGGGCAGTGCTGTAGCTTATCAGCAGTATGCTGTGCTCTTCCCAGCTACTCGTTCTTGCATTGTGTACTGTAAGGGACTGGGTGCTTGTTACAGCAGGGCAGTGCTGTAGCTTATCGGCAGTATGCTGTGCTCCTCCCAGCTACTCGTTCTTGCATTGTGTACTGTAAGGGACTGGGTGCTTGTTACAGCCAGGCAGTGCTGTAGCTTATCGGCAGTATGCTGTGCTCCTCCCAGCTACTCGTTCTTGCATTGTGTACTATAAGGGACTGGGTGCTTGTTACAGCCGGGCAGTGCTGTAGCTTATCGGCAGTATGCTGTGCTCCTCCCAGCTACTCGTTCTTGCATTGTGTACTGTAAGGGACTGGGTGCTTGTTACAGCCGGGCAGTGCTGTAGCTTATCGGCAGTATGCTGTGCTCCTCCCAGCTTCTCGTTCTTGCATTGTGTACTGTAAGGGACTGGGTGCTTGTTACAGCCGGGCAGTGCTGTAGCTTATCGGCAGTATGCTGTGCTCCTCCCAGCTACTCGTTCTTGCATTGTGTACTGTAAGGGACTGGGTGCTTGTTACAGCCGGGCAGTGCTGTAGCTTATCGGCAGTATGCTGTGCTCCTCCCAGCTTCTCGTTCTTGCATTGTGTACTGTAAGGGACTGGGTGCTTGTTACAGCCGGGCAGTGCTGTAGCTTATTGGCAGTATGCTGTGCTCCTCCCAGCTACTCGTTCTTGCATTGTGTACTGTAAGGGACTGGGTGCTTGTTACAGCCGGGCAGTGCTGTAGCTTATTGGCAGTATGCTGTGCTCCTCCCAGCTACTCGTTCTTGCATTGTGTACTGTAAGGGACTGGGTGCTTGTTACAGCTGGGCAGTGCTGTAGCTTATCGGCAGTATGCTGTGCTCCTCCCAGCTACTCGTTCTTGCATTGTGTACTGTAAGGGACTGGGTGCTTGTTACAGACAGGCAGCATGGTATGAAAACTTGGGGATGATTTTTACGATTTACAACCAGTGCATTTCTTCACCTCCAGCATTGTGATTGGTCAGATATCTAGTGCTAGCTTGTCTGTGAAACAATATTACCTTTACAGTGCGACACGTGCCAGAAGTCGAGAATCTGGTTGAAGATGCTTTATTTAGGTTTCAAAGGGAAAGGTTCAGGCAACTAGCACCTTTGGCCCATTCCATCTAATGTTTGGCAGATCATTAAGCCAGCACAGTTAATTCCCTCAACACACCACAAGTACAGTACTATGTGGAAAGTGTTTCTAAAATTTCTAGGGGCCAACCCAGGTAAAGCTAGAATGCACGTGCTATTAGACTACATCTGGGAGAAGTGCTCTTCAGGGCATTCTAAGGCATCCATGGCTGGTAACCTTGCAGGCATTACCTTTTTTTCTGATGTCTTCAAAGGTGATTCTTATTAAAGGCTCTGAAAGGCTGCTGAAAACGCCAATCCAGAAAAGGAGGTAAAAATACAGAAAAAGAGATGGCTCACGGATGTTGTTGCATTTAATCGTGTCGCCTGGTAGGGTCGCTATCGGCCCCTTTGAAGTGGTTGTTTATCTGGTGGCTTTAACTTTGCTTTTACTTCGGGCATTTTGGATAGGGGAGCATGTGCCTTTTTCCAGAACCTCAACTGACACAGATTTTCTGTGTACTAATGTACTGATCAGGGAGTCAGGACTGGAAGAGATCAATTGATTTCCCGTTCACCCTATGAGAATAAAGATATCTGCCCACTCCAGTTGACAACCTGTTATGTATCACTAAAACACTGAGTTTTCTCAATTTACAATAAGTAGGCTAGTCAACATTTTTGTTTCTGATGTATTAAACTGTAATGTACTGTATAATAAAAAATATTTGATACAGGCTAAAACAATGATATTTCATAAATGAAATACAACTTAAGACTTTTGATATGACAGTGTATCATGGCACTAGGAGGGTTACAGCTTGGATCAGGACCCCTTGGGCTAGCTGAGAGTACTGGTATATAGGAGAAGCTGGGTGGTCTAATTATGATGTTCCTCTTGCTGCCCAATAGAGGGTGAGGAGATGAGCTGCTGCTAAAGAGAAGATCCAATTTGGATATCAAGAGCAATGTTAGCTGCCCAGGAAAGTGAATAGGCACTGGAGTAGGATGCAGGATACACTGAGTTTGGGTATGCCAGTGCAGTCCTTTGGGACTACATGATTGCTGGAACACATAGATAGACACGAAAACACAAGCAGAAAAGAAGATTTATGGTAGACTTACCATTGTTAAATCTCTTTCTGCAAGGTACATTGGTTCCACAGGGAAAACATCGGGGTGTAGAGATGGATCTTGATCCAGGCACCAACAGGCTAAAGCTTTAGACTGACCCAGGATGCATTGGGGCCTCCTCTATAACCCTGCCTCCAGGTACTGTGAGCTCAGTTTCGTTAACCAGTCCAATGCAGGAGCAGGTAAAATATATGGCAGATAATAGTCACATAGAACCATGTTCTCAAGACAGGAGAAGGGACTAGCGGCTAATGCCATACAAGCCCATAGAAGCTAGGTGCGTCAGGGTGCGCGCCCTGTGGAACCAATGTACCTCGCAGAAAGAGATTTAACAATGGTAAGTCTACCATAAATCTCCTTTTCTGCATCGGGTACCTTGGTTTCCACAGAGAAAAAACATTGGGGATGTCCTAAAGCAGTTCCTCATGGGAGGGGATGCACCGTAGCGGGTATGAGAACCCGGCGTCCAAAGGAAGCATCCTGGGAGGTGGCAGTATCAGAGGCAGAGAACCTAATGAACATGTTCACGGAGGACCACTTAGCCACCTTGCACAATTGTTCAGCGGGCGCACCTCGGCGGGCCACCCAAGAAGGTCCAACAGAACGAGTAGAATGGGCTTTAATAGCAGCAGGAGCTGGAAGACCAGCCTGTGCATATGCTTGTGCAATCACCATTCTAATCCATCTGGCCAATGTTTGCTTGTTTGCAGGTCAGCCACGTTTGTGAACACCAAAAAGTACAAAAAGGGTATCTGACCTCCTAATAGAGGCAGTCCTCTCCACGTAAATACGGAGAACTCGTACCACATCCAAAGACCGCTCTTTGGAGGACAAACCAGAAGAGATAAAGGCCGGAACCACAATCTCTTGGTTAAGATGGAAAGATGACACCACCTTAGGTAGATAACCAGGGCGAGTTCTAAGAACTTTCCGGTCACGGTGAAAAATCAGAAAGGGTGGATGGCAGGACAAAGCGCCTAAGTCCGACACTCTCATGGCAGAGACAATAGCCAGTAGGAACAGGACCTTGACCGTCAGCCATTTTAGGTCCACTGACTCGAGAGGTTCAAATGGAGACTCTTGCAGGGTATTTAGGACAAAAGACAGATCCCAAGAAGCCACAGGAGGGACATAGGGAGGCTGAATCCGTAAACATCCTGAGTGAACGTATGGACGTCAGGAAGAGACGCAATTTTTCTCTGAAACCACACCGACAAGGCAGAGATATGAACCTTGAGGGAGGCCAGACGAAGGCCTAAATCCAGGCCTTGTTGCAGAAAAGCCGGAAGTCTGGCAGTACTGAATTTGTATGCATCGTAATTCCTATCAGCACACCAGGTGAAGTAAGAATTCCAGACCCTATAATAAATCCGCGCAGATGCCGGTTTGCGGGCCTTCAGCATAGTTTGGATAACCGCCTCAGAGAATCCTTTTGCCTTCTGGAGTGATGCTTCAAGAGCCACGCCATCAAAGCCAGTCTGGCCAGGTCCGGGTAGACACAAGAGCCCTGAACAAGGAGGTCTGGGCGTTGAGGAAGGAGAAGAGGATGCTCTGTCGATAGACCCTGCAGGTCTGAGACCCAATGCCGTCTTGGCCACGCTGGAGCGACTAGAAGTAGTATTACTCCTTCTTGTTTGAACTTCCGCAGTACCCTGGGCAGGAGTGACACAGGAGGGAATGCGTATGGCAGCCGAAAGTTCCATGGGATTGCCAGTGCGTCTACAAATGTTGCTTCAGGATCCCTGGTTCTTGGTCCGAAGACTGGAACTTTGTGATTGTGTCGAGACGCCATCAGGTCTACTCTGGAAGGCCCCACTTGTCCCCTAGGAGTTGAAAGACTTCCGGATGAAGACTCCACTCTCCGGCGTGCACGTCCTGACAACTAAGGAAATCTGCTTCCCAGTTGAGGACTCTCGGAATGAACACTGCCGATATTGCTGGTAGATGGCGTTCTGCCCAATGAATGATTTTTGACACTTCCAACATTGCCATGCAGCTTCTAGTACCACCTTGATGGATTGCATACGCCACCATGGTGGCGTTGTCTGACTGTACTTGAACAGGCGTGTTCTGTATCAGAGGCAGGGTGAGATACAAAGCATTGAACACTGCCCGCAATTCCAGGATGTTTATCGGGAGGAGTGATTCCTCCGTGGTCCACCGTCCCTGGAAAGAGTGTTGCTCCAACACCGCACCACAACCCCTCAAATTGGCATCCGTAGACAGTAGAACCCAGTTGGGAATCCAGAAGGGACGTCCCCTGCTCAACTTCTAGTCCTGTAGCCACCAGGTCAACGACAGACGAACCTTCGGAGTCAAGGAGATCATGTGAGACTTGATCCGATGAGGTAGGTCATGCCACTTAGAAAGGATTAATCTCTGCAGAGGGCGGGAATGAAATTGAACGTACCCTACCATGTCGAACGCCGACACCATGAGGCCTAGTACTTGCATCGCCGAATGTATCGACACTCTTGGGAGAGATAGGAAGTATCTGATCCTGTCCTGAAGTTTCAGGACCTTCTTTGGAGACAGAAACAGCCGTTGACTGTGTGTGTCCAGCAGTGCCCCCAGGTGCACCATGCTTCTAGCAGGGACCAGCAAGGACTTCTTCCAGTAGATAAGCCACCCGTGGGCTTGTAGGAAGTCTATCGTTATGTGTAGATGACTGGTGAGGACATCATGGGAGTTTGACAGAATCAGCAAGTTGTCCAGATACAGCAGGATCTTGACTCCCTGGTGATGGAGATGGGCCGTCATCACGGCCATGACCTTGGTGAAGATCCGAGGGGCCATGGCCAGTCCAAATGGCAGAGCCTGGAATTAATAGTGAAGGTTGCCAATAGCAAACCGCAGATATTGCTGATGCGATATGGCAATAGGTATGTACAGGTAAGCATCTTATAATAATAATAATAATTAGGGACAAACAGTACGTCTCTTCTTATCAACATTGGAGAAAGCAGATTATCTAATACTGGCCATTAACATAAAGGGGCGTGCACACACATTGGGAACCAATCATTGCCATGTAACAAGCATATAATGATCTAAGGACTCAAGACTTGAAATCCTAGAAAAAGACAGATTGCTGAAACGCGTTGGAGGACTTGTCTCACTATACACTGCACTTTACAGACATCTCTCCCCGGCTGGAGAGAGGGATCCCCGAGCAACAGGGGCTAATCGAACACTCCCGCTCACGTGACACATCACGTGAGCGGCAAAGCAGGAAGTCACAGACGGGACCCGGAGGTGGAAGGAGGAAAGCGGCGGCCGCTGACTGACCACGGGGACCGAGACGAGACGGCCTGAACATCAAAGGACACCGGAGGACTCGGGAACGGAAGCTGAGCCGGCACAGGCGCGCAGAACGCACCCCCGGCGGTAAGTGTAAGAACTAAGCCCGTACCCCCGGTTCCTCATTTGGTGCACACAGGGAGGTCTGACAGGTGGGACGCCGCAAACTGTCACACACCCCACCACAACTGACACAAACCTAGTTTCAGAGCCACATAGGTGATACCATACCTATGGTAAAGGTGCACCCCTGGGCATACCTGACATTCATCCCGCAAGGGACCTCTGAACATTTGGACTCATTAAGGATGTAACACTGACACAAAGACATTGTGCCAGATTTACGGAGACGCACATACTTTACCCACTACTCATATTATTAATTCTAGAAGTTTTGAGCAGAAGTGTACCATTCAGGAGGGTACACTGAAAAGGGTGGTCTGCATGACACACCTGACAGTGGGAACATACCACCCTAATAAATATCATTTAAATTACCACATATGGTCATTTTTGAACACCATTATACATTAAATTGTTACATTACTTTCTTCCCAATTTCTTTCATCCCTTGTTCTCCATCCCTTTCCATCTTCACCCTTTCTCTCACATTCCTTCTCTCCCATAAGTGCGCTGACCTTACCATTGCTTAAGCATCTTATATGTCCAGGCATACCATGCAATCTCTGGGTTCCATGGCCAGTACAATTGAGCGCAGTGTTTCCATACTGAACTTGGACACTCTCACAAACTCGTTCAGTGATTTGAGGTTGAGGATAGGCCGGAAAGACCCATTGGGTTTCGGGACTAGAAACAGGGTCGAGTAGTATTCTCTGCCCCTCTGGGACATAGGTACCGGCGCTACCACTCCTGTATCCAGGACATAGAGCTTGCGCCTTCAACGGATCTGAAGGGATAACCGTTGTGCAGAACTGGCGAGGGGGATTTCTCTTGAAAGAGACTGCGTACCCGTGAGAGACAACTTCTCACACCCATATGTCTGAAGTGGTCTTTAACCAGACCTGGGTGAATCGCAGAAGTCGGCCTCCCACCCTGGGGTCCCCCAGGGGGAGGCCCACCCCGTCATGCAGCAGGCTTGTCTTGTTTAGAAGCAGGCTGACGGATGGCCCAGGATTGTTTTGCCTTGGTGATATTGAGAGCACAAGATTGTCTCAGGAATGCCTGACCTTTTGCTTTCCTTTGAGGCCGAAAGGAGCAAAAAGCGGTACCTTTTGCCTTCTGTGCAGAAGGGTTAGTATTTGGGAGAAATGCAGTCTTAGCAGCCGCTAAGTCAGTCACAATCTTATTGAGATCTTCCCCAAATAGGATGTCTCCCTTTAAAGTACCTCCAAGGTCTTTTTGGAGTCCATGTCCACCTTCCACGACCTCAACCACAAAATACGGCGAGCCAGGATGGACGTAGTCGATGCCTTGGCCGCTAGCTCACCTGCCTCAGAGGATGCCTCCTGAATGTAATAGGCAGTGGTAGTAATGTGAGACAGGTACTGTCTGGCAATGTCCGATATATCCTGAGGCAGCTCCTCCTCTAATGCCTGAACCCATGCTTAAATTCCTTTTGCAGCCCAGGAGGCTGCTATAGTGGGTCTATGTACAGCACCTGTAAGGGAGTAAATAGACTTCAGGCAACCCTCCACACGCTTATCTGTCAGTTCCTTCAGTGAGATGACAGTAGTGACAGACAGAGTAGATTACACCACGAGACGGGTGACATGGGAATCCACCGGTGGTGAATTTTCCCACATGTTACACAACTCAGAATGGAGAGGATAACGAGCTACCATCTTCTTAGATAGGGAGATTTTCTTTCCTGGCGAAGCCCAGGGTTCTTGATGTATGTTTACCAAATGGTCAGAATCCGGTAATAATATTTTAGTTACCTTCTGACGTTTAAACTTATCAGGTTTCTTAGACACAGCAGTGGGATCCACATCATCATCTATTTGTAGAATTTTCTTAATTGCAACCACTAGGTCAGGGACAAAAACCTGAGTTTTAAATTCCTCATCAGAAGCAGCTGTATCAGTGTCTGAAGGGTCAGTATACTCCCCATCTCCATCAGAAGAATTTTCCGAGAGATTAGTGGATTGTGAGGAGGAAGTGGTCTGCTTAGACGACCCCTTGACCCCAGAGTGACGTGGGGTAGGTTTATGTCTAACCAAAGATTGATTCAATTGCTGCAACTGAATAGACAAATTATACGCCCAGGGCGGATTTACCATAGGGACAATATGTGGTTGCAATGGCACAGGAGGTCCCATAGGGGACGTAAGGCATGTCACAAGCGTATTGAGCATAGATGAGAACGCCACCCAAGGTGGCTCCTGATTGGTTACAGGAGCTGTGGACTGACTGGGAGATGTACGGCACATATTACACAGACCATCATACAACGCTTCCCCCTTAGGAAAATCCCTGGCGCATATGCTGTATGATACAGGAGTGTCCGTGGATTTCCCACCCTTTGTGTTAGACATTTTAGTGAATGTAACCGCAGAGAGTATGAGTACAGACAGAGTACACTACCTGCAAATAAATCCACTAGTATGTGACAGCGTACACAGGCCCTCATTCCGAGTTGTTCGCTCGTTCTTTTTCATCGCATCGCAGCGATTTTCCGCAAACTGCGCATGCGCAATGTTCGCACTGCGCATGCGCAATGTTCGCACTGCGACTGCGCCAAGTAAATTTGCTAAGAAGTTTGGTATTTTACTCACGGCATTACGAGGTTTTTTCTTCGTTCTGGTGATCGTTGTGTGATTGACAGGAAGTGGGTGTTTCTGGGCGGAAACTGGCCGTTTTATGGGAGTGTGTGAAAAAACGCTGCCGTTTCTGGGAAAAACGCGGGAGTGGCTGGAGAAACGGGGGAGTGTCTGGGCGAACGCTCGGTGTGTTTGTGATGTCAAACCAGGAACGAAACTGACTGAACTGATCGCAGTGGCAGAGTAAGTATCGAGCTACTCAGAAACTGCTAAGAAATTTCTATTCGCAATTTTTAGAATCTTTCGTTCGCAATTTTGCTAAGCTAAGATTCACTCCCAGTAGGCGGCGGCTTAGCGTGTGCAATGCTGCTAAAAGCAGCTTGCGAGCGAACAACTCGGAATGAGGGCCACAGTACACAACACCAGCGTCTTAATCCAGTACTATGTGACTGCATACACAGTAACACAACACCAGCGAATAAATCTGGTAGTATGTGACTGAGTACACAATAGAATACACTTGACGGTAAATATTGTGCAGCACTATATATGAGACCCTGATGCACCTAGGCCCTCATTCCGAGATGATCGTAGCTGTGCTAAATTTAGCACAGCTACGATCACTCACACTAATATGCGGGGGGACACCCAGCACAGGGCTAGTCCACCCCACATGTTAGTGCCGGCCCCCCCGCAGAAGTGCAAAGGCATCGCACAGCGGCGATGCCTTTGTACTTCAAGAGTAGCTCCCAACCAGAGCAGCTTTAGCATGCTGGCCGGGAGCTACTCGTTGCTCCCCGGCCCGCAGCTGCTGCGTATGACGTCACACAGCTGCTGCGGGCCGCTCCCCGCATGGTCTGGCCACGCCTGCGTTGGCCAGACTGCGCCCACGAAACGGCAGCCAAACGCCGCCATTCCGCCCCCTCCCACCCAGCGACTGCCTCTGCCTGTCAATCAGGCAGAGGCGATCGCAGCCCACCTATGGCCTTCGGCCATCTGGCATGCGCCGGCACACTACGGCGCCGGTGCAGTGGGTATCCGTTTGCAGCGAGCGAACGGGTTAGAATGACCCCCCTAGTCCCTTAGGGTACAGAATACAGTGATAGATATAGCTGTGATACACTGAAAGTGAAACCACAAAACAGATACAGACACACACTATCACAGTGGCAACGCAGATAATTATTTTAGTAAGACAATAAAACTGCACTGGAACGTATACATATATAACAACGCGCGGTCGGAGACCGGATGTATATATCAGAATATTCATACAATATATTCTGGCACAGGTACACTTGTTCTTAACTAACGCTATCTTAATATTGACATGTAGAATACTTAAGTGTCTGTAAAATCACGGCACTGATGTACAGGCGGATTTACAGAGGAGACCTTGCCCTGCAGTCCTGGAGACCAGTCGCTGCTAATCCTAGAAGATGGTGCCCAGCGTCTCAGTCAGGGAGTGTGATGCAGCTCCAGGGCGGGAACACCAGCAGTAGATGGTGCCCAGAACTGGGGGAGAGACTACAGGTCAAGTGCCTTCTCCCCTATGCTGGTCTTCACCACCTGGCACTATGGAGTCTTAATAAAGTGGATATTAATATATCCAACCGGTACTCCTATGCCCTGGTTGATATAGTGGGGTCCCTGCCCTGTTACAGTGTCCATGCCAGTGTCACAGTCCGTCTACTTAGATTGCGACCAGAACGCGATTTAATGGCGGTTCCCGTCTGGGGGACCCTCTTACCTCCTCCCTTCTATTGCAGCCAGACGAACCAGGAGAGCGTCTGCGACCATGTGCCTAGAGCCGGAGCGTCTCCACAGTAAGTACCCGGGAACAGAGCCAGCAGGAGTATGCGACGCCGCATGGGAGGTGATGGAGACGCAGCACAGAATGTCACCCTGACATGTAAGTGCTGCGTCCCTTGAAGTCTTCTAAAAGCTTTTTCAGACCTGCTTCTGCAGGCATCAACTCGAAACTGAGCTCACAGTGCCTGGAGGCGGGATTATAGAGGAGGCCCCAATGCATCCTGGGACAGTCTAAAACTTTAGCCTGTTGGTGCCTGGACCAAGATCCATCTCTACACCCCGATGTTTTCCCTGTGGAAACCAATGTACCCCGCTGCAGAAAGGCTATATAATTGCATAGGTTCATGGCTTGAATCCTGGAGCTAAGGAGCATTTTAAGAAAGGAGAGGGCCCACATGGAGGTTCCGTGCGGCTTCCTCCTCTCTGGTGGTGCAGGTCTCTGGGAACATGTCATCAGCACCTTGTTCCCAGGGACATTTCAAATGGGCATGCCCAAATCACTGGGAAAATTGCCACAGCGGCCAATTTCCCAGTGATATATGTCTGTAGCACTGGCCGCTGCTGTGGACTCCGGAGGTGTAAGTATAATTATATGGGTGCAGAGTGTGAGGTGTGGGCCCCCTTGATCAAAGGGCCTGTGCACCGTACATCTTGCACCCGTTATATATGTGCATATGTCTGGAGATTTCCCCGCATTGTAATACCTCACCAGATTCGTATTTTTGGAATATATTTATAGCTCGAATCAATAATAAAAAAAACCTTAACCTGTATACTATTATGAAAATTTTGCAGTAAACAATGATATTTATGTGTATACATTCAATTTTTTTTAAGTAAATACATGAGTCATAAATCAGGAGATGAACTGAACTATCCCTTAGTTAATAGGCATATTCTCCATTTTCTACAAATAACAATGTATTAGCATATGTAATGACATAATTTATATGAGAATATAATTACCTTGGGCAATTACATAATTAATTATAGCCACTAAACCCAATGTTATACCATGTATGATTATGGTATTAATAATGAAATATTGTGCAACATTAACCCATGTATAAACATCAAAGTTACTGTATGGTAACTATGTTTTTACTCATCCACCAAGAGTGAACTGCAGCATGTATTATTCTTGAAAGTTTGAAAGTCCAGATGGTGGGGATCTGTTTTGTAGGAAGATGGCACTTCAGGAGTAAAGGCAGATACATTTATGCATATTACCAAATAACCAAGCAGTACTACCTTATTAGCAAACAATACTACAATAGTCATACAGTAACACATCATATAAAATAATGCACCACCTACTTCGATATACACAGGGCTGGATTAAGCCTTTGAGGGCCTGGGGCACTTAAGATAGGGGAACCCGGGGGAAGGGAAGGGGTATATTAGCTTCTGCATAACTCCCAACATGACCCATTCCAAAAGGGACAAAATGTTCTCGACCTAGAATTCCCTCTTAATATATGATTGGCGTCACCTGTGTTGAACTATTTGATAAGAAAGGAATTTCAGCACAGGTGATTGCATAAAGCATTTTGTCCCTCTTGGAATGGGTCATGTTGGGATGTATAGATTGTGTATATTAAATTTAAACTAATGGTGTATATTAGATTTAAACTAATAGTTTAATAATGCCTGAGTGCTGTTTATAGCTCCACTTACTTGAGAGACAATTATTGAATAAAGTTTTCTTGTAGTGGAACAAAGACAACTTAAACAACCTTAGAATACACCTAGAAAATAAA
The DNA here is from genome assembly GCF_028390025.1 of Pseudophryne corroboree. Classification (NCBI taxonomy): domain Eukaryota; kingdom Metazoa; phylum Chordata; class Amphibia; order Anura; family Myobatrachidae; genus Pseudophryne; species Pseudophryne corroboree. The sequence continues at coordinate 243,046,287 of NC_086447.1, read as the reverse complement.
ATCTATAATTTATCTTGCAAAAATGCAATTGCAGCACTACTGCTTACACACTGGGACAGGACTCAGGAGGACTCTGTTGTGCGTTTCTCTCTCTAGACTCAAATGCTGTCATTATATAACAGGTTACACAGGACCCAGACACCCAGGCGGGAAGAAGAGAAGCTGCCCCCCCCCCCCTTCATATCTATTATCTGGCAGTTCATGAAACCTGATACTCCTGTGTCTCTGCCTGTAGAGCATAAGAGGATACTAAAAATTTCCTCAGAGTTTTGTGCTCAATAAATATACTTGTGACTTTGGGACAAATTTATCAGTCATTTTGCAGGAACTTGGTCTCAGTATCCTAACAGGGTCTACTACGTTATGCCAGTGATCGGGATCCCGGCCCCCATCATACCGGCGTCGGTATCCTAACTGCCAGCATGCCAGCAGTGGAGTGAGCGCAAAAGAGTCCCTTGCAGGCTCGCTGCGTCGCCACGCTGCGGGCATGGTAGCGTGCTACACGTGCTATTTATTCTTCCACCAGGGGTGTTGTGGACCCCCCAAGAGGGAGAATAGTTGTCGGTATACTGGCTGTCGGGATCCCGGCGCCGGGATCCTGACAGCTGGCATATCAAATGCCTCCCTCCTAACATCACCTTAAAATGGCGTTAGGCCATAGTGCCCTGGGCTACTGTTTCGCAAGTATTTTATGCAGACAGACATCTTTCGAAACCCCTTCTTGCTAGCCCGTATTTGTGCATGAACAATCTGATAGCTGTTTACGCCCATTAGGTTTGGTGGGCCTCTATTCAAAAGTAAAGTGAGAGCGCATTCTGGAGGGCATGCACTGGGATCAAAGGGGAACTTAGTTTCCCCTCAAACACTATTTGACTGCTCTCTGCACGTGCAGAGATCAGCTGTAGCGAGGGGGACTGATAACAGTCGCCACTGATCCACGCTCACTGTGCTTTTCTTGTAGGGAGGGTAATGCCCCATGGTGATGGTGGTGGTGGGGTAATAGAATGGGGGTTGGGGGTGTTAATACAAATGGGGAAGGTCTCTATTGGCACTGGGGATGTGTAATACCCCATTCAATTTTTACACTCTGGCAGGGTTTTTAAAAATAAAAAAGTAAGAACATTATACCAGTCACTGGAGGGTGAGAGAAGAATTATGTGCAAAAGCAGGGATTTATTACACTGGAGGTGGTGGTGGTGTTGGTGTGGGTTACACATAAGGGAATCTATTACCACTAGTGGGTATGGGGTAGGGGTAATGCGAATCGAGACCCTACTGGGGAATCTATTGCCAATGGGGGTGGGAGCTGATTTTAAAATGGGGTCCTATTGACATGGGGTAGTGCGAGACACCCGCAATCATATTTTTTAATAAAATATTTATTTAAAAAAAGTTTTTTTTACTTAATTACATTTAAAAAAGTTAAGTGGCTAAAATGTGGATTGTAATGAATATACCCTTTTGTTGTCTTTTCTAACATCCTTAAAGTTCACAGTTGTGATTGTATTAGTAGTCAAAATATTTCTTCCAAGTTTTTCATTTGGCAACAAAAGTCTAATATCACAACACTCAGGCATAAAAGAATTATGCATGACAAGGAGTGCTACTGTTTGCAGGCAATACAATGCACTGAAATTCTAGTAATATTTATTTTCTGGACATCCACTATAACAGAATGGCTTCTTCTTTAAAACATAGCATAATTATATTTCAAAATGACCTAAAGTCGTCTAAAATCTGATATCGTCATGTCATGTAAAATAATCTACCCAGGGCTCGCTAAACAAATCACTGGAAATTCCCAGGTTTGTAATTCACAAAGTGGGTATGACATTGCAGCCCTTGGCATATGTACTCACACCCACTACAGTATGTAATTATTTTTAATTGTGTGCAAAAAGGTTATGTTCTATTTTACAGACATTCTTGCCATACTTCATACACATCTGACATATTGCCGAGGAGCCCAGGGAAAAAGTCCCAGCAGCCCAAGTGATATTTAAAATATTGTGTGGTTTTTTTTTTAAATACATTTTCAATTTACAGCAATTATTTGACATTTGACATCTCTTCCTGAAAGGAATTTAATTAAATCAAACTATTTTTAAAGATTCCCTTTTCTCCTTCATCCACCAGGGAACACTAGAGGCTTATGACAGTGGGGTTTAGATGGGTGATTGAGTGGAAACAGCACTTTAAATGTTACAATTGTGACTGGCTCATCCCCCTCTATGACCCCCTCCATACCAGTTTTTAGAAATGTGCCCGAGGAAGCCGGACCCCATGGCTCCATGGGATCTGAATTTGGTTCTTTCCTTCTTTGTTTGAACCTTTGGAAGTGGCTGAGCTGTAAGTACCTTTCTTGAAAGGTGGTGCTTCTCCTTGCACTGGCGTCAGTCAGAAGGGTCTCTGAACTAGGGCTTCTGTCGCCCTCCGTTTCTGATTTTCTATGTGGACAGAGCAGAGCTTCGCACAGGAATGTCTTTTCTGCCGAAGGTGGTCTCTGCTTTTAATATCAACCATCCCATTGGTGTACGGTTCTTTTGGGGGGATTCACCTTCCTCAAGGTCCCTGGATGCAGGGTCGGACTGGCCCACAGTGATACCAGGGAAACCACCGGTAGGCCCCACTGCCTGAGGGCCCACTCCTTCCTCTAGGGATCAGGTTCCAGACTATGCACTTGTATTATACATGGTAGATATGTTGCATTACACTGCACTAAACTATTGTGTATTTCAAGCCTCTGTGGAGGCTGGCCACACCCCCTTTGTAGGCTGGCCACACCCCTAACTATGGGCCCCTACAATTACATTCCCCCGGTGGGCCCTTCATGTCCCAGTCCGACACTGCCTGGATGTTGTATGGGCTGTACAAATCAATGTGGACAGGACATCTCTGCGAAAGACAAACTCACTGTTCGTTCTTTATGATGCTGCTCGACCAGGTTGGCCTGCATCCAAACACACTCTAGCGCGTTGGAGAAGGCTGGCTATTCGACAGGCCTATGTGGCTTCCTCTCGTCATCCCCTGGCTTATATTTCTGCATACTCTCATGGGCAGCTGCCTGTGGGGTTTTCGCTGGCGCAGTTCTGTCAGGCGGCTACTTTGTCATCCGTCATCAGGTTTTACAGGTTTGATACCTTTGTGGCCTTGGATTCTCAATTTGGCCGTTCTGTGTTGCAGGGTTATCAGCGCTCTCCCGTCCATGATGGGAGCTCCGGGACGTCTCCACTGTCATGAGCCTCCAGTTGTCCCTTAGTGGATGAAGGCGAAAACTGGATTTTGCGTAGAGTTGTGCAAGTTTGGATCTACTCAGTTCTTAATGCCAGAATTAACGCGAGTTCGATTTTATCTAGATTTTTCTTATTGGCTAACCAAAACACGTGACATCCAAGAGCCAATAAGATGCCATTTTGAGATCCGGGTAAATCCGAACCCGCACATTTCTAGATTTCGGTACTTACCGATAAATCCCTTTCTCCGATTCCACAGGGAACACTGGACGCCCACCCTGCGCTGTTTCTTCCTGCCATAGTGATTAGGGTTATTGTTGTGACTGTGGGGGTCATTCCGACCCGTTCCCACGCAGCGGTTCTTCGCTGCGGTGAGAACAGGTCTGGAATGCACATGCGCGGCATGTGCATTGCGCACATGGGTCGCCGGGCAACGACGCTAACAGAGAAGAAATAGGTTGCAGCGGCGACCGCTAGAAGATGGACAGCAAGAGGGAGTTCCGGGGCGTGAACTTACCATTTGCTGCTGTTTTCGGGGAGTGGTAAGTAAAATGCAGGCGTGTCCAGGCGAACGGAGGGCAGAGCTGTGACGGCAAACCAGCCCCATCATCGCTGGATCCGTTGCACAGGGTAAGTATGTCCAGGGCTTGTCTTGTTTGAGTGAAACTTTTTAGCATAGCAGGGCTGCACAAGCGAACGCAGTCCTACTATGCTAAAATACACTCCCGAATAGGCGGGGTTTAGTTGATCGCACCAGCAGCAAAAAGTTGCTCGGAATGAGGGCCTGTATCTGCTCTTACAGTTTATCTTTGCCTTTCACAAGGTTCACTGTGTTACTGTTTTATGTGTTTTTCTTGTTTCAGCTCCTCCTCTGTTCTCTCCATCTCTCCTCGGGCTCAGTTTCTCATATACCCCTTTCAGACCGCCTGAGGCGGGAGCTCCCAGTGTGCTACCCACCTCAGGTGCCCCACTGCCGCTGTAAGCAACCTGGCATATTGCCGCATTGGTGATGTGGTGGGGGCAGCACTTGGAGATCACATGATCTCCAAGCGCCGCTCATCAACACACAGTGAACACAAAATGGGTCGCATTGACCCGGCTCCCGTTCACACAGCACAGCGAGCCGGGTTGAACACGTGTTCAACCCTGCTCGCTACCAGAGTTGGAATACCGGGTCGCTTGACCCGGTATATCAACCCTGGCACCTTTCAGACCGCACATTAACACGGGTTAAACGTGTTAATGTGCCAGTAACCCGTGTTCATAGCTGGCGGTCTTAAAGGGGTATAACTAGTCTGAAAGGGGGGCATAGAGGGGAAGGAGCCAGTCACACTTCTAAAGTTTAAAGTGCCAGCTCCACTTAATCACCCCACTGTCATAAGCCTCCAGTGTCCCTTGTGGAATCGGAGAAAGGGATTTATCGGTAAGTACCATAGTCCAGTTTTTCCTCTTTGCAATATTTGTTTTTGTACTTTTTATTGTCTTTTTTTTTTTTGAAAGAACAAGAAAATCTATCCACTATTGTGACACTGTAGGTGATACCCCAGCTGTAGGTGGTCTGTCCCAAGGAGTGCTTTGTTGTATATAAAGGGGTGCTGTGTTGTCCATCAAGGGAATGGGGATGCTTTGTCCTCCAGAGGTGCTGTATCAATCTAGGGGTGTTCTGCCCCAGTGTAAAAAAAAATAAATCAAAATATAATGAAAAAATTATATATATATATATATATATATATATATATATATATATATATATATATGTCCAAGTGGTCGGCACTCCTGATTAAATGAATATAATACCTGGTGCCTTCTCTTGCAGAGTTATCCACTGTATAAACACATAGAATTGAGCGGCACTCTCAGGACTTTAACAAAGAACGGGTCCTCAGCCCATCATAAGTTTGCAACGTTTCGGTAATTTTATTTCAACCGTCGTCAGGCATAATCATTATGCCTGACGACGGTTGAAATAAAATTACCGAAACGTTGCAAACTTATGATGGGCTGAGGACCCGTTCTTTGTTAAAGTCCTGAGAGTGCCGCTCGATTCTATGTGTTTTTATATATATATATATATATATATATATATATGAAGCTAAATAAATCGCACATACTTTCCAATCTTTTGCTGGGTGCACGGTGAGACAATCAGTATAAGGTAGTTTGTGGATCTTCCACATAAACCAGCACATCATAGGTAGCAGAAATTTCAATTCATTTAATCCATATAAATTTTCCAAAAGTGCAATGTGCAATGTGCAAGCATAGGCATGGATAATAAAAATGATACTTAGCAGTTCAATGCATCAAAACGAGTGGCAGCTCCTACAGCTGTTTCGGTGCCGAAGCACCTTCATCATGGGAATAGCCATCAGTGTACTCTGCCATAGCCAAACACCACATCTATATATACCAATACAATTACCAATTAACAAACAAAGTGCAAAAACCTGTCCATTCAATCAGTGTCCAAGTGCTCACCAATCATATGTGTAAAACGAGGGTCATCCTGCTCCTCCCCCGTCACTGCATCCCGCCATGGTTCCCCAGCCTTTCCTATACTGTGTATATTCTCTTCGCGCTAAAGACCTTTCCCATAACCCCCTGGGTCCATGTCACAATCTATTTGGAATAGTAAAGTGTGGCGAGCGGAGCGGAGCGAGACACCGAGCCCGATGCGTGGCGAGCGAAGCGAGCCCGCGAGGGTCCAATGCTGCATAGAGAAATAAATTTGCCCCAAACGATCGGAGAACGAAGGAGACATTTAGATGCTGTAAGGGTGGAAGTGCTCTCCTGCCCTCTCGTTTTGTCACGTCCAGGTCCTTAGCACGAAGGCAACATAGACACAACCTACTGTGTATGGCTCACCGGCAACGTCTTCCGGTGGCCGGAACCAATATTACAGGTCAACATCTCAGGGGTAGCATTGCACGTCGCGCCTCCCGGAAGTGACGCGGCATCCATTCCATCATCACTTGCTGTTTGTATCCGGCCACAATACCGTTGCTCAGCAACATGATCACAGACACTGTGTGGCCAAAAAGGGTAGGGGCAGCATAATAAGCCGCGCCTCCCGGAAGTGACGCGGTCTCCACTCCGTCAACACTAGTCTCATTCCTAATATGCATCTGACCACACTAGCGTTGCTAAGCAACTAGAGTAAAATCACAGGCGCTGGCCGGCCAATGGCATTATTGCAGCGGCGTGGGTATATGACAGCATTCAAACTACTCATTACCACAATAAATAAAACAAATGCACTGTATACACAGTGCCTCAATATGTTAAAGCACTTGGAGGTAATAGCCTCATACAATGATTGAAATGGAAAAGACCATAAGATCGTGTCCCATAAAGGAATTGATAACCATAAATCTTATTATTAGTATAAACAAAGTTTGTAGAAGAGCACAAATATAAACATGTCTCACTAACAATATCTATATATTATAAAGAAGGAGGTGCAAATATATTTCAATAATAGCATCTCACTGTTGGTGGACCCATCAGATGCTCCAGCAAATCCAGCATGATACAAGAATTATTTTTTTTTTTTTTATATAAATGAACTGAACGACAATTCCTCATTTAACCCTCGTGGGGCCATTGCCTGTAGATTATAAATCCATTTACATTCTTTTTGTAATAGGCATTTGTCCCTGTCACCACCTCTACGTGAGGGAGGCACTTGTTCAATTGGCATCACTTTAAAGTCTCTGATGGTATGTTTGACTGCTGCAAAATGGCGTGCTACTGGCGGTGTGCTGGTGTCTACTTTCAGTAACGCTTTTTTAATTGAGCTGTGATGCTTTGCCACTCGTTCCTTAAGCATCCTCTGGGTCTTCCCCACGTATATCATTTTGCATGGGCACCAGATTACATACACAACATATTTTGTGTCACATGACATCCGTTTTATTTGATAGCTCTTATTAGTGATGGGGTTCAGAAAATGAGTCCCAGTCTGTAGGAAACTGCAATTCGCGCAACCAATGCATTTATGCACTCCATTCTGTGGCTGCAGCCATCCCGTGCCAGTCATCACTCGTGGACTAATGTCTGAGTAAACCATTTGATCTTTTAGGTTATTACTCCTTTTATAACAAAAAAGCGGTTTCTCCTTGCAAACTTGTTCAAGCACTGGGTCGTTTTGAACAATGTGCCAATGTGAAATGATGGCCCGTCTGATTGCACCTGATGAGATGGAATAGGTGCTGGACAGTAGAATTCTCCCACTCTGAGCCTGTTTATATTTGGGAATCAGGAGTTCCTTTCTGTCCAATAACAGGCATCTCTGTATGGCATCATTCACCTCAGCTCTGTCATACCCACGTTGTAGAAATTTAGCCCCCATTTGATTCAATGCCTCAGGGAGTTTATTGTGGTCAGAGGTCGTCCTAACCACCCTAATCAATTGTGAGTAGGGCAAACCTTTCTTCAACGGTTGTGGATGGAAGCTGGCAAACTAATAGTGTATTTTTATCCGTGGGCTTACAAAATATTTCAGTGAAGATTTGTCCCTCACATTTGTTGACCCTCACATCTAAAAATTCAATACTCTTTGGACTGCTGGTATACGTAAATCTGATGGACCCATCAACACCATTGAGCTTAGTGATGAAAGCCTCTAACAATTGGCTCCCTCCCGTCCAAATTAAAAACAAATCATCTATAAATCTGGTATAGAATTTCACAAACTTAGAGAACACAGGGTCACTGTGTATGTGTAGTGCCTCATAATCATACATGAATAGGTTCGCGTATGATGGGGCCATGTTTGACCCCATCGCAGTTCCCCTTAACGGCAGATAGAATGCATTGTTAAACATGAAATAATTCTTATGGAGCACAACCTCCATAAGAAGCATCAAGTAATCAATGGGGGGGCCACTATAACATGTGTTTGAGGAAATAACTGTTCTAACAGCCTCCATTCCTTCCTTGTGGCTTATATTGGTGTAGAGGCTGTTGACATCAAGCGTCACCAGCAGATAGCCTTCTGGAGGTGTACCAACCGATTGTAGTTTGTTGATAAAGTCAGTAGTATCACGTAGATAGAAAGGTGTTTCCTGAACTACGGGTTGCAGATGGGCATCAACAAATTGTGAGAGTGGCTGGCCTAGTGACCCTCTAGAAGAAATTATGGGCCTGCCCGGGGGTTTTGTCATTGACTTATGTACTTTGGGCAATATGTACAAAATGGGGACTTTAGGAAATTTCTGAGTCAAAAACCCAGCAGTGGGGTCATTGATCCACCCATTCAGGACACCCAAAGAGATAATTGAATTTATTTCCTGTTTATAGGCTCCTGTGGGGTCAAATGTAAGTTTCTTTTAGCATGTGGTGTCATTCAATTGTGACATAACTTCAGCAATATAATCAGATCGGTCAAGAAGGACAATTCCCCCGCTCTTATCTGCAGGGCGTATAATAATTTGGTTATTATTGCGGAGATCCCGCACCGCCTGCGTTTCTTGTACACTTAAATTTTGATGTTTTTTCTTCATATTATTAATAATGGGTAAAGTGTCCCTCCTGACCAACCTGATAAATGTGTCTATTGACGCGTTGTTGCTAGGGGGCTTGAAGGTGCTCTTTGGTCTAAAAGGCTGTTCTTTCGTGACCCCATCTTTGTGTTTGCTGAAAAAATCCCTAAGACGTAACTGTCTGTAAAATTGATGCAATTCGGTTTCCCATTGAAATGCTGTTTGTTTATATGTTGGTACGAATGTTAACCCTTTAGATAATACCGCCATTTCTGGTGGCGTGAGAGTATGTTTAGACAGATTGAACACCACTACCTCTTGTTCCCCTTTGTGTATGTCCTCTCTTGGCCCTTTTTGATGCTTTGTCCCCTCTCTCCTACAGGGTCTCTGCCTCACTTGTAACGACTCCTTGTGTACACGCATTCCCGAAAAAAAGGCTGTCTGCTGGTGGATGGCTGGTCTGAGTCACTAGGGGATGTCTGGGAGTCAAGGTCAGTGTAAGCCCTTTCACCCCTTCTCCTACCCCTATTTGCTTGACCGCCTCTCCAGGCCCGTCTCACATCTGGATTAGTTAACCACGGATAGACCCCGAGTTCCCTATAGTCCTCCTTCACTTTTCTAAATTAATTTTTTTTAACAGATAGTAATTCAGATCTAAAACTAGCAAAACTGGCTTCTAATTTAGTGAGCCAGTCTCCCCTTACATCTGACTGTAGTATTTGAATCCCTGTTGATTCACAATCAATCAATTCCTTATTGAGAACCTCAATTTCGGTGTTATACTGTTGAATAACTAAGATCATGAGATCGAAGCTACACTGGTTGAGTATTAGGCACCATTGCCTGCAAAATTCTGTATTATTCCATCCGATGGTAGGCTGATTCCTGATACGGAAGCCCCTAGGTATATATTTGTCTTTATGGTACTGTGAGAGAGTAAGACCATGTAACTCTAATTCAGTGTGTCTTTTCTTAATTTTCAACAAGTCAGCATAAACTTCAGTGGGACTGTCGGTATCAAATGCTAGTTCATCAGTAGCTGAAAACAGAATTTTAGAAATGTCTTTCTCCAAGAATCTTTTGGTGCCTGTCAGGTCACCGACATCTAGATCCATGATCTCCCAGGTAAATGAACAAATACAACAAACAGAACAGTTCAAGAGCCCTCATGTATCTTGTTCTTATAATAAATCTTGAATAATGGTACTTTAGTGGTGCAATTCATATACCAAACAAGAGGCAAATAGAAGAAGCGAAATAAATTGCACACACTTTCCAATCTTGTTTGTTAATTGGTAATTGTATTGGTATATATAGATGTGGTGTTTGGCTATGGCAGAGTACACTGATGGCTATTCCCATGATGAAGGTGCTTCGGCACCGAAAACAGCTGTAGGAGCTGCCACTCATTTTGATGCATTGAACTGCTAAGTATCATTTTTATTATCCATGCCTATGCTTGCACATTGCACTTTTGGAAAATTAATATGGATTAAATGAATTGAAATTTCTGCTACCTATGGTGTGCTGGTTTATGTGGAAGATCCACGAACTACCTTTTATATATATATATATATAGCAGCAGTGAGTAAGATCCTGATTTTAGACCATAATGTCAGCAGAGAAGAGAGAGATTTCCTTGTGGATAGTATTAGGTTTGTCCTTAACCATAATTATTTTGAATTTCAAGAAAAATACTATCTACAGAAACAGGGTACGGCGATGGGTACCAAGTTCGCCCCTTCATATGCAAACATCTATATGGACTGTTGGGAAAATGACATTCTGTATGTGGATGGAGATTTTAGATGTACTAACATCAAATTCTACAAATGATACATCGACAACTTGATCTTCATCTGGGACGGTGAGGTTGAAACCCTGACGAGTTTTATATCTGACATTCAAATTAATCATTATAACCTCAAGTTTACTTACAAACAACACCCTGTAGCCATTGACTACCTGGATGTTCTTTTGAAAATTGAAGAAGATGGCTCTTTAAGTACTAAAACCTTTTTCAAGAAAACTGATGCCAATAGTTTCATTCCTTCCGACAGCTGCCACCTTTCCCGGTGGAAAACCGCGGTACCATATTCCCAATTTATACGGATTAGGAAAAACTGCAGCAGTATGGATGCATATTGGGAACAGTCATCATCATTAGTTCTTCAGTTCATAGATAGGGGTTACAGTGAAAAGACTCTACGAATAGACCAAGCCCGTGCTTCCGAAATTGACAGGAACAGCCTCTTTATGACGAGAGATCGTATACAGGATGGACACCGGGGAGAGAGACCATTTGTAACACAGTTCAATCAAGAAAACAGAACTATCAAACGTATTATGAATAAACACTGGCACCTTTTACTTAAAGATCCAGTTTTAGGGCCTCATCTACCCAGTAGACCAAGTATTGTCTTTAGGAGATCTAAGAACCTTAAAAGTATCCTTGCTCCTAGTCAATTACAGACAGAACATCGGAAAAAAGAAGATAATTCCAACCAACACCCACTCATGAAGAGAGCAGGGCTGTTTCCCTGAAATAAGTGCAATTGTTGCCGCTTCATCGACAAAAAGAGTTTCTGCTGGAAAGATGAGACTAAAAGGGTTTTTAGACTAAAGTCCATTGTTACGTGCAATATCAATTACGTCATCTATAAGATAGATTGCAGTTGCAAACTCTCTTATATTGGTAAAACAAAGAGGTGTCTCAAAATTAGAATACAGGAACACTTACGAAACATCAAGAATAAGGTCCAGAATCATAGCCTCCCCAGGCACTTCCAGGAAAAACATAGGTCCGAAATTCAGGGCTTAACACTTAATGTGGTGGAACATGTACCCGAAGATAAGAGGGGAGGAGATAGGGACCTCCAGCTTGCTCGAAGGGAATCTTTCTGGATTTATACTTTAAATACACTTATACCGAAAGGGTTGAATGAGAATATCGATATGATAGCATTCCTTTGAAGTAGATAAAGTGTATCTAGTGTGTAGAGATGGAGATATTGTCAGTGTAGTTAATGGCCAGTACTGAATTTTCATACTAATGTAACGTAGTTTCATTATATATCATGTGCACGTAGAGGAATTGAATGTCAGATGATCTTTAAAAATCATAAGATTTCCCCGGTGTATTTATCATTGGTTATTAAATTTTACCACTTGACATATAGACGTGTACAAGTGGGGCCATTTTCAAGTTGATAACTCTTCATCTCATTCATTTTTTTCATACATACATGAGGTTTCCAGTATATATACACTCATGTACATGTTTAACCATACAAGGACTTAATTTATTTATATAAAGATCAGACATATTTGTTTATAAATTATTTTTACTTTTATTATATTTATTTATTTCTTCGTTTATTATTTATCATTTTTTTATCAATATTCTTATTTTTATGTTTATTTCTATTTCTATTTATTTTTATTTTTATTTATATTTATTTATATTTTTATTTTTATTGTTATTTTTTGATTTTTAGTTTTATTTTTATTTTTATTTTAATTTTAATTCTATTTTTATTTTTATTTTTTTATTTTTTTTATTTATTCATTATTTATTTTTATTTTTATTATTATTATTATTTATTTATTTATTTATTTTTATTTTTATTTCCATTTTTATTTTATATATATATATATATATATATATATATATATGCACAAAAGAATGCCGGCACTCGTGGAGACTTTTAAATAAGACAAAGATGCAGTATCTTAAGCCAACGTTTCAGGGCTGTGCCCTTTTATCAAGACCAACTGTATATACAACAAACACACACATTTATACATTACCAGTGACACCTCATGTGCAGACGACCGCCACTCTCCGGGAGACCCGATGACGTCATGGGCGCGCGCCGGCGCCGGCGACCCGGCGTCTCCAGGGGGCGTGGTGTAAACGCAGTGTAACCATCACCATAGAAAAAAGTGTACGGATGCTGGAATAGGACAAACAGGAACAGTCTAGCATAAATGGGGGGCACCGCATTATGCTTAGCTAAACGGCCAATGTTAGACATAGCTACATAAAAGGCTAAATAAGTGGCTGAGACCAAGGGAATGAGACACAAGCATTAAAGTGTTAGACATTAAACATATTGATGGCACAAAATCTGATATAATAAAATAGATATGATCCTATATGGTCATATTAAAAAGCATTAGGCAAAGGCTGTCAATATATGTCTAATTATACAGGGGTTAAATGGGAACGGCTATGCAGAGGGGACTATTACAAACTAGATGTGTAATCAAATTTATAAGAAACAGGTATAGGACAAAATGTCATTAAGCCCAAACGGTTTGACCGTTTGGAGGGTGTGGATCCAACGGGATTCCTTTTGTAGTAAGCGTCGACCTCGATTACCACCCCTGGAATTCTCAGGGACTCCATCGATTAATTTATATCGGATGGAGGCCAGATTATGTTGCAGTTCTTTGAAATGACGGGCGACGGGTTGGTCAGACCCGCGTCCTTCCAATGCGGCCCGTATACTGGAGCGATGTAAGGCAATACGTTCCTTAAATTGTCGTATGGTTTCCCTATGTAGAGGAGCCCACACGGGCATTTGATGTAGTATATTACGTATCGGCTGGAGCAAGTGAAAGGTTGGGTGATACTAAACCTTTTGCCTGATCTAGGGTGGTAAAAGGAGTCACCAGTCTCCAAGCTGCTGCAAGTGGTGCAGCCTAGGCACTTGTAATTCCTTGCTTTACGAGAGAGGAAGTGAGTTGGTGCTGCAGGTTTCATCTTTGTGATGTCATTGTGGACCACAATGTCTTTAATATTTTTACCCCTACGAAATGAGGGTAGGATTGATGATTTGGTGAGTCTAGGCAAATGTTTGTCTTGTGCAATAATAGGCCATAGACGTTTAGCTGTTTTCATGGCTGTGGTGCTGATGGTGGAGAAATCCTGCGGCCAGGCGATCCGGTCCTGTTGATGCCTTTTAGTAGTGTTAAGGAGAAGGTTCGTGCGATCCTGTTGCAAAACTCTCTCTTTGGCTTTCTTTAATTAATGCCATTTGTACCCTCTATTGAGGAATTTACGGGCCATCAGGTCGATTTGAAGAATGGCATCTGACCGATCACTACATATTCGTAGAATTCTCATGAATTGAGAATATGGCAGGCCCCACTTAAGTGCCGAAGGATGGAAACTGGCTGCATGTAGGGAGGTGTTTCTGTCCGTTTCTTTTACAAACAGAGAGGTATGAAGCCTGTGGGCATCATCCTGTCTGATTGAGACGTCTAAATAATTAATTTGCTCAAAGCTGTAGGTATACGTAAATTTAATGGATGCATCCATAGTGTTAATGTCCTGCATAGCCTTTATGAAGTTATCTTCTGTATCCGCCCATAAGATGAAGATGTCGTCGATGTAACGGAAATAGGCTTTAATCTTGTGTGCAATGATCGAATTTGACAAAAATAAATCTTGTTCCACCTCGCACATGAAAAGGTTGGCTAGACTCGGAGCCACACAAGACCCCATCGCGCATCCAGACCTTTGTAGGTAGATACGACCATCAAACATGAAATAATTGCGGGTCAAGGTCAATTCAAGCAGCTGGAAGAAAAAATTGATTTCTGGGCCTGTGTAATTGCTGTTGCACGAGATGGCCCTCTTAATGGCCTGTTGGCCACGTTGGTGCAGAATGTTGGTATAAAGACTGACCACATCGACTGTGCACATGAGGAGTCTCTCTGGGAGTGGAGTGAGGGTAGCCAACTTGGATAGGAATGCTGTGGTGTCCTTTAAACAAGTGGGTTGACTTTGTACAACAGGCTGAAGAAAGTGGTCCAAATATTTGGACACCATGTAGTATAAAGAATCGCGGGCAGCGATTATCGGACGTCCCGGAGGACTAACGGGATTCTTGTGGAGCTTTGGTATGGTATAGAGCACCGGAATAATAGGCCAATCTTGTGTGAGTGCTTCTTTAATTTTATTATCAATGAGATGTTCCTGATTAGCTTGCTGTAAGATGTCATCCAGCTCCCTTTTATACTCCACCGTGGGGTCAGTTGACAGTAGTAAATACGTAGCAGTGTCCTGTAATTGTTTGTAGACTTCATCCTTGTATGCCGTGAGGTCCTGGACGACCACTCCCCCGCCTTTATCGGCTGGGCGTATTACTATGTCTGTATACGTACCCAGATTTTTCAATGCCTGACGTTCAGAATTGGTAAGGTTACCTTTTTGGGGGACAGGTTGCATATCTATGTTGTCATACATGTTGCTCATGTGATTGACAAAACATTTGATGTTCGGGTTGGTGGATGCTGGGTCAAAAGTGGATGGTTTGAATATTGGAGCCAGTGAAGCAGAGGTGATGTTCTCATCTGCAAAGAATTCTTTCAGACGGACTCTCCGTCCGAATTTGAAAAGATCAACTTTATTTTGAAAGACGTCCGGTTTTTTCGTAGGGACGAAGGACAGTCCTTTATTAAGAACAGAAATTTCATCAAAAGTGAGGATACGCGTTGATAAATTGAAGACTATGTCTTCTTGCTGGTGATCTTTTTTGTAGTTCCTCGTCCACTGTCCACCTCGGCGGGTGTAGCGCCTTTTTTGGGAGCTCGCTTCGCTCTGGTGGTCACCCCCGATGGGTTTTTTTTGGAGTTTTTTGATTGTGTTGCCTCTGCACATTCTGTATCACTGGAAGATCTCGCACTGGAGTTATCAGTGTCTAAGTTAAATTTTCTGTGACGTCTGAATTTTGGTCTTCTGTCAGTCGTGGGGTTACGATTATAAGCCCACGCATAGACCTTTTGTTCCAAATAATCTTTATCCACTGTGACCCGTTTGGATTTTTTAAATTGAATCAATTCTGAACGATATTTGTCTAGGTCCACTGTCAGCTTACTGACCAGTTCTTGTGCTGTGGTAGATTTAATCTGCTCCTGGTGGGTCGCTTCAAACGCTGCAATTTTTTCTTTAGCAATGTTTAATTCTCTCCGTGATTCTTCTATCACCAGGAGGATAAGGTCGTATGAGCACTTGTTCAGTACCGCCGCCCAGCGCCGGCAGAACTCTGGGTTATGGCGACCAATGGTGGGGGTATTACGTATACGGAACCCACGTGGAATTTCTTTTGTGCATATTTTTCAGCTGTGACTGACGCAGGGCACCGGAGCAAGCTGCATTTTTGGTTATTGGGAGTGCCATTCCGTGCTGTGTACTATATATATATATATATATATATATATATTATTATTATTTTTTTTTTCATTTATTTATTTATTTATTATCGCTCCAGCGTCATGCAATACGATCAAGGGGAATTACCCACAGGGGATCAGTCCAATATCTAGGACATGAAACTGAGTTTAATGAGATGGGGTGTGTCCAACATCATTCCTGGCATTTAGCCAGGTTTGGTTTCCCTAAATAGTAACCAGAAAGACAGTGAAAAGCATTATGGGTAATATTAATCAATTAGGTATTTCCTCCTAAGGAGTTATTCTCATAATAATACCGTTAATACACTTAGTTTGATTATTTGAAAATTATAAATCTATGCACTTTTGGTTAAGTAATCTCCATTCTAATATAGTAAATGGAGCACATATATATAGAGCACCAATCACTTTGCAAGGGAAGTGATGTAATCACTTTTCCCTTTATAAAGGGTGGTTATCAGGTCCAATGCCTCATTATACAGAGACTTGGCTGTCAGCACTGCACTACTGGAGGGTAAGGTTTTGTTTTTGTTTTTACAATAGTATATTATCAACTTTGAAAGTGGTCCCATTTATTAGTATACACTTTGTACCAACTATATGTATTTAATTGACTGGTTAACCACTAATCATTTATAAATGTAATTTTTTAAAGAGTATATGATATGCACTAATTATATATATTCACTATATAAATATGACAGATTTATTCATGAATATGAAACTAAGTTGTATGAGTTATACACTCACTTATATAATTTTTATAGTTAATAGATCTTTTCCTTACTAAGTGAAAGGAGTATTTGTTTCTCCATGGGGTGGGAACTCTTTGTACCATACTGGTACTTTAATGGATGGTCTAATCAGTGGTGCAAGTAGAAAAAATGTCTTACGGGCACTGTGTGCGCGCGCCGAAGGCGCGCGCGCAAAAAAATGGGTGTTGCCAAATGCCACATGGGGCGTGGCCAATGAAAATGGGGGCGTGATACACATATGGGGGAGGGGCAGATACACGTATGACCCCAATAGTGTCAGATACACGTTGCACCACAGTGATAGATATACATTGCCCCACAGTGCCAGATACATATAACCCCACAGTGCCAGATACACATTGCCCCACAGTGCCAGATACACAAATGTCCCCAGAGTGCCAGATACACAAATGTCCCCAGAGTGTCAGATACACATTGCCTCACAGTGCCAGATACACATTGCCCCACAGTGCCAGATGCACATTGCCCCACAGTGCCAGATACACAAATGTCCCCAGAGTGCCAGATACACATTGCCCCACAGTGCCAGATACACATTGCCCCACAGTGCCAGATACACAAATGTCCCCAGAGTGCCAGATACACATTGCCCCACAGTGCCAGATGCACATTGCCCCACAGTGCCAGATGCACATTGCCCCACAGTGCCAGATACACATTGCCCCACAGTGCCAGATACAGAAATGCCCCCAGAGTGCCATACATTGCCTCACAGTGTCAGATACACATTGCCCCACAGTGCTAGATACACAAATGCCCCCACTGTGTCAGATATACATTGCCCCCCGTGCCAGATACAGAAATGCCCCTACAGTGCCAGATATGCCCCCAGTGCCAGATATCCTCCAGTGCCAGGTATACATGCCCCCCTGTGCCAGATATCCCCCAGTGCTAGGTATATATGCCCCCCTGTGCTAGATATGCCCCCAGTGCCAGATATCCCCCAGTGCCAGGTATACATGCCCCCCCAGTGCCAGATATCCCCCAGTGCCAGGTATACATGCCCCCCCAGTGCCAGATATCCCCCAGTGCCAGGTATACATGCCCCCCCAGTGCCAGATATCCCCCAGTGCCAGGTATAACATGCCCCCCCAGTGCCAGATATCCCCCAGTGCCAGGTATAACATGCCCCCCAAGTGCCAGATATCCCCCAGTGCCAGGTATACATGCCCCCCTGTGCCAGATATCCCCCAGTGCCAGGTATATATGCCTCCCTGTGCCAGATATGCCCCCAGTGCCAGGTATACATGCCCCCCTGTGCCAGATATCCCCCAGTGCCAGGTATATATGCCCCCCTGTGCCAGATATGCCCCCAGTGCCAGGTATATATGCCCCCCTGTGCCAGATATGCCCCCAGTGCCAGGTATACATGCCCCCCTGTGCCAGATATCCCCCAGTGCCAGGTATATATGCCCCCCTGTGCCAGATATGCCCCCAGTGCCAGGTATACATGCCCCCCTGTGCCAGATATCCCCCAGTGCCAGGTATATATGCCCCCCTGTGCCAGATATGCCCCCAGTGCCAGGTATATATGCCCCCCTGTGCCAGATATGCCCCCAGTGCCAGGTATACATGCCCCCCCAGTTCCAGGTATAACATGCCCCCCTCCCCTACTCACCGCTGCCGTCGCTGTCCTCCTGTCTGTCATGTGAGGGAAGGAGAGTGCAGCCCGCGCCTCTCGTTCCCCTCAGTCTTCGGCGGGTGTCTCAGTTTAATTCAGCGCCGATCCGTGAGCCAATCAGAGCTCGCGCGTGCGGGCTCTGATTGGCTCACGGATCGGCGCTGAAGTAAACTGAAACACCCACCGGAGACTGAGGGGAACGAGAGGCGCAGGCTGCACTCTCCTGCCCTCACATCAGAGGCGTGTGCGGCGGTGCGGCGTGGGGGAGGGAGGGAAGGAAGAGGAGCGGCGGCCCGTCGGTGTGGGTACGGCGTACCCACGGCTAAATTCTTACGGGTACGCCGTACCCACCCGTACCCGCCCACTTGCACCACTGGGTCTAATTGATATCAACCCAATTAATTTACCAGGTCTACCACGTGTTCTAAATTGGTTAGACATTATACCCATTTGAATTGCCTTCACTCCTGAGTCTCTGAGTGTCAGGTTCAAGCTGCTGACCGATGAGGTATGTGCTATATTATAGAGATTTCTTTAATGATTGGCACTAATGAACTACACCCCCTGTGGGTAGCACTTTGAGTAATTTGTTTGAATTATTCGATCATAGATCAGTGATACCGTCCATAAAGTATGGGTTTCCCTAATAAAGATATCATGTGGGTTCACTATACTGATGGTTAATACAATTAGTCCTGGGTTTTCCAAATATGAATAAATGGCTGGTTATAATTAGATCATTTAGTAGAGGATCGTTGTATTGTAAACATTGGTGTTTGCTATAGCCAATTCTGTGGCTTTGTTCTGTATCATATATAGAAACCACACGGGTTAGTCATGAGATCTGTTCATTAGTGATCAGACATTAATGATACCAGAATTTTTATAATTATGGGTGTCAAAATAAGATAGGGGTCTATTTATGAACTCATAGGTGTTCTTATAATTAATACCCAATTAATCAATTTATTAGGTTCCTTATGCTTGTGAACCAGTTAGATTCTATACACATATGAATCTTCCCCATATTCGAATATCTGAATGTCAGACTCAAGCTGATATATGAGGTATGTGCCGTTCCATTGGATTAATCCCAATCTCTGCCTAATTGAACAAAAAGTGTCCTTTAATTAATAAAGGTTATTAAACATTTTTTAATTAGGTATGGTCCTCGCTGTATTAATCAAGTCCCATTGAAATATTGAAACGTTGTTCATACATCTTTGAATGACCTTCTATGTGCTGACAATATGTTCTGAAATGAAGAGGTATGTTTTTCACAACCTGTGCTTTTTGGTTCTCTTTTTTCCTCTTTCTTCATGTTATTTATTCTGTTTTCCTCCTCATGTTGCTATGTCATGTTCTTTTGATACCAATATGTCATGATATATGTGTGTAAGATGCTTATTGCTATGTATTTGTTTTGACTTATTATTCTACAATTGTAGATTTTACCCCTGATGAAGTCTTGGAACAAGACGAAACGCGTTGGGTTATTTATCTATCTATTATCTGATGTTACCTCCGAATCTACAATAAGGAGAAGGAGGAAATCGTAGTGATATATCTACGCTTTTTCCTCATCACTACAAACAGATTGTTCAAATTGTGCGACAAATGTAAATGTATCAACTCTGTATACTTATGAACATTTGTGTTGGGTTTATATGTTGTTTTAATAAATTTTTATGTTAGTATTTGTTATCTGACGTAATTTATCCGAAGAGTACTGTAAGGGTCCGTTTTTAGGTAGGGCGTTGATATAACTCCCTTGGCGCCATCTTCTCTATTTCGTTTCATGTATATATCAATGTCTTTCTGGCAGCACTCTTGAATAGCACTTTACCTAGGTCCCCATCAGCCGTGGGTCCAATATAAAGAGAACAATGCAGACAGCTCTCGGTACAAACTTCACAGAATATGGCAGGTATGCAGCAACGTTTTGAAGTTTAATGTAACCTGAGGTACATTAAACTTCGAAAAATTGTTGCATACCTGCCGTGACATTGTAACACAAAAAACTTTTTCATGTTATACAGTAAAAGTCCGTTAAAACATTCAAAGCCAAGTGCAGATACATTAACAGGCATCCATAAGTTGTACAGACATAAGACATCCAGTATAATCAGATATTCATGGAAAAAAAAATCAGGATTTGCACTCCGTTATTGGCTCATGTAGATACAGATGGAAGTCATAGAAAACCCATGACACTCACTAATGCATATTGATGCATATAATAGCAAGACAACATATCACAACAAGAGAAGGGATATTACACACCAATCTGTTATTAAGGTGTTATAGAAAAAAGTAAGAGTGATATAAACACCATTGAATACAAATTATGTAAGCAGGTGAGTAACACCAATACCAGACGAACAGGTGAAAATAATGGCGATACAAAACTCAGAGCTGTAGTGGAGTAAACAGAGGTATGGGTGAATTGAGGTAAGTGTCTCCTCCTGTATGGATGAACCTATTCCTCCTGTATGGATGAACCTATTCTTGAGATTCGTTCTTGATACTAGAAGAATATAGTTAAAAAATGTCCCAATTTGGGACCGAATAAAACCAATCCTATAAAGAAATTTTTAAAAAAGTGTGCTTAGGGGGAACACCTGGAATAATGAGCAAACCAGCTTTTGGGAACCCAATGGTGCAGATCATACATACCAATAATTCCATACTATTAGGGATAAAAAAATAAAACAAGTAGAATGTTCCGCCTTGAAGGTGCAATCTTGAGGATGCACAAATGATGGCTCTAGAACCTATAGGGTTCAAACAAAGATGGGACTATGTGACCAGGCAGTAAGTTAACCAAATTAATCAGGGGCCTATAGGGTTAGAACAGTATAGGAAGGCTAGTATGACTAGATAATAGGTTATTTCACCGTTAGGCGCAAAGATACCTTGATTTATACGGGTATATTGGACACCCACCAGAACCATAGTGGCTATAGAAGACGCTAGGTACTTAAAGAACCCTAGACTCATTTATTCATTATATATATATATATATATATATATATATATATATTTCTCTGACGTCCTAGTGGATGCTGGGACTCCGTCAGGACCATGGGGAATAGCGGCTCCGCAGGAGACAGGGCACAAAATTTAAAAGTTTGACCACTAGGTGGTGTGTACTGGCTCCTCCCCCCATGACCCTCCTCCAAGCCTCAGTTAGGTTTTTGTGCCCGTCCGAGCAGGGTGCAATCTAGGTGGCTCTCCTAAAGAGCTGCTTAGAAAAAGTTTGTTAGGTTTTTTATTTTCAGTGAGTCCTGCTGGCAACAGGCTCACTGCAACGAGGGACTTAGGGGAGAAGAAGTGAACTCACCTGCGTGCAGGATGGATTTGCTTCTTAGGCTACTGGACACTAGCTCCAGAGGGACGATCACAGGTACAGCCTGGATGGGTCACCGGAGCCGCGCCGCCGACCCCCTTGCAGATGCCGAATAGAGAAGAGGTTCAGAAACCGGCGGCAGAAGACGTCTCAGTCTTCATGAGGTAGCGCACAGCACTGCAGCTGTGCGCCATTGCTCTCCGCACACTTCACACCAGCGGTCACTGAGGGTGCAGGGCGCTGGGGGGGGCGCCCTGGGCAGCAATGTAATATACCTATTCTGGCTAAAATATATCACATATAGCCCCTGGGGCTATATGGATGTATTTAACCCCTGCCAGGTTCCAAAAAAACCGGGAGAAGAAGCCCGCCGAAAAGGGGGCGGGGCCTATTCTCCTCAGCACACAGCGCCATTTTCCTGCCCAGCTCCGCTGCGAGGAAGGCTCCCAGGACTCTCCCCTGCACTGCACTACAGAAACAGGGTAAAAACAGAGAGGGGGGGCACTTATTGGCGATATTTATAATATTTGAGCTGCTATAAAGGGAACACACTTATTAAGGTTGTCCCTATATATATTTATAGCGCTTGGGTGTGTGCTGGCAAACTCTCCCTCTGTCTCCCCAAAGGGCTAGTGGGGTCCTGTCTTCTATCAGAGCATTCCCTGTGTGTCTGCTGTGTGTCGGTACGTGTGTGTCGACATGTATGAGGACGATGTTGGCGTGGAGGCGGAGCAATTGCCTGTAATGGTGATGTCACCCCCTAGGGAGTCCACACCAGAATGGATGGCTTTGTTTATGGAATTACGGGATAGTGTCAGCACGCTACAAAAGTCGGTTGACGACATGAGACAGCCGGCAAACCAGTTAGTACCTGTCCAGGCGTCTCAGACACCGTCGGGGGCTGTAAAACGCCCTTTACCTCAGTCGGTCGACACAGACCCAGACACTGACACTGAATCCAGTGTCGACAGTGAAGAAACAAACGTATTTTCCAGTAGGGCCACACGTTATATGATCACGGCAATGAAGGAGGCTTTGCATATCTCTGATACTGCAAGTACCACAAAAAGGGGTATTATGTGGGGTGTGAAAAAACTACCGACAGTTTTTCCTGAATCAGAGGAACTGAATGAAGTGTGTGATGAAGCGTGGGTTACCCCAGATAGAAAACTGCTAATTTCAAAGAAGTTATTGGCATTATACCCTTTCCCGCCAGAGGTTAGGGCGCGCTGGGAAACACCTCCTAGGGTGGATAAGGCGCTCACACGCTTATCAAAGCAAGTGGCGTTACCGTCTCCTGATACGGCCGCCCTCAAGGATCCAGCTGATAGGAGGCTGGAGAATACATTAAAAAGTATATACACACATACGGGTGTTATACTGAGACCAGCAATCGCCTCAGCCTGGATGTGCAGTGCTGGCGTGGCTTGGTCGGAGTCACTGTCTGAAAATATTGATACCCTGGATAGGGACAGTATTTTACTGACTATAGAGCAGTTAAAGGATGCATTTCTTTATATGCGAGATGCACAGAGAGATATTTGCACTCTGGCATCAAGAGTAAGTGCGATGTCCATATCTGCCAGAAGAAGTTTATGGACGCGCCAGTGGTCAGGTGATGCGGATTCCAAAAAAGTCTGCTTTGCCAACGTCTCCCTCCGACAGGGCGACGGTATTGGAGGCCATTCACAAGCTGTATTCTCAGCAGGTGATAGTCAAGGTACCCCTTCTACAACAGGGACAGGGGTATTACTCCACGCTATTTGTGGTACCGAAGCCGGACGGCTCGGTAAGACCGATTCTAAATCTAAAATCTCTGAACCTGTACATACAAAAATTCAAGTTCAAGCTGGAGTCACTCAGAGCAGTGATAGCGAATCTGGAAGAAGGGGATTTTATGGTGTCCTTGGACATCAAGGATGCTTACCTTCATGTTCCAATTTGTCCTTCACACCAAGGGTACCTCAGGTTCGTGGTCCAAAACTGTCATTATCAGTTTCAGACGCTGCCGTTTGGATTGTCCACGGCACCCCGGGTCTTTACCAAGGTAATGGCCGAAATGATGATCCTTCTTCGAAGAGAAGGCGTCTTAATTATCCCTTACTTGGACGATCTCCTGATAAGGGCAAGATCCAGAGAACAGCTGGAGGTCGGAGTAGCACTAACCCAAGTAGTGCTCCAACAACACGGGTGGATTCTGAATTTTCCAAAATCCCAACTAATCCCGACGACACGTCTGTTGTTCCTAGGGATGATTCTGGACACTGTTCAGAAAAAGGTATTTCTTCCGGAGGAGAAAGCCAGGGAGTTATCCGATCTAGTCAGGAACCTCCTAAAACCAGGAAAAGTATCTGTGCATCAATGCACAAGAGTCCTGGGAAAAATGGTAGCTTCTTACGAAGCGATTCCATTCGGCAGATTCCATGCACGAACTTTTCAGTGGGATCTGCTGGACAAATGGTCCGGATCGCATCTGCAGATGCATCAGCGGATAAAATTGTCCACAAGGACAAGAGTGTCTCTGCTATGGTGGTTGCAGAGTGCTCATCTGTTAGAGGGCCGCAGATTCGGCATACAGAACTGGGTCCTAGTGACCACGGATGCCAGCCTGAGAGGCTGGGGAGCGGTCACACAGGGAAGAAACTTCCAGGGCGTGTGGTCAAGCCTGGAGACGTCTCTTCACATAAATATACTGGAGCTAAGAGCAATCTACAATGCTCTAAGCCTGGCAAAACCTCTGCTTCAGGGTCAGCCGGTGTTGATTCAGTCGGACAACATCACGGCAGTCGCCCACGTAAACAGACAGGGCGGCACAAGAAGCAGGAGGGCAATGGCAGAAGCTGCAAGGATTCTCCGCTGGGCAGAAAATCATGTGTTAGCACTGTCAGCTGTGTTCATCCCGGGAGTGGACAACTGGGAAGCAGACTTCCTCAGCAGACACGGTCTGCACCCGGGAGAGTGGGGACTTCATCCAGAAGTCTTCCACATGATTGTGGTCCATTGGGAAAGACCAATGGTGGACATGATGGCGTCCCGCCTCAACAAAAAACTGGACAGGTATTGCGCCAGGTCAAGAGACCCTCAGGCAATAGCTGTAGACGCTCTGGTAACACCATGGGTGTACCAGTCAGTGTATGTGTTTCCTCCTCTGCCTCTCATACCAAAAGTACTGAGAATTATACGGCAAAGGGGAGTAAGAACGATACTCGTGGCTCCGGATTGGCCAAGAAGAACTTGGTACCCGGAACTTCAGGAGATGCTCACGGAAGATCCGTGGCCTCTACCTCTAAGACGGGACCTGCTTCAGCAGGGACCGTGTCTATTCCAAGACTTACCGCGGCTGCGTTTGACGGCATGGCGGTTGAACGCCGAATCCTAAGGGAAAAAGGCATTCCGGAAGAGGTCATCCCTACCCTGGTAAAAGCCAGGAAGGAGGTGACTGCACAACATTATCACCGCATTTGGAGAAAATATGTTGCGTGGTGTGAGGCCAGGAAGGCCCTGACGGAGGAATTTCAACTGGGTCGATTCCTACATTTCCTGCAAACAGGATTGTCTATGGGCCTCAAATTAGGGTCCATTAAGGTTCAAATTTCGGCCCTGTCGATTTTCTTCCAGAAAGAATTGGCTTCAGTTCCTGAAGTCCAGACTTTTGTAAAAGGAGTACTACATATACAGCCCCCGGTTGTGCCCCCAGTGGCACCGTGGGATCTTAATGTAGTTTTGGATTTTCTCAAATCCCATTGGTTTGAGCCACTCAAATCGGTGGATTTGAAATATCTTACATGGAAAGTAACCATGCTACTGGCCCTGGCTTCAGCCAGGAGAGTGTCAGAATTGGCGGCTTTATCGTATAAAAGCCCATATCTGATTTTCCATTCGGACCGGGCAGAACGGCGGACGCGTCCTCACTTTCTGCCTAAGGTGGTTTCAGCGTTTCACCTGAACCAGCCTATTGTGGTGCCTGCGGCTACTAGCGATTTGGAGGACTCCAAGTTGCTGGACGTTGTCAGAGCATTGAAAATATATATTTCAAGGACGGCTGGAGTCAGAAAATCTGACTCGCTGTTTATACTGTATGCACCCAACAAGCTGGGTGCTCCTGCTTCTAAGCAGACGATTGCTCGTTGGATTTGTAGCACAATTCAACTTGCACATTCTGTGGCAGGCCTGCCACAGCCTAAATCTGTCAAGGCCCATTCCACAAGGAAGGTGGGCTCATCTTGGGCGGCTGCCCGAGGGGTCTCGGCATTACAACTCTGCCGAGCAGCTACGTGGTCAGGGGAGAACACGTTTGTAAAATTCTACAAATTTGATACCCTGGCTAAGGAGGACCTGGAGTTCTCTCATTCGGTGCTGCAGAGTCATCCGCACTCTCCCGCCCGTTTGGGAGCTTTGGTATAATCCCCATGGTCCTGACGGAGTCCCAGCATCCACTAGGACGTCAGAGAAAATAAGATTTTACTTACCGATAAATCTATTTCTCGTAGTCCGTAGTGGATGCTGGGCGCCCATCCCAAGTGCGGATTGTCTGCAATACTTGTACATAGTTATTGTTACAAAAAAATCGGGTTGTTATTGTTGTGAGCCGTCTGTTCAGAGGCTCCTACGTTTGTCATACTGTTAACTGGGTTCAGATCACAAGTTGTACGGTGTGATTGGTGTGGCTGGTATGAGTCTTACCCGGGATTCAAAATCCTTCCTTATTGTGTACGCTCGTCCGGGCACAGTATCCTAACTGAGGCTTGGAGGAGGGTCATGGGGGGAGGAGCCAGTACACACCACCTAGTGGTCAAACTTTTAAATTTTGTGCCCTGTCTCCTGCGGAGCCGCTATTCCCCATGGTCCTGATGGAGTCCCAGCATCCACTACGGACTACGAGAAATAGATTTATCGGTAAGTAAAATCTTATTATATATCTATATCTATACAACCAATAGGTAATCATTGGGGAACCATAGTGGGCATGAAAAAATTCTATAGTGCAAGATGAACATAAAAGAGGGGGAGGGTGCATCTTAAAAGATATCACTACACCTTTAAATAGTGCAAGGTGAACAAAAAAAGAGGAGGGTGCACCTTTATAGATATCTTAATATAGTAGAATGATTAATTGTATTCAGTGTCTCAAATAAGTTTATTATAAGTATATATATAAGTGAGAATATATATTATAATTGTATATATAAGCGAGAGTGTCTTTTAAGAAACTGATTTTTTCAGAGATATATATATATTACAACACAAAGGATTC